>NC_080086.1:19020344-19331913 GCF_950005125.1 Chionomys nivalis | reverse complement strand
GTAGATTATGTTGATTGATTTATTTCCCTTTTAACATATTAAAAACTAAATTTATTTACAATTTCCTATCTGTTTAGAATGCATTTTGACTACATTCATCCCCACTACTTTATCTCCTTCCCATTCCCTGACACCTTTTTTTTCTTTCTGAATGTCTCTTTCCCATACTGAAGGCATTTTGTTTAGTTTTGTTCTTTACTGATTTGTTTGTTTATTTTCTGGGGTCCCTAGATCTTGCTTGGTTACTGGAAAAGTCAAAATCTTCTTCTAAAGTTGTAGACCAGGATATGGAGCCCAGAGAAGGGGGTGCAGTCTAGGGTTGTTGGGTAGGATTAAAAGAGTTTAGTGGGCAGTGGGCATGTGTAGTGTTTTACCTGGGGCAGTCTTGCCATTCTGGCCTGTGTGAAAGCTCTCAGAGTATGGGCCCTAATGTGGAACCCTGGGGAGGGATTGTAATTTTGGATTGTTGGGTTGGTTTTAAGGAGTGTTAGTGAGTGGGGAGCATGGTTTTACCTAGTTCTCCTGGATCCCACCTGGCCTCTTATAAAGTCTAACACTCCTTCAAAGGTAGTAGGCTGGTATATGGAGCCCAGTAGTGTCAGTGCAGTCTGGGGTTGTTGGGCAGGCATAAAGAAATTAAAGCGGGATGTGGTCTGTACCTTACTTCGGGTCCCAAAGACTAGCCTGGCCACCAGTATAGCTGCTGGGGCTGGAGATCCTAGATCTGCCCTGTGCTCAGGTAAAACCTAAATCTGCTTCTGTAGTTTAAGGCCAGGATATAGGAGTGCACACTTATACAACCACTTTGGAAATCAGTAGGGCAGTTCAACAGAAAACCTGAAATCAATCTACCATAAGATCTAACTATACCACTCTGGGACACATATTGAAAGGATGCTCAATCATAAAACAAGTAAACTTACTCAACTATGTTTATAGTTGTTTTGTTGTAATAGCCAGAATGTGGAAACCATCTAGATGGCTCTCAACTGAGAAATGCATAAAGAAAAAAAGGTAGTACATTTATACATTGGATTATTACTCAGCTGTTAAAAGCAATGACATCAGGAAATCTGAAGGCAAATAGGTGGAATTAGAAAAAGTCATCTTGAGTGAGGTAACACAGACAAAGAAAGAAAAATGTGGTATATATTCCATCATAAATAGAGATTAGCAGTAAAATAAAGAATAGCTATGCTACAATCCACAGACTGTGAGAAACTAGGTAACAAGAAGGGTTCAATAGGAGACATCCAGATCTCCCTGAGGAAGGGAAATAGAAAAGTTATCATGAATGGACTGCAGAAAAGTGAGGATGTGAATGTAAACAATTGGGTTTGGGGACATGCAAGGAACAAGTACTGAAAGAGGCTACTGTAAAAAGCGGCCTTTTCATGGTCAGGCAAAAACCTGGGCAAGGGAAATTCCCAGGAATCTACAAGGATGACCGCAGCTAAGATTCCTAGAAATAGAAATACATAGTCTGCACTGGCCATCTCCCGTGACCAGGCAAGGCTTCAAGTGGAGGGAGTGAAAAACCAACCTGGCCACATAACCTTTGGCCTATAGTCTGTCCTGCCTCTGGGCTGGGCTGGGGAAAGGGTGGCATAGAGATAGAGGGAGCGGCCAACCAATGACTGGTCTAGCCTAAAACCCATTCCAGGAGAGAAAGCACATGGCTGACACTTTCAGGAGCACCAGAACACAAAGACAAAAGGACCTAGAGACCTAGGATAGAACCAAACATGATTGGAGGGGAGCAAATATCAATGTAATGATGGCTAACAATATTCTGCTTTAGTCATAGATTAGCCAGAGGGGTCACAAGAAACACAGAGAATCAAATAAACTGGGTTAATAGGTGTTCACAGAGAAGACCTAGATATTAATCCACACACCAATGAACACCTGATTTTTTTGATGTAGAAGCTAAAATTATACAATGGAAAAAAGAAAGTATCTTTTAACAAATGGTGCTGTCATCACTGGATGTCAACATGTAGAAGAATGAAAATATATTGATATCTATCCCCATGCACAAAACTCAAGTCCAAATGGATTAAAGACCTCAATATAAATCTGACAACAATGAACCTGATAGAAGAGAAAGTGGGAAGTATTTTCAATGCATGGGCACAGGAGACCACTTCCTAAATATAACCCCAGAATCACAGACACTGATATCAGCAATAAATAAATGGAACCGCTTAAAACTGAGAAGATTCTATAAATCAAAGAACACAGTCAATAAGACAAAAAGGCAACCTACTGAATGGGAAAAGATTTTCACCAAACCCACATCAGACTGATCTTCAAAATAACTAATGAACTCAAGAAATTAGACATCAAAATTCTAAATAACCCAATTAAAAATGGGGTACAGTTAAAAGGATAATTAACCCAATTAAAAAATGGGGCACTGAACCGAACAGAGAATTCTCAACAGAAGAAGTTAAAATGGCCAAAAGATACTTAAGGTCATGCTCAACCTCCTTAGCTATCAGAGAAATGCAAATCAAAACAACTTTGAGATATCATCTTACACCTGTCAGAATGGCTAAAATCAAAAACACCAAGGATAGCCTTTGCTGGAGAGGTTGTGGAGAAAGGGATACCCTCATCCATTGCTGGTGTGATGGAGGTGGGTCATCTTTCTATCAGTTGTTTCATTGGTTAAGTAATAAAGAAACTGCCTTGGCCCCTTTAATAGGACAGAAAATTAGGTAGGCGGAGTAGACAGAACAGAATGCTGGGAGAAAGAAGCCAAGTCAAGGAGTCGCCATGATTCTCTCTCTCCAGACAGACGCAGGTTAAGATCTTTCCTGGTAAGCCAGCTCATGGGCTACACAGAATATTAGAAATGGGTTAGATCAATATGTAAGAGCTAGCCAATAAGAGGCCGGAACTAATGGGCCAGGCAGTGATTAAAAGAATACAGTTTCCGTGTAATTATTTTGGGGCATAAGCTAGCCATGCGGGCGGCCGGGTGCAGGGGACTCAGCCCCGCCACTCTTATTACTACAGAGTGGCACCCAACGTGCTAATGAACTCCACATAAAACCTGAGAGGGCTTAAAAAGGAGAGAGAGAGAATTTAAGACAGCTTTTTGCTGTTTGTGGGTTGCATGCGGCAAAGAAATTGTCCTGACTCAGCAGCAGGAAAAAAACTGGCTGTTTTAAAATGCCGGCTTTCTGGGTTGTGCCGCCATTGCGATCTCTATCTGGCTCCTGCGGGAGACAAAGCTTTTGAATGGATCATTTGGAGTAAAGTGCTACAGCTTGCTTGATGGCAATGTGGACTGCTGTGTGCCTGGAACTGTGTGTGACTCAGGGGCACCAAATGGTTCTGATGCAGGAGCAGCTCAGCTCCGCCATGTTGAACTGTGCTGGTCTCAGGCAGGAACTACCGTAATTACCATAACAACAGGGCAGTTAAGGTTTAGACTGAGAAGGACATAGGTGGTACCGTATTACCCCTACATGGTGCAACTTAAGTTTTTAAGAATTTCTTAACATTTTAAGAAATGCTCCTGGATAGTAAAAAAATTACAGATTCACAATAGAACTGATTCAGACACTGTTGGATGAATGTACGTAGGCTTGAGAGAGAGAAAAAAATATAAGGAATAAAGTTAATGTTTTAAAAAAAGGGTAAAGTCTTTAAAGAGACAGAGTACAGATAGTTGTAGATTAAAAGAAATAAAGAAAAATAAGCCACATAAAAATGGAAAATTCACAGAGAGTCTGGATTCTTTGTATTATTGTGTTTTCTTTAAAATTTTTTACTGTAAAGGAGCTAAGTACAGAGAGACATTTCATTATATGGACTGCCAAGCATAACCAGAATGGATATAAGGGTATTATGATTTCAGAATTTGGGTCTAAGGATATGATGCTTTGGAGAGGGTCTTCTTTTGTTTTCACAGAGGATGAGACTCTGTGGATTGCGGCTATACCAATATGGTATGATAGACCACGCCCTCCTGAAAGGTTGCTGTGAACACCTTCAGAAAATTACTTCACTCAACTGCCGACTGAGATGACCCTGACACACAGGTTACACTATGAAAGATCTGAATACAGCGCCCCCATTCAGCAGGAAGCAGTTTGGAGAGAAAAAACTGCGCCCATATTCCCAAATATTGTTTATAAATGTTCTTTTACATTTAAAGGGGGATATGATATAGACATGAATAATTTACATTGGTATGGATTTTAAGGTCAATTTTGTTATATGTATATGTATTTCTGATCTTGATTAAGGTATTGTGATTGTGTAGTTCAATTAAAAATGTAATGTATAATTAGGAAATATAGGTTGTTAATGGATAATCATCAATAATAGTCAAGCTTGTAGTCATGTTAGTTAGATTTTCTAGATATATAGAGATATATTTCAATTAGATAGGCATTCTTCATATCTTTCAAAGACTACAGAACATGGCATTTAAAATATTTTAATAACTTAGGGCTTTTCATGACAATGAGACACATCTGCTCCTGTCAGCACCAATCTACTTCAAAAGGAAGATGGGCATCAAAGAGGATCCTTATGGAGTTTGATAGCCACTTGGGCAAGAAACTGTTCTTGCCTGGACTATTGCATAAACTGGACACAAAGAACCCGCAGAAAGAGGACTGCTGAACTTGCCTAAAGGTGAGATGGTTTTTCGGGGTTCCTGACTCATGAAAGAGTCTGCGAGACATTCTGCAGGACACAGCAAAAAGTGACTGAACTGTCTTTGGAATTTCCTGCTTGATGAAAATGTCTGCTGGATACTATGGGCCTGTAGGCCGAAGATGGATGCCCCAACGGTACTAAAGAACTTTGGGTGACTGTCCAGGCAGCAAGATGTCTCTGTCATTTCTAGAGTTTTGGATTTCTTGTTTACTTAGGTAATATTATATCCTTTTGGAGTCTTTGATGGAGTTGAAGAATGGTTAGTTATAGTTATAGTTTTCCTTAGTTATGATAAAAGATAAAATAGATATAAATATTGTAACTGTAATTCTTGCTTGATAATCGTTTTGTTATATGTAATTTTACTATGTTAAAGTTAAAGTCTTTCTTTTTTGTTTAAACAGAAAAAGGGGAAATGATGGAGGTGGGCCATCTTTCTATCAGTTGTTTCATTGGTTAAGTAATAAAGAAACTTCCTTGGCCCCTTTAATAGGACAGAAAATTAGGTAGGCGGAGTAGACAGAACAGAATGCTGGGAGAAAGAAGCCAAGTCAAGGAGTCGCCATGATTCTCTCTCTCCAGACAGACGCAGGTTAAGATCTTTCCTGGTAAGCCAGCTCGTGGGCTACACAGAATATTAGAAATGGGTTAGATCAATATGTAAGAGCTAGCCAATAAGAGGCCGGAACTAATGGGCCAGGCAGTGATTAAAAGAATACAGTTTCTGTGTAATTATTTCGGGGCATAAGCTAGCCATGCGGGCGGCCGGGTGCCGGGGACTCAGCCCCGCCGCTCTTATTACTACACTGGTGGGACTGCAAACTTGTGCAACCACTTTGGAAATCAGTGTGGCGGTTTCTCAGAAAAATTGGGATCAACCTACCCCTGGACCCAGCAATAGCACTCTTGGGAATATACCCAAGAGATGCCCTATCATATGACAAAAGCATTTGTCCAACTATGTTCATAGCAGCATTATTTGTAATAGCCAGAACCTGGAAGCAACCTAGATGCCCTTCAATGGAAGAATGGATGAAGAAAGTGTGGAATATATACACATTAGAGTACTACTCAGCGGTAAAAAACAATGACTTCTCAAATTTTGCATGCAAATGGATGGAAATAGAAAATACGATCCTGAGTGAGGTAACCCAGACCCAAAAAGAAGATCATGGGATGTACTCACTCATAATTGGTTTCTAGCCATGGATAGGGGCCACTGAGTCTATAATTTGTGATCCTAAAGAAGCTAAACAAGAGGGTAAACCCAAGGAAAAACATATAGATATCCTCCCAGCTATGGGAAATAGACAAGATTGATGGGCAAAAAATTGGAATCTTGGGGGTGGGGTGGGATGGGGATGAGGGGTGATGGGGAGAGAAAAGTGTGAAGGAGAGGATGAGGGGAACTGGGGGATTCGGGGTGATTGGGGATAAAGGAAGGTGGGATAGGGGAGCAGGGAAACTCATATCTTAGTTAAGGGAGCCACCTAAGGGTTGGCAAGAGACTTGAACTTGGAATGGCTACCAGATGCCCAGGGCAATGTCCCCAGTTAGTTCATTGGGGCACCTGAGGATAGGGAACCTGAAATGAACCTATCCTATAATCATACTGATGAATATCTTACATATCGCCATAGAACCTTCATCTAGCGATGGATGGAGATAGAGACAGAGACCCACACTGGAGCACCGGACTGAGCTCCCAAGGTTATAATGAGGAGCAGAAGGAGAGAGAACATGAACAAGGAAGTCAGGACCATGAGGGGTGCACCCAACCACTGAGACAGTGGGGCCGATCTATTGGGAGCTCACCAAGGCCAGCTGAACTGCTACTGAAAAAACATGGGATAAAACCGGACTCTCTGAATGTGGCGGACAATGAGAGCTGATGAGAGGCCAAGGAGAATGGCACGGGAACTTTCATCTGGCGATGGATCGAGAGAGAGACAGAGACCCAATTTGGAGCAACGGTCTGAGCTCTTAAGGTCCAAATGAGGAGCAGAAGGAGGGAGAACATGAGCAAGGAAATCAGGACCACGAGGCATGCACCCACCCACTGTGACAGTGGAACTGATCTGTTGGGAGCTCCCCAAGGCCAACTGGACTGGGACTGAATAAGCATGGGTTGAACCTGGACTCTCTGAACATGGCGGACAATGAAGGCTGATGAGAAGCCAAGGACAATGGCACTAGGTTTCGATCCTAATACATGAACTGGCTTTGTGGGAGCTTAGCCTGTTTGGATGCTCGCCTTCCTGGACCTAGATAGAAGTGGGAGGACCTTGGTCTTCCTGTAGGGCAGGGAATTTGGACTGCTCTTCAGTATCGAGAAGGAGGGGGAATGGACTGGGGGAGGAGAAGAGGAGTGGGTATAGGGGGAGGGGTGCGGGGGGAGGGGGCAATATGTGGGAGGAGGGGGAGGGAAATGGGAAACGGGTATCAGTTGGAAATTTTAATTAAAAAAGAATAAAAAAAAAGAAAAAAAATGGGGTACAGAACTAAACAGAGAACTCTTAACAGGAAGAAAAACATATGTAGATATGCCTGGATAATGGAAACAGGCAAGATCATTTGTTAAAAATCTAATAAAAAAAGAAAAAAAAGAATCTCAAATAGCCAAAAAAAAAAAAACTTAAGGATGTCCAACATCCTTAGCAATCAGGGAAATACAAAACAAAACAACTCTGAGATACCATCTTCTACATGTCAGAATGTCTAAGATCAAAAACACCAATGATAACCTATGCAGGAGAGAATGTGGAGTAAGGGGAACACTCATCCATTGCAAGTGGGAATGAAAACTATTACAACCACTTTGGAAATCAATATAGCATTTTCACAGAAAATTGCAAATCAACCTACCTTAGGATCCAGCAATACCATTCTTGGGCATATATTCAAAAGATAGTGAGTCATGCTACATAGGCATTTGTTCAACTATGTTCATAGTAGCATTATTTGTAATAGCCAGGACCTGGAAACAACCTAGATGCCCCTCAGTCAAAGAATGGATAAAGAAAATGTGGCACATTTACACATTAGAGTACTAATCAGCAGTGAAAAAAAATGACATCATGAATTTTGCATGCAAATGGATAGAATTGTAAAACACTCTCCTGTGGGAGGTAACCCAGACCCAAAAGATGAATATGCTATGTACTCACTCATAAGTGGATACTAGTTATAAACAAATGATATTGAGTTCATGATCCTAGAGAAGCTAAGTAATAAGGTGAACCCTAAGAAGAACATATATAGATCCACCTGGTAAGTGGAAATAGACTAGATCACCTGACAAAATTGGGAGCATTGTGGTATGGGTAGAAGGAAGGGTAGGAGGGGAAGAGGAGGAGAGAAGGGAAGGGGTGAGGAGAACTTGAGGATATTGAATAGTCGAAATGGAGGAAGGATGGAGATGAGAGCAAGGAAAGAGATATCTTGATTGAGTGAACCATTACAGAGTTAGCAAGACCTGGCTCTAGAGAAATTCCCAGGAATCCACAAGGATGACCCCAGCTAAGACCCTAAGCAATAGAGGAGAGGGGATCCAATCTGAAATTGCCCTGTAGTCAGACTGATGATTATCTTAAATATTTCCATAGAACCTTCATCCAGCAACTGATGGAAATAGAGTCAGAGACCTGCATGGGAGCACTGGACTGAGCTCCCAATGTCCAGTTGAAGAGTGAGAGAAATGAGAAAACAGCAAAGAGATCAAGACCATGAAGGGTACACCAACTGAAATAGTCTACTTGAGCTAATGGGAGCTCACTCACTCCAGCTGGACTGGGAAGGAGCAAGCATAGGACAAAATTAGTCCCTCTTAATGTAGTTGAAAGTTGCATTGCTGGGGCAGACTTAGGGGCCACTGGCAGTGGCACCAGGAATTATCTCTCCTGCATATACTGGCGTTTTGTGAACCTATTCTCTTTGGATGATACCTACTCAACCTATATATAGTATGGAGGGCCTTGGACCTTCCCCAAAGAAATGTGCCTTACACTCACTGAGGATTGGATGGGGTGGGGTGAGAGGGTATATGAAGGGAATGGGAGGAGTGAGGGAGGGATTGGTATGTAAAATGAAATAAGATTTTTTTATATATAATTTAATAAGAAGAAAAGAAAAGAAAACAAAAGAAAATTAGCTAACTCTGAGCCATGGAGCAAGCTAGTAAGAGAGTAACTCTGTGGTTTCTGCTCACTTAAATTTTTGTATTATATTCCCCCAATATTGTGTAGTAACACATAAATGAAATAAACCACTCCCTCCTGAGTTTATTTGGTTCAGTGTTTTAGCACAGTATCAGAAAGCAGACTAGGATAGTACCTACACATATTTTTGACTTCTAATGAAAAGAAGTCCTGCTCATATTTACCAGTTCCTTCAAAGTTCTTTCCATTAGAATTCATCTTTCATTATGCTGGTTAATTCTGCTGCTGGTGTCCTATTTAAGTCTCTCTCTCTGAATCCACAGTGTAGGCCTTATGCTATGCTGGTAGTTATAATCTACTTGTTGAAGAGATCAGTTAGCATTGACTTCAGGATGATAGATTTCAAAGTCTGAGAGCTGTGTTAAGCAGATAGAAGCACAGTGGTTCTGTTCATTGAACATTTTGTAACAAGAGAACTGTTCCATATTGGCAAAGACCCACACAGAGCCACTGTCATTTGTGTGACAAATGTGTGATGACTACTGATAGCCTCATCTGTACCTAGTGTAACTGAAAGTATAGAGTTATTATAATTTTTTTTAATTTTGAATGAGAAGCTGCAAACATTCCAACTTATAACAATTACAAACATCCCTATCCAATCCACCCAATAACTTTGTGCAGATAATTTTTCACTTAGCTGGTATCAGTAGAGTTTATTTATTTATTTGTTTATTTATTGACTTGCTGCTTTATTTAATAACGATTAATGTAGGTATTCAGATGGTTTGTGGCTTTATTCAGTGTATCTGTAGGTACTTGCTTGGTAGGCTGTTTGCCAGAAAATACTCTGTGTTCCTTTTGCTATTCACAAATGTGTGGTTCTTCTCCTCATTTTACTGTGTAAAGTCTGTTGATATACCACTCATTGTGCATTTCCATACCCATCAACTACAGGTGGGAATTAATATTTGTATCCAAATAATAGGCCTTGATGAATTTAAAACATAAAGCGCATCATCATTTTTCCTTTCTTTTAGCTGAAAATCCAAAAAGAAAGAGAGGAATGGCAACTATTATAAAGAAAATAATTTAATTGGGGCATTCTTACAGTTTCTGGGGTTTAGTGCATTTTCATCATGGCAAGAAGCATGGCATTATACAGCCAGACATAGTGCTAGAAAATCTGGATCTTGCAAACAGCAGGAAGAGGAGACACTGGAACTGGCTTAACTTGTGAAACTGCAAAGCCCACACCCAGTGATAGACTTCCTCTAACAAAGCCACACCTGCTCCAAAAAGGCCACACCTCCTAATCCCTCTCAGTTACTGGCTCACTAATGCTCAAACACTTAAACATAATGGGGTCATTCTTCCTCAAACTAGTAACACTAAGTAAGACAGCATATATGAGAATTTAGTAGGTCTTCACTGTTAGAGTAACAGCAGATGAATCACAAAGGAGAGCTGAAGACCCATTTAATTGCTCAATCGTTGGTGCTAGTATCTCAACAGTTAGAGTAATCCCAATGTGGTCCTCTCTCACTGGGGAAGGTGATTAAACCAGTAGTTCTCAGTTCACATGACTAGGTACCCCAGTCATCCTAGCATAGCATCAAAAATTATTAAGATTCCTGGAGAATACCTGTGTCTTAATCCATGATGAAAGCCTGGAAATGCTGGCTCCAGTATCAGCTGATACTAATTTGTACTAAATTGAAACAGAAACAAACCATAATAAAGGTCTGTAGACAAAAAGTTCCCATGATTTTAACTCCATGTGGGTGGTAGGAATCAAAACTAGACACTCTTGAAGAGTAGCCATAGGATTATTGCTATACCATATTGCTATCAGGAATATAAATGATAGCAGAGGTTATTTGAATATATTACTATTAGACTCATATATCTTTACTTAAAATGTGTGAGGAGCTGTTTAAAAGAGCTAATGGGTAAATTGATCCACAGAGTCATTTGATTGTTTCAATAACTGGATTCCTAAGGTTACTGGATAATGAAGTAGGATGAACTTCACATCAAAATCAAAATATACACAATCAAAATTAAACAGATGATGTAAGGTTTGGAGATGGTGGCTTACACTGTAATTCCAGAACTCAAAAGTCGGAGGGAGGAGGATCAGGACTCCAGGCCTGTCTTGGCTACATAGTCAGTTCTAGACCATCCTGAACTATATCAGATCACTCATCAGAAATAAAGAAAAGAAAATTAAATTTGAAAGGAAGAGTGTTTTGAAGTAGATGAGCTGAGCCTGGTGACCCTATAGGAGAAGCAGTGGAGTTGCCCTTGAGTCCCTCCTCTGGGCTACGATACAGTGAGAGAACAGGAACAAAAAAGGTATTATATATTGGTATTTAACTGTCTTCTCTATTAACAAGTCCTACACCTCTGTATCACAGAGCTCATAGATCCATGTGAAACCCTTTTCTGATCCCTTTTTTATCATTCTTACTGAGTTCCTGAAGCATCCTTTACATTTCTTCCCTCTCATTGCTTGAGGCTCAGCAATACTGTGTGGGTACACATGATAACGCAGAGTATTAAAAAAGTTGTCATTGTAAATGCCAGGACACACGTGGTTATAGTCACAGGAAATCTCAAAATAGAGCTCTTTTCGGTTTTGTTAAGAGCTGTGAAGTTTACCGTATTTCAGTTTTGTGAAAGTTCCACCTTAAGACAGAAGTACTAAGAGGTATGAATTTGGCCAGAACCAGCCAGTCCTCCCAGTGAAACTTCACCTCAGCCTGGGACAGGAAGATCTATTCGCACTGTGAAATGATGAGGCCACTGTGGTCTGAGGGACCCACTGGTTTGAATTTGTGACTAGATTTGTGCGTCTCAACATAAAGAAACAGGAAGTTGTGGTTTAACAACTAAAGGCTTTTACAGCAAAGAAGCTAAAGAAGTAAATAGATACTTGAGTGTGTATGTGTGGGATTTTTTTCCCACAAAACTGAATTTGGAGGCAAAATTCAAGAAAACAAAAACTTTCTTCAAACTTCATACATCTCTGTTACACTAGTCTGTTGGAAAGAATTTTGGTATTTTCTGTTTTGTGCTGCACTTTGGTCAAATAATCACAGTGAAATTGTCAGTCAGTTTTGTCTGAAGTGACTCTGTTTTCTCATGATATTTATGCTCATTAATAATTATATTTTTCTAAGAATTCAGACTTAGTTGTATGGAATTCAGAGGGTAGAGGTGGGAGATTTCTTTGTTTTTTGGGCAGAGTCTATGCTTGAATAGGTAGCTCTTTGATCATCAGCATGAATAGTAAAACTTGGTGTATAACCATAAGAGACATAGGATGTCTAACAAATGATTTAGCATCACATCATGTCAACTGCACTTCCAGTTTTGTTTTTATCAAATCACTAGAAAAATATTACTTAGCAGGAAAATCAGCGTGTTCTATTTCAGACTAGTCAGCATTAAAGCAGTAGGCTGCACTGACTCCAAAGCCACCACATCTCCAAGCAAGGGTACAGGGTAGATTTCTGGATACATAAAAGAGTGGGAACTATCACTTCTCTTCAAAAAGAAGCTGACATGGAGATATCACTTAAAAGATGTGTGGGTGAAGCCAGACGGTGGAGGCATGTGCCGCAGTCATGAGACAGAGCCAGGAGGGCCTCTGCGAGTTGGAGACTATCCTGGTATCCTGATCTACAAGAGTGAGTTCCAGGACAGATTCGAAAACTACAGAGAAACCCTGTCTTTAAAAAAAAGAAAAAAACAAAACAAAACAGGGAGCTATAAAATGAAGCTACATTGCTAGAACAGGCTATGATTTTCATAAATTGAAAATATAAGTGGTGTTATCTAAGTATACTACTTTTCATTACCAGAATTGCAAAAAAAAAGGCTCAATTAACATAAGAAATTTAAGTTTCAGTTATAAGGAGCAAGAACATATTTTACTTCTTCAGGAGTGAAAGGGTCAGAAAACACAATTTAGGATCCTTATACAAGTGAAATGATTACCATGGTGGTTAATACACCTTCAGGGATCAGATTCCTATGCAGATACTGCATCTAGAAGAAACCCATGATCCCTCCCAATCTTAAATCCTCAAAGAAAAATAACACTATAAATGATTATACACACATCTGTCTAGGAGGAAGATTATCAATAAGCAAAACATTATTGTGAATCCTATTCATATGTTCAAGGGGAACAAACTGAGTCAGGAAAACTACTGAAACACAGCTTCACACATGACTGTGTAAAACAGCTGATAACCAACCCGGCTTCTCAACAGGAAACTTCATATCAGTTGCTTTGCCCCATATGCACATTGCATAACACTATTTTACAGATTTATCATTTGAGAGAGTTGTGTTTCCTGCTCATCATATGGGATTATCATGGCCTCTTTCTACTGACTAAACCCACTTAAACTTTTACCATTAAACCTGAGGGACTCTTTTAATTGAAGTAGAACAAATACATTTGTTTGATTTCAGATTTCATTGAGGCAGTCATCCAGTATGCCAGTGAGGGTAGTTGCACTAGTAGCCTACCAAATTAAGGACTTGTAAAATTGATACCAATCTACTCAAAAGACCTACTTACAGTGTTCACATCACATTGAAACAATAGCCAGGTTCGCCACATTTTCTATATCATTATATATATATATATATATATATATATATATATATATATATATATTTTGGTTTTTCGAGCCAGGGTTTCTCTGTGGTTTTGGAGCCTGTCCTGGAACTAGCTCTTGTAGACCAGGCTGAACTTGAACTCACAGAGATTCGCCTGCCTCTGCCTCCCGAGTGCTGGGATTAAAGACGTGTGCCACCAACGCCCGGCACATTTTCTATATTGTACTACAAAAGGAAAACATCTTCTCTTTCCAGAGGTGGGGAGGCTGTTTTGCATGTCTGTTCTAACTGAGATGGTTAATGTTCTTCTTCCCACTATTTAATTAATTCCAAGAATTGCTGATAAAAGATATTAAGGCAATAGAAAAATAAATGTTTTAGGATAAGCATCATCTTAACTGTAATTCAAAATTCTTAGTCAATGTTTATGAACTGAATTTTTTTTGAAAAAAGATTGTGTTGCAATATAACTACGTAGTGTAAATCACATTAAAGTGTGGTTTAAATTAATGTTCTAATTAATATCTTCTGATAGAAGACAATTAGATATTTCATAAAATGCTAGCTTCAATTATAAAAGTAGTGAGAAAGCATAGTATTTCTCAAGTGTATCAGAATATGTGGAATATTTTACCCAGGATTACCTCTGAAGATGTACAAACATAAGTATCAAGATACAGTACTGTCAAATATTTTCTTCAGTTCATTTGTTTACAGTAAAATTCAATAAATTTTATTTTACTCTGCTCTTCTACAAAAGTAAAACAATATCATTTTTCTTTTAAAAAAAAGAAAAAATAAAACAAAAACTAGTGTGGGTGATATAGAGTTGTTGAAGGTGGTTAGACAAAGAACCTGTTTAGTCATAGCTGCTGTGCCTATGAGCAGTAGCACTAGGTCCACACAGTCAGGTGCTCCCCACAGTCACCTATGGAAAGAGAAGGGGCTCCCCCAGGCCCTACTATTCAATGCTGATCTATTGGGGATAGAGATAAACGTGACTAGTTAGAGGCACTCTGGAAGCACCCAATGAACTTGTCTTACACTGTTGAGATGAATTAATGTCTGTGAACAGTTTTGGAAAACATCTGGTATATAATAATGGTAAATTTGAGCGATGACTCAGAGATAATTGTTTAAGAACCATGAAGTGGACCTGTGAAATGTCTCCATGAGTAAAGCACTGGTCACACAAGCCTGATAACCTCCCCAAATTTGATCCATGGAACCCAAAGTGGAAGAAAAGTACTAATTCCCAAAGTTGACCTCTTACCCCAACTTGCTAGCCATGGAATGAATGCATTCAAACTCACAAACTCACATACAAATATTAAATATAATATTTATAATAATAATAATAATAATAAATTTAAAAGCTCTTTTTTAAGTCTACAAAAAGAGCCATGTAAGGAGACTAAAACCAACCATGTAAGACAATGTCTTATATTGTGAAATAATTAGCAGCAAACATAAGAGGTAGAAATGAATGAAGACTAAGGGACTGAGAATTATAGGCTGGCTAGAAGTTAGTAAAAGAGGAGATGTTAGTATTTAGTCATCTGTACTGGCCTGCTCTAGTGGACATGACAGGACACATCCTCAGCTGCAATCAATAAGAGCACATCCTGTCCACATTCACTGCATTCCATTTTAAAAGGTGTGCCTTGCCCACCTCCAGTCTCTCTCTCTCCCTCTCTCTCTCTCTCTCTCTCTCTCTCTCTCTCTCTCTCTCTCTCTCTCTCTGCCTCTCTCTTTTCTTCTGTGACTCCTGTCCCCAAAGGCTGGTCTCCCTTCCTCCTCTCTGCCCATTTCCAATTCACTTTCTCCCAATTAAAAAAAAAAAATCTCTCTACCTGGGCTCTGTTGCATGGCATCTTTCTTTCTGGTGCTGCTTTTCTAAACTGATAAGAGAGAAGCAGGAAGTTTGCCTCTGCTATAGTCAAGTGAGGGTGAGTCTTTTCATTGCTTTATCGGTTCCTTTTCTTTTCTCCAACCCATTCCCCATTCTCCAGTGTTCCATTAATTTCTGTATCTTGATCTGACTTTGAGTGACCATGGCTCCATATTCCAAAGTGGAAGTAGTTTCATGAAGTTTCTGTAATTTTATAGAACTGAGAAATTTATAAATCAAGACAAATTTAAGATATATTGGTGGGCAACAGAGAGGTAGTTACACAAAGATGGGGGAAGCTTTTCTATAAGTCATCAAATGATATGCTTAGCTTTCAAATTGGTGAAAGTTAGTGGTCTGCTAAGTTAATATTTCTCACAAAGTTTTTATCTATTAGTTATGGTTGTTAATTCTGTCATAGGTGGCCAAAGAATGGCTGTGTCATAGCTAGAACTACGACACATGTAGTAAAGGAGTTAGTCTCTGTATCTACAGAATCCCAACTTCTCCACTTCACTGTAGTTTTAATCAGAAATAAGCAAATGAGTCGTTACTGACATAGCTTCTTTGCAGGAATTCTCATCACAAACTTTATGGGCAAAGCTCATCGAAAAAAATCAGCTTATTTCAGCTTTAAGCAAAGTAATTGTGAATATTTTCACACACAACTGGTGGATTACAAATGACTTACAGTGTGTGTGATAATCTATACTATAGCTCCTTAAATGTCTATTTCCTTTGATCCCATGACTTCACACATAAAATGTCTTTCTAAGTATGTTCAAAAGTATAGCCCATATAGTTTTTAAATTAATAATCAACAATATAGTGTAAATAATTTAAATATTCAACAGTAGGAGATTCTTAATTATTTAATTTATTCTGTATAGAAATGACTAATAATTATGTCTTTAAAGTGTGTAAATAAATATTTACAAAATGAAAATGCTTATTACTTATTAGATAAGTAAAATTAGAAACATGGTATAAATTTGTATGGTGGTAGACAGCTAAATTTCCAGCAATGAAGAGACTGAGTCAAAAGGACTCAGCGTTTAAAGCCAGCCTGGGCTGCAGAATAAATATGCTATAACGACTGTCTCAAAAAAAAAAAAAAGGAAAAGAAAAAAATCAAAAATCTCAAATCAAACCAATAAACAAAGACTGAGTCCGGTGCTCAGTCTTAGAATATTTGCTGAGCATGCAGAATATCTTAGATTTGATATCACACATCTATGAAAAAATCAGCAATAAAACCACTTCATACAGAATGACATTATTGTAAACATTCTCTATGAATAAGAAGCTAAACGATAACATATAGTAAGAGTTTTATAGCACAAACATTAGTGCTTTAAAGGAATTCCTAGGGCACACTTAGTTGTAATAAACATAATTCAAAAAAAAGTAATTTTATTGTTTTTTGTTTTTCAAATAGTAATGTTAGGAAAAAACTTCAATCAACATATTACAAAATTAAGAGTGGAACAACTGTGCTCACCTCTTTTGACTACTGTTTTTGCTAAGGACACTGGTTTTATTTTCTCACAGTAATGTTTTTTCCCCAACTTCAAATATTGATTACGGACATCATTTGCACTAACCGATATGGTAGCTTGGTTCTTTCTTCCCCGTCAGCATCAGCTTTCATCGTACAATTTCCTCTTTTTGTTTTGGTCAAGAGGAGGGGCAAAAAGTCACGAGCTTGAGTATCACTCAGAGACGACTCGGTTCTGACTTTTCTCCTGGAGCTCTGAGAGAATCCAGGCCAAGAAAGGTCAGCTTGTCCCTCACTTGGAGGATCAACTCACTCACAGGAATTGCTTCCTGGTATAGACACAGGTAACAACTGTTATTGTTATTTTTCTATCACATGATCGCATATACACTAGAGAATTTCAGGTGTCTATAACTTAAGAGAGGGGTTGGTGGGGAAGCCCTGCTAGTTGTGTTAGATTTTGTTAACTCTGGCATCATGTGAAAATTGGAGTTAGGCACTGATTGTTCCCTTTCTCGTATGCTGTGTCTCGTACTGTGTCCTAAGTAAGGTGAACGGATCTATGGAGTTCATTACTCTTTAACTGGGTCAAATATTGTTATATTATCCATCTTGAAGAAGTCATAATAGCAACCAGGTAAGATGGCTCAGTGTGTAAAAATACGTACTGCACAAGTCTGACTGACCACCTGAGTTGATCTCTGAAACCCACATAAACGTGGAAGGAGAGGACTCATTCAGTAAAGTTCTCTTCTGCACGCATGTGCACAATGGCCCAGGCACCTACCCAACAACAATAATAATGAATAAAAAGTAAATATATCTATATAACAGAAAGATTCCTTTTACTTAAACAATTAGGGGAATTTCAGAAAACTTCATAAATTAACACTAGTGAAGCATCAATCCATGCACAGTTTGCTTTCCTATTATCTATTGGCTACCATCTCAGTTATGAAGGTAATGGTCAAGGTGAGTTATAAATATTTACTACTTAGTAATATATTGGTATCTATTACCAGACTGTACCTTTATGAGCATGAACTAATGACTACATTATGATAAAATTTATTTAAATATATGCTCCTCTGAAAATATCATATACTACAACATTATATGTGAAATGATAATATACATGGAATGATTTGAGATTAAAACTTCAGGTCATATCCAGCTATTACCCTCTCTATTTCTTCCATACCTCCTTGTTTAATGACCCTTTCTACTTTTCTTGTTGCTGCAGTCACTCAGGTTTTGTATCATGTATGAATACTTGGAGCCAGAAACCTTATATTCAAAAGAACATGGAGCATATGTCTTTCTGAGTTTGTGCTACCCCACTCAGTAGGATTTTCCCAGTGGCATCCATTTAGTAGGCCAGACCCTGCAGAAGAATGTGCGGGTGTGGCTGGGTGAAGAAGGTGGACATATCAGATGTTTGGGCTTTAACACAAGAGATATTTATGTACTTGGAGCCCATAATGTTAATCACCAGTAAGTAGTATTAACATTCAAATATTGCTTCAAAGGTAGTGCTTGGAAAATTCTGATAGTCACATTTGACTGGAAAGCCAACAAAAGCATTTTTATATTCATTCATGTGTTTATCAAGCCATGTAAATAATTTTAAAGCAAAGATTTTTATTTATTCAGAAAGCCTTGAATTTTCTTATTTTAATTGGTAGTTTAAAGGCATTTCAATAATTTGTGGTAGTACCGATTTTGTGTAACATTTTTATATATGTACTGTGTCAATATTACAATGACTTGTTAGTAAATTTTTAATTTTTCTGTATTTCCTAATAAAAACTCCTGCGGCCATTAGATGTATAAATGACAGAAATCCACAAAGGATTCTCATCTCTAGTGGAAATCAGGACCAGTCCATGTGATTTAGGTTGTTTGGATCATTAAGTTAACTAATTAGACACCATCCTTTCCTATTGCACTGCAGCATCAGATCCAGGTATTTTCCTGAAGGGGGATATTTTAACTTGTTCTTTGTAAATCTTTCAAGATCAAATTTGTACATAGTCCACACTTCATATATTCCCAAGATGACTGACAAGGAGATCACTTACACAACTGTGAGATTCCATAGGTCTTCAGAGTTGCAGAACCGAAGAAGGCCTGATGAGACACAAAGATCCAGAGAAGCTGGCCATAGAGGTAAGTGTTTTAAGCATTTAATTTACCTGTTCTTAATTCAACACAAACTTCTAATTTTGACAATAATATCCTACTGGCTGACATTAAAAACAATAATCCTACTTTTGTTGCTGTGGTTGTTGTTGCTTGTTTTTTTTTTTTTTTTTTGAAATGGGATTTCCCTGCTTAATAGTTTTAACTGTTCTAGACTTCACTTTATAGATCAGGCTGGCCTTGAGATCAAACTGAACTGTCTGCCTCTGTCTCCCAAGTGTTTGAATTAAAGGCATGCACAATCAAGTCTGGCAAAAGTCTGTTTCATTTTATTGGTTTATTTATTTAGTTAGGTTTTTTTTTTTTCAGTGCAAGGTTTCTCTGTGTAGCCTTGTCTCTCCTAAAACATAGTCTGTAGAACAGGCTGGCCTCAAACTCAGAGATCCACCTGTCTCTCCATCCTGAGTCCTGGGATTAAAGGTGTGTGCCACCACCGCTTAGCAATAATCCTATTTCCAGTTGTTAGCTAGTAACAAAAGCAAGTCCGATGGGCAAATTAGAACAATGGGAGACTGGAAGGAAACAGTTATGAGAATGGAAAAGGGAGAAGTATATATAATCTATCAAATTTGAGAAACAATTAAGATATGTTTTTATTTTTAGTCTTGGAAAGAACAATTCTAGAACCTTTAAAAGTAACAGTAGAGTCTTAAGAAACCCAAGATGTTCTAGAGAAATTAAATCTCAAGGAAATACAAAATATGCATTAGAAACGATACTTTTACTCTAGCAAAGGATGTTTTAATTGTCTAAACATTCACCACCTTTAATATAATGAAGCAACAAACTTAGTTCATCAGTTGAGGGAGTCTTTTCCCTGGAAAGAAGTGGCAGAGGAAGAGACGGGATGAGAGAGAGAGAGAGTAGTGAGGGTGAAGCTGACTAAACTGCATTATGTGTTTTTGAAAATGTCAAAGGAGTTATAAGCTTATTAATTAAAAAAATTCTATTCTGTTTTTCTCTTCACTCTGTATATAATGTCACAAATAAACTCTCAGTTGCAAACTTAACTTATTTGACATGGTGATAATAGGAGGCTTGACTTTCAGATTCCCAACACCTCAGATAAATGAAGATGTTTTGTATTATCTAGAGAAAATAGAACTTACAGAAAAAAAAAATAGAGAGGGTTAACTTTTGTCCCTTTCAAGAATGTACCTGTATACAGGTCAGCTCCAGAACCAACATGGTTCCCTACAGTTCTCAAAAACATTCACCCCTCTTCCCTTCCTCCGCATCCTCAGTTGTGCTCCCTTGGTGGACTGCATGCTCCAGTTTATCATCTTCTACTTGGATTGTGTCTGTGTCCCCAATGCTTTCTGAAGGATGCACTTTTGATCCTGTAGTACTTGGTGAGGGGCACATGCCTGCCATCCAGCTATTTCTAGGCGGAGTTAAGAAGATTGAGAATGTAAGATCAAATATTTTAAAAAGGTTTAAAATTCAGTGAAGCTTTACACATGTAGGATTTCTGCAATATGTACGTTTAGGTAGAAAGTTAGAATTTTGAATGCAAGTGTTCAGTCAGTTTGTCTGATGGATTTCTATAAAATATTTAGAGACCAATATTCCCTTGTTTCCATGCTACACAAAATTGTTATCAGTATTGGGATATGTTGTTTTCACAATGATGACTTTTTTGCTTTGTTTTGTTGATTTAAGAATCGTCAGCACCCTGGCACTTCATTGTGATACCTCTCGGAATCCTTTGTTTCATTCTGCTGGTGACAGTGGCAGTACTGGTGACACTCAGTGAGTAACTGGCATACATCTTCTTTGCCTTTCTTCCTAAACAATAACTTCAAACACTAACTATACAGTCAACACACTCTGTCCATTGTGCTGACTATAATCAGGGGATGTGCCACATAACTCTGGACATAGGATGTTTTTTATGCCTGGCACACTACAGTGTCCCTTTCTCTATACATCTCTTTCATTAATTTGGGGGCTGTTGAGAGCTTTTGTACTTTCTCAATAGTGGTAATGTTCATTCTGAAAACTTGGTGATAGTCTGCCTTCTGAGCTCAGATGACTGTGAATCTTAGGCAAACAATCTGTGAGAAACAGCTATACAAAGGAAATGATGGCTTTCTTTTTTCCTCTGTCAATACTGAAAACATGATTGTGTAAGAAAATGAGATGTGTACGTAGATGTTAAAACTTCAGTCCTGTTTGATTCCTTCACATCTTTGGAAAAATAACTCCCAGGCAGTGTTAAAATATACCTAAACACAAGGATATCATATTTCCCATCTGGTGCTTTGAGAATTCTGCCATATCTATATGTTTCTTATTTTACATTTTCAGTATGTTAAAAGTTGACTGAGTTCATTAGTTAAATATTTATTTGTAAGTTTTATGCAGAAAAAATCGAAGGGATTGGAAGGTAATATGCTTCCACCATAATTTAATTCTGATTTATCATTTAATATACACTGAAGTTTCTGAAAGAAATTGGTGTTTCCATATCTTTAGTGAGTCAATTGAGATGTTATTTTTTAAAATGTCAAAATAGCAATTGAAGTAATGATACATGTTATCAACATGAGGCCTTTTCTTATATCTTAAATTTCAATATTTAGTATTAATAACATTTTGAGTTATATCTTTTTTAATTTTAGTTTTTCAAGATAAATATGAGCTAATGAAATGTCAAAACAACCTTGATCAAAGCACTGTACAAAATACCAGCTTCTTTAATAAAACATGGACAAATAAGCCACCAGAGATTGAAGACTGCAAAAATCAGGAGGAACATAACAGATGTTGTGGGAAAACTAAGGTTGCTTTAGATTATGGAAAGTACACAGGTAAGGAGCAGTTCTTGAATAAGGAATTGCATTGTTCTGTATTGATTCTTCTACAGAAGATTTGAAGTCCAGTTATCAGGTTACAATCCTGGTGATGTGTGGGTTAATGGTTGGGTTTCCTTATATCCTGTAGGGTTTGGGACCCCAGAAATCCCTGTTTGAATTAAGAACATCTTACAGTTTCTAAAACTCAGTGACTGTTCTGTCTCCTACCACTCTCAGGAAAGGAAGCTCAAACCAGCACAGCTGAGAATTCAGGTTGTTTTCATGTGTGAACAAAATGGGTCCCCCTTTTGTGGTTAACAAAATGTGGGAGTTTCCAGTAAGAGTGTGTTTTCCAAATTCCAAGACTGATATTGACTTAGAACATTTACGTGGATACAGTCATAAAAATAATTGTCTGTATGTTTGTTTTCCTTCTGCTTTGGTATCAGAAAGTTGGCCTCCTTGTGACCAGGGTGTCATCCCTGCAGTGCGCATGAGAGCTTCACCATGGTGCTCACACTGGTGTATATTTGTCAGTGACACAAGGATGAAAATATCTAATGTTACAAGGAATCTTTTCTTGCATCGTGACTGGTTAGCAATAATTGACACAATTTACCATTAATTATAGAGTATTTTTTTCAGAATTAGTGTTCACAGAAAACTCTTGCATATGACCTCACTTGTTTGATAGCAGGGGTTGACAATCTTCACTATTCAAAGACTAATAATATCTTTAAAACTGGTAAATTTAAAATATAAATGAATAAATTAAGTAAAATAAATGAAAATAAAGTTCCAAACATAATCATTGAGACATTCGAGACTCATGAAAAATGTTTTGTATTATTGTATTAGAATAAAATAACTGTCACCTCTAAGTGGTAAAACAATTCTGCAATGCTTGTGATTAGAGCACAAAGGAAAGATGACTGAAAATTTGAGGACAATCTTGGTGTCCAGTAAATTCCAAGGAAGCCTGAACTACACAGTGATGTTACCTCTGCATAGGAAAACAGGAGTTGGACATAAAGATTTATTAATAGAGAGAGGGTATCCACACCACCAGAGCAAACAAATAAATGGCATTGAAATATAGCTATAGAAACCACACATGTTTTTATGTATTCAAATTTGGCACTTTGGGCATGTGAGTGTACCACTGAAGGCAGAAGAACATAAAATCGCCATCAAAATCTTCCTTATATGTCTCTTAATTCTATTAAGGTAAAAGCATCTAACATAGACCACAGCACAGCTGTACATGCATAATAGCATGTGGGCCACTGTGAGCACAGTGCAATGCTGCAGATCTCCATTGCATCCTACATGTAATGGCATCTGAGCACCGAGTACTCATTTCCCATCCCTCTGACCCCTGGGATCTTACAAACCTCTGCTTCTTAGAGCTGAACTGTGTTAGAAACCTCATCTAAGTGGAATCAAAAAGCATGGTTCTGGCCCCGGTTTGTTTCACTTTGCATTCTATCTTCAAATTCACCCACGCTTCTCTGACAGACTTTCTTGTAGACATCTGAGAAAGGGAGGATATTGCAAAGATTCTGCAGTTTCATTCATAATGAATCTTCTCACAGCAGATGCTGTGTCCTGACACTAAATGAGCAGCAGTCAGGAGTCATCTGGGAGACTCATAGGTGTTGTGAGGTGCTAGGCGTTAGAGATGGTTTCATTGTATAACCAAAGTTCACTTGGAATATACTGGATAACCAAGGCTGCCCTGGAATTCACTGCTTAACCAAGGCTGACCTCAAACTGGAGGTGAACTTCTTGCCTCAGCCTATGTAGAGATGGGCTCATGGGCATAAGCCGTGCCCAGCTGGATTTACTTCCCTTTCAAGAAAAGATAGTATTCCTTTGTGTCTACATGCAACACTTTCTCTACTGATCCACCCATAATGAGCACTTAAATTATATTCACATTTCTATTAAACACAGTGCTGCATAGAGCATTGGTGTAGAGTGTTCACTCAGCATTCCAGAATCTTAATTTCTGAGAGCTGTGAGATCTTAGTAATAGATGTGTAATAAATACATTGTTCTAATAATAGAATACCCGAAATTAAGAATTTTCAAAATTTTTTCTCTATTGTAGACAAACATGCTGAAGCACACTTGTTCTGCTGTGGTATAAAATGTTATTTAATCATGGACAATAAAAGCTGGAAGGACTGTATAAAAACCTGCCAGGACTGCAGCTTATCCCTTTTGAAGATAGATGATGATGATGAACTGGTACTGTAGACTCTTAACGTGTCCATTTATTCTCTTAGACTTTGTTTCTAAATCTTGGATAGTGACATGTTGACCCCAGGCAGGTTTATAGAAAGAAAGACCTTCAAGGATTAAATATGATTGACTGTAATTAGAGCAAAAACTGCATTAAGCGTCTCTCAGTATACCCCTCCTGCTTCTAGATTAGTTGCCAGGACACAAGGTCTGATATGAGGAGACACTACTAAAAAGACAGTTGTCTTTGCAAACTCCTTCATTTTTCATTAGTTTGGAGGAGAGTCACTCAGAGAAGCATGTTTTCCCTGATGAAGTTATTATTTTATTACAGCACATTCTGTGACTGACAGTTATGTGTCTCCATAGAGGGCCAGCTACACCCGGGAAGGCAACCGTCGTGGGCTTGCTCTTTGGAACCCAGAAGTGAGGCTGTCTGAGATGAGTAATTAGATGGCAGTGGAGAAAGTAACTGACATCTAGGCCAATCTGCAAAAATGGAGATTATATGAGAACCATGGAATTTTCACTGAATCTGACCATAGTATTTACCTCATGATATTCTAATGTTCCATAAAAAGTTATCTCTCTTTAGAAATGAGTATTAAAGGAAAACTACTGGCCAAGATACTGACATTAGATGTTTACATTTTCACTATAGAAATCTTTTCAAAGTCAGGTGGTAGTGGCTCCTGCCTTTGATCCCAGTACTCAGGAGGCAGAGGCGGGAAGATCTCTGTGAGTTCAAAGCCAACCTGATCTACAAGAGCAAGTTCAGGATAGGATTCAAAGTTAGAGTAAAAACCTGTCTCAAAAATCCAAAAAAAAAAAATCAAAAATCAAACAAAGAAAGAAATCTCTTCAAATACATAGAGGGTCTTTTTCTAGAATAATGATGGAATGGTCATCTTGAAACCTTTTTCATTTAGAACTTGATGAATAATACTCCACCAATTTAATACATGCTGAATAATTACAGCATAAAATGAATTTTTATGTGAAGTAATAATATAATTTTACATTTGATTCATTAAACATAGACAAATTTAAAATCATTCCCTAAAATATATTCAGTAATTTTATTAGCTATCATGTCTACATATGTCACATGTAAGTCACACTAATTTCTTCTACATACCTCCCACTTTTTCATGTTCTGTCACTTTCAGATCTGAATAATATCATAGCTTCCTCACTAGAACATGGAGGATAATGAACAGCTTTTCACAAGATTTTTTATTTTAATGAATTTGGTTTGAATATGGAGTTCACTCACGCCTCCATAGTCTTCTGAAATATAAATTTGAATAATTTCATAGCGTGTCAGACTTACCTAAGGAGCTGGATATGCAATGTATGTCTAAGAGTTTGAAGCAGGGAGATTGTGAGTTCAAGGCCAGTCTTTCACACTGACCCTTTCTCTGAGAATCACAGATGTAAATCTTTTCATGAAAGTAGTATCTCTAGACATTTGATGCTTCATGTTAAATAACTTATGTAACTGACTGGTTCTGGTATAGCATGAGAAATCACTTTAAAATTAAACTTGGAAGAACTGGAGGACTGGAGGACAGGACAGAAGAGAACTGACATAAGAATAGTTGAGACCTGCTATAGCTTTTCTTTTCTCATCAAACAGAGAAAATTTTTATTCTAAGATAAATTTTTATTATCATTACAGAAGTTTCTAAAGTTCCAGCTTACTACAAACACTTCCTGGATTGGATTATCTTATCAAATAAGCAAAGACAAATGGCAATGGATTGACAATGGCACATCTAAGCTGTGAGTTTCCTGAACCATCACCCTCTAACACTGTTGCCAGAGTTGGGAGGATTGTGTTCAAAGGCTTTTTTCTCATTATACATGATTTTTCTCATTTTCTATGAAGCTCAGGGGTAAGGGAAAGAAGCAGAAGGCAGTATCTGAGCAAGTATTAAACAGGGAATAGAAATGTGTAGGAGCTGATGGACAGTAATGTAATACTAAACGCAGCTCAGGATTGTGTGTTGTAAGATGCACAGAGCACAAGAAAACAAAGCTTAAGATAATGTGATGTGATTTGATCTTCATTAAAGATACAGTGAGTGTGAGTATCTTAAACATTCATGACTTGTTTCTGTGGTTAGCTTATATAATTTTTAATTTATAAATATAGAAATATATATACATATATATTTATATGTATACATATCTACTTTAGATTTCAAGGTGCTTTAGTCTATAAGCTCTGAGCTTGTTCATTTCTGACCTGGCAGAAAACTCTTTATTGATTTTCTTTATAAATAATATTTCTTAAAAATCTCTTATATATATACAAAATGAAATATCATTATATCTATCCCCCACTTGCCAGCTCAAGCTTCCTCTTACTGTACCCTGGTACACATTTAATGGCC
The DNA here is from genome assembly GCF_950005125.1 of Chionomys nivalis. NCBI lineage: Eukaryota > Metazoa > Chordata > Mammalia > Rodentia > Cricetidae > Chionomys > Chionomys nivalis. Next base: position 19,305,403 of record NC_080086.1, on the reverse strand, counting down.
ATTCACTGGAGCAAGGATACCTGGCCAAAACAATAAGAAATATATCTACCATTTCCAGCAGCTGCCACCTAACAACAGTGACTCATTAAAATATAGAAGGTCCTCCTCATCCATGCTGTAATTTTGGCCAGTTTGATCTTGTTCACGTCTCACATAGATAACCACAGCTGCTATGAGTTTGTGAGTGAGAAAGCCTTGTCATGTCCAGATGGCAGGATTACACAGAGCAGCAGATGGCTCTCATATATTTTCAACTTCCTCTGCCCTGTTGTTCCCAGAGACTTGAGGTGGTTTTGAGTAGGAAGAAGTTGATGGCTATGTCCCCATAATGCTAAACACATTTTCTCTTCTGTTCTGATCTTTGACTACTTCCATGGCTCTGTACAGATTACTGACTGCTGCAAAAGAAGCTTCCCTGACCAAGGTGGAAAACAGTTAGCTACATGTCCACTTAACAAAATAATTGTATCAGGTTCCACCCTAGAGCCCTTGACTTCTACAATCATGGGTTTTTGATTTGGATTACAATACCAAACATTATCCCTCGTGTAGTAAAATATCTCAACTCCAATAGGAAAGCAGTCAGTTATGCCATTATAATGGTACCACTGGGTACATCTTGCCTCGCAGGCCAGTATTGTAGCATGCTAGATTATGTGCTGGGTAAGATTGTTCATATCTTTTCTCTTCCAGCAGCACTTTGTCACCCTTTGAAAATCAGCCCAAGTGAAGATGTTTCCTGGTTGATTTGAAATTGATTTCTCTATGTTCTGAAAACAAAGTGTGTGCTGTCTTCAGCTAACAGATTTTACCATGTAGTTAGGAGAGTTAACCAAGGGCCATGTCACAATGCTGTGTTTTTTGGTGACCTCTGTGGTCTCTCTGACCTGTAATTTCCCTGGGTGTATCCCCTGCTTTATACTTTGATTTTCACTTAATAACTTATATTTTTGTGCTTCAATTTTTTCAGTTATATTTTAATTTTCAATTGACTATATTGTGATCAACTTTCCCAACACCTAACAATCCCACATTCTTCTCACCTCCCTGCCCATCTAAAATCAAGTTCTTTCCTTTGCTCTCCAAAAACAAAAACAAAAATGATAATCAAATCAAAGAAAACGCGCAATCAGACAAAACTGTTTAAATATATATACAAAGACACACAAAAACAAACAAAAACCCAAACCACCTAAGAAAAAAAAAAAAAAAAAAAAAAAACCTGCTTTGTGTTGTCCAAACACAAGTTTATTACCTAATAATGGTCTGTAAGTTCTTTTATAGATCCTTAGCTTCAGATAATACACCATTTATCCTCATCTCCTTTTTATCCCCCAGTGCTATTGTCATTTGATCTTTTAATCCTCAGAATTCATCCCTCTATTTGCATTTCACATATATCCATTCCTCATGCTTATTGATGGTTTTAGACATACTAATACTAAAATTTTTCTCATGGGAATTCTGTGTTTGTCCTCAAATAACATTGGAAAACATATGTATGTATGTATGTGTATACATCTATATGTATGTGTATGTATTTAAAACACAGTGTTTATTATCCAATTCTTACAATGTGACCATCCAAAATGCAAAAACAGAAAATACTGTTTTATTTTTGATGGTTGCCTTTTTTTCTATTTTAAAATATTTTTTGACAGTGGTGGTGGTGCATGCCTTTAATCGCAGCACTTGGTGGTAGACACAAGCATATCTCTGTGAGTTTAAGATCAATCTTGTCCACAAATTAGCAGCCAGAGCTGTTACACAGAAAAGCCTGCCTTAAAAAAGCAAAAATAAATGAATAAAATAATTCTAATAAATTGACCATTTTCTTCCAGTACAGGTACAGTCTTCCTTGCCTCCCTCATCTCCTTTCAGTCCCTCTCCCACCTCCCTTTCTCTTCCATGCTCTAATCTAATCCTGCTCCTTTCTCCTCTTAAAAGGGCAGTGCTCCTCCCATGTAGGCATCTCCTTTCCAATTGAGGCTGGATGGGGCAACCCAGTATGAGGAAAGGGTCCCTCTTTTTGTATACTGTGAAGATGTGTGGATATTACTGATTCAATAAAAAAAAAAACTGAGTGGCCAACAGCTAGGCAGGATCCCCAGAAAGAGAGGACACTGGTAAGAAGGGAGGAGAAGCAAGGAATTGCCAACAGAAAGAGATTGAACAGACATGCAGGATGAGAAGTAGAGGCATGAGTCACATGGCAATGCATTGAATGTTAAAGTATTAATTTAAGTTATAAGAGCTATTTAGAAACAAGCCTAAACTTTCAGCTGAGCTGCCATAATTGATAAGTCTTTGTTTCATTGTTGGGGAGTGGTGGGCCCAAAGGAAATGTCTGTCAAGTGTGGGCAAAAGTTACTGTCCCACCTGGTCCTGCAGCCCTTTAATACCAAAGAAATGCACACAGGTCTACTACATTAATTATAAACTGGTTGGACTATTAGCTCAAGCTTCTTAATAAATAATTTTTAAATTTTAAATTGGCCCATTATTCTTGTATGTGTTAGCCATGTGGCTTTGTGCCTTTATCAGTGAGGTGTTCTCATCTTGCTTTCTCTGCATCTGGATGATGACTATGGACTGCTCCTGTCTTTTTCCCTGAATTCTCCTGTCCTCATCACCCCACCTCTACTTCCTGCCTGGTTGCCCCACGTGTACTTCCTGCCTGGCTACTGTCCAATCAGTGTTTTATTAAAATACACGTGACAGGTTACATACCATTGTCCCACAGCACTCTCTCCCCCTTAAAATAAAAAAAGAGAACACTGAATGAAATCTCCTCTGTTTAGATTTCCTACTGACCATTATACACAACAACTTGCAATCAAGATAAACATTCATAATCTATATTTTGGGAATGTGGGCATTGTTTTGAAGAATTCTTCCTGCTGTTTGGGAGCACTGATAATCTTATGGAGACATAAAAGAAACATTTGAATTATGTTCAAGTCCTGAATTCTGTGAGGCTTGATCATCTCAGCCATCAGTCTTGAAAAAGTTCTGGATGCAGATCTCAGAGGAAAATGCAACAGATGTCCTATAAAATGTTGGATCATCTGAACTGTCTACTCCTATTGGAGATTCTTCAGGGGGTCTCCCTTGATCAAACCTGATTTTTCTTAGCCCAGAATGAATCCACACCTTCTCATTTCCTAGAGAAACAAAAGTGAAACCTCTTCTCCGAAGTAACATACTTTTTGACTTAAATTTTGAAGTCAAGGCATTTTCAAAATATATATGTTGGATAAATCCAGCAGCATTTATAATCAAATATCTTTTAGCAGGTTTTGCTCCTTCCTCAGCCATCAAACAATTTAAAGACAGCACAATAACATACAGTATCCAGACTCTCTGTGTATTTTTCATCTTTATGTGGCTTTATTTTAAACTCTATTACTTTTATTTTTAATTTTTGTCTTTTTGAGACAGGGTTTCTCCATGTATCTTTGACTGTACTGGAACTCACTCTGTATACTAGGCTGTCATTAAACTCACAGAGATATGCCTGTCCATCTGCCTCCCAAGTGCTGGGATTAAAGGTGTGTGCCACCACACCTTGAACTCACAGAGATCTGCCTGCCTCTGCTTCCCTCCCAAGTGTTGGGATTAAAGGTGTGTGCCACCATACTGAACTACTCTCTCTCTCTCTCTTTTTTTTTTATTATAAGGCTTCATTCTTTTTCTTTCTTTTCCAAACCTACATATATTTTTAAACACACGGTAAACCATTTGGAAGTTTTCTTCTTCTGAATCTATGTTTACTGTACAACTCTCTTTTTCTGACCACATAAGTACCTAATTTTCTAATCAATATGGTTACAATTAAAGCTGTGGCTCTGATGGTTGGATCTACCCCATTCCTTAGCTTTCTGAGAGTCTAGCCTCATGGAAGAGATACCAACTAGAGCCATGTTTATTACAGCTCTATGGAATTTCAAGGTCTCAGCCAGCACCAAAAAGCATGCAGTCAGCTATTCATTAATACCACTTAAGTGTTTCATGGTGGGGCCTCTGAAAAGGGCTGTAAGTTTTTGCAGCTAAAGCTGTGTCAGGAAGCCTTTCTAAAATGAGACACACTTCTTCCTGCAAACAGAGCCCACTGGAGAAAATGCTGCTACTAAGAAGCCATACATAACTCTGCACTTTTGTGCCTAGAATTACTTCACAAGCTCTCTCAAGTTTTAAGTGGATTTTGTTGTCCACATGGACACCATTTGTTGACAAACGTTTCTGTCCCACCTGGTCCTGCAGTCGATCAGTCCCAAGGAAATACACAGAGGTCTACTAAATGGCCTAATAGCTCAGGGTTCTTATTTACTTATTCTTATATCTTAATTTGACCCATTATTCTTGTCTATATTAAACACATGGCTTGATACAATCACCAGTGAGTTGTTCTCATCTTGCTTCCACTGTATCTGGATGAAGACTGCAGATGCCTCTTTTCCTCTTCCCTGAATTCTCCTGTTCTAATTGTACCACCTCTACTTTCTGCCTGGCCACCCAGTCTATACTTCCTGCCTTGCTACTGGACAATAAGTGTTTTATTAAAATACATGTGACAAGGTACAGACCGTTGTCCCACAGCATTCAGTTCCCAAAGACATGTAACATAGTCAGACAAAAGCCGTGCTTTCACTGTTAGAAGACACATAAGAAGACCAAGCCACACAACTGTTGCACATATACAGAGGACCTAGGTCACTCCCATGCAGGCTCCCTACTTTTTGGTTCAGTCTATGTGAGTCCCTATCAGCACAGTGCAGTTGATTCTGTGGGTTTCTTATGGTATCCTTGGTGCCTTTGATGCTCACAATCATTCCTCCCCTCTTCCACAGAATACCCCAAAGGTTTGCCTGAGGTTTGGCTGTGTGTCTCTGCACATTTCCATCTATTGCTGAACCCAGTGACAATTGATCTAGGCAACCATCTATGAGTATAGCAGAATATCAATAGGAATCATTTCACTGACGTTTTTTGTCATTCATATTAGGCATATTAGGGTAGGATCCCTCTCATGGCATGAGCCTCACACTCAACCAGTCATTGACTGTCCATTCCCATTTCTTCTGCATCACCTTTACCCTAGTATCTCTTATATGCAGTGCAAATTGTAGATCAGAGGTTACATGATTGGGATGAGGTCTGAATCCCTCCACTAAATGTCTTGCCTAGTTATAGGAAATAGCCTGTTCAGACTCTGTATCCCCCATAGCTAGAAATTCTGGATAAGGTCACCCTCATTGATTCCATTGCACTAGGTTTCTAACTCAGACCACAAATGACCCTCATTCCAGTTGTCTTTTTCAGTATTCTCTTCTGACATCTTCACCAAACCTGATCACTCCTATTCCCATGCTCACTTACCCCAATCCACCCATAATGACTATTCTATTTCCCATTCACAGTATGATTTGTTGTGCAAACCCATGAATTTGAGCCCTTCTTGTTACTTAACTTCATGAATCTGTGTATTGAAGCATAGTCATCTTTTCATTTATGGCTAAACTCCGCCTATATGTCAGTGCATACCATGTTTCTTTCTGGATCTGGGTTATCTCACTCTGAATGATCTTTTCAAGTTCCATTCATTTTGTGAAATGTTTACTGATGTCCTAGTTTTTAACAGCTCCATACTACTCCACTGTGAAAATTTACCACATTTTCTCTATCCATTCTTTTTGTGATGGATGTCTATGCTATTTTCAGTTTCCAGCTATTATAAATAAAGCCACTATGAATGTAAGTGAAAATGCCCTATTTGGTAGTATACAGCATTCTTTGTGGTAGGAAGGATTATGCTTTGTGTATAAGCCCAAGAGAAGCATAACTAGCTCTTGATGTAGATCAATTATCCATTTTCTGAGAAAGAACCATGTTGATATCCTAAGTGGTTGTACAAGTTAGCACTCCCAGCAGCAAAGGAGGAGATAATTATGTTTTAATTGCCTTTGGTATCATTTAAATTTATATTGATTTTGTTGGTTTTAGATAGAGATTCATTTTCCCATGCTGGACTTGGACTCCTAATGTTTTTGCCTTCATCTCTCAGGTGATGGAACTGTGGACAGGTGTGACTCTGTATGTTCCTTTTTCTCTGGAAAGATATCAACTATTCTTATTTCACATGTGTTAGTTGGTAATCATAGTTTCTGAAGTTCTATGGGTTTAATGTACTGTTTCTGCTGGCTTTTGCTCATGATGTAATTTCCTTTGTTTTATTTACTGAGTTTCTTCTTCCACAGAAACAAAACTATCTGAAGCATGATATTCACATTGGTAACTGTATCAGGAATATTTCATTCCCTGTCTGGGAACATGACAGGTCTGGCTCTCTTCTACTTAAACATGATCATGCAAAAGTGGAAAGCTAATTTACATATATACAGGAAATTAAATTTCTCTCTTCTCCAAGTACACTCTCAGGCAGGTTGTCACAGAGGTCGCCAGGATACAGACACTCTTAAAAGATTTTATAATATATTCAAAGAACACAGAATATTTTTGCTTTTATTATTTTTTGTTTTTATATATTTTTTCTAAATCTGTAGGAGACTTTAATTTTTTTCAATTTTTTTCATTAAATTTTTTTTATTAAAAAAAAGAGGAACATGGGATGTACTCACTCATAATTGGTTTCTAGCCACAAATAAAGGACATTGAGCATATAATTTGTGATTCTAGAGAAGCTAAATAAGAAAGTGAACCCAAAGAAAATCATATAGTCATCCGCCTGGATAGGGGAAGTAGACAAGATTGCCGGGCAAAAATCTGGGACCTTGCGGAACCTTCATCTGGCGATGGATCGAGATAGAGACAGAGACTCAATTTGGAGCAAAGGTCTAAGCTCTTAAGGTCCAAATGAGGAGCAAAAGGAGGGAGAACATGAGCAAGGAAATCAGGACCACGAGGCATGCACCCACCCACTGTGACAGTGGAACTGATTTATTGGGAGCCCACCAAGGCCAGCTCAACTGGGACTGAATAAGCATGGGTTGAAACTGGACTCTCTGAACATGGCAGACAATGAAGGCTGATGAGAAACTAAGGACAATGGCACTAGGTTTCGATCCTAATACATGAACTGGCTTTGTGGGAGCTTAGCCTGTTTGGATGCTCACCTTCCTGGACCTAGATAGAAGTGGGAGGACCTTGGTCTTCCCGCAGGGCAGGGAATTTGGACTGCTCTTCAGTATCGAGAGGAAGGGGGAATGGAGTGGGGGGAGGAGAAGAGGAATGGGGATAGGGAAAGGGGAGTGGGGGGAGGGGGCAATATTTGGGAGGAGGGGGAGGGAAGTGGGAAACGAGGACAGGTGGAAATTTTAATTAAAAAAGAATAAAATAATAATAAAAAAAATTTCCGCCTCCCCCCCCACCGTCTCCTTTTTCCCTCCCCCTCCCCCCACATCCCACATCCCTCAGTCTCCCTCTCCAGTCCAAAGAGCAGTTAGGGTTCCCTGCCCTGTGGGCAGTCCAAGGTCCTCCCCCCTCCATCCAGGTCTAGGAAGGTGAGCATCCAAACCGGTAGGCTCCCACAAAGCCAGTACATGCAGTAGGATCAAAACACAGTGCCATTGTCTTTGGCTTCTCAGCAGCCCTCATTGTCCACCATTTTCAGAGAGTCCGGTTTTATCCCATGCTTACTCAGTCCCAGTCCAGCTGGCCTTGGTGATATTTTAAGTATCATTTCATACAGGCTAGCCCCATTTTTTTTTTACATCTCCCTCTCAAGCACTCAAACTGATGCTGCTTCTCAGCAGGGTTGGCCATAGAGTTAGTGAATTTATTTTTTGTTTAAAGCACCATACCGAGTCAGAGATGGGCAGGTGGAAACATTTGTTGTGAGGTATCAGTGGCTGGTAGGACACCTGCATTCAGGTGAAAACATCATTGTAGACCTTGACTATGCTACAGAACTCTCAACTGAAGGTGATATGAGCACTAAGGTCACACTTGGGGATTCAGTTTAAAAGTCTGGTGTTGTAATAGGAGCAGCAGGCCGCTTCCTGCCACCCGGCTAACTTTACCCGAAATAATTACACGGAAACTGTATTCTTTTAAACACTGCCTGGCCCATTAGTTCCAGCCTTTTAATGGCTACCTCTTACATATTGATCTAACCCATTTCTAATATTCTGTGTAGCACCATGAGCTGGCTTACCAGGAAAGATCTTAACGTGCGTCTGTCTGGAGTGGGAGAATCATGGCAACTGACTGACTTGGCTTCTTTCTCCCAGCATTCTATCTGTCTACTCCGTCTACCTAATTTTCTGTCCTATTAAAGGGCCAAGGCAGTCTCTTTATTTAACCAACGAAATTAACACAAAACAGAAGACTCTCCCCCATCAGACTGCTGGTGAGAAGATTTCATTCACCACCACAGGCATTTTCTCCAGTGTGAAAATGCAGTAGTGTAGACACCTGTTACGATGTCAGCTTCTAATGGACCTAGTAAGCAGCTATGAACTTGTGCTTCTTGGGTAGAGGTTGAAGTGGGCATCACTATGGAAGTAAGTTTAGAACTCATGATGATCCATATGCATCTTGTGAATAGTTACTGTCTTTTGGGTCTTTTCCTCTTTGCCAACATTCAATACACATGCTTAATTGATTGTACCCATAATCATTCCTCATGCTTGACTAATGTGCATATTCATTTATATACTTTATCTTACCTATTCTGTCTATGCCCCAAATACCAATTAGCATAATTTATGTCTTTTGCTGTTCCTTTGATAAATCTAAATACTCTATATTTACCTAACTTGAATGAAGGGCTCAAAAAAATGATAAACTTTTGTTGAAGCTTTATCCCTTTGACATCTCAGCCTATACAGCTGTCATTCACTGTTTTACATTCTTTTGCACAGATTCTCATCAGCCTACCCTTGTGAAATCTCACAGGGTTGTCGAAACCATGGGTCCTTGTCCTGTGTTCCACGTTTATTTTTTTATTTTAAAATGTGTTTATTGCAAAAAGAATCATATTTACTTGAAGATGAAAAATTAGCAGAGTGGAATATATAAGTAGTTGAATTGTAATCAAGAGACCATTATTGTTTTTATTATACTTATTTCTTTTTATGAATGTATAAAAGTGTGTGCTCATGTCACAACACATCAGTAGTTAAAAGGCAGTTGAAGGATTTAGTTTTCTTTTTCCACTATGTTGTATCTGAGGTCTGAAATCAGATTGTCAGGTTTAGTAGTAATGATTTCCATTCACTTAGGTATATCACTGGCCCAATACATTTTTTAAATGAGTTTAGAGAAAACAAAAGTGTAGTGGGAGCAGCGGGCTGTGTTCCTGCTGACCCAGCTCCTGGTCGCCTGGCTAGTTTATGCCCCAAAATAATGACACACAAGCTGTATTCTTTTAAACACTGCTTGGCCGATTAGCTCTAGCCCTTACTGGCAAATTCTCATATCCCAATCAACCTATCTCTAATAATCTGTGTAGCATCAGTCTTACTGGGAAAGATTCAGCATGTCTGACCTGGCGGCTTGCTTCATTGTGTCTGCCCTGGAGAGCAGCGGCATGGCATCTGCCCCAGAGAGGAGAGGAAATGGCATCTGAGCTCACTTCCTCTTCCTCCCCACATTCTGTTCTGTTTACTCCACCCACCTATGTTCTAACCTATGAGGGCCAAGCAGTTTATTTTTTAACCAATGACCTTCCTCCATCATTTCCCCTTTTTCAGTTTAAACAACAACAAAAAAGGAAGGCTTTAACTTTAACATAGCAAAATTACATATAACAAAATAGTTATCAAGTAAAAATTACAATATTTACATCTATTTTATCTTTATCATAACTAAGGAAAACTATAACTATAATTAACTATTCTTCAACTTCATCAAAGACTCCAGAAAGATACAATATTACCTAAGCAAACAAGAAATAAGCAACTTTCAAACTCTAGAAATGACAGAGACAGAGACATCTCGCTGCCTTGACAGTCACCCAAAGTTTCTCTGTACCATTGGAGCATCCATCTTCGGGCTACAGGCCCATAGTTTCCAGCAGACATTTCCATGAAGCAGGAAATTTCAAAGACAGTTCAGTCACTATCTGCTGTGTCCTGCAGAATGTCTCCAAGACTCTTTCATGAATCAGGAACCCCGAAAGATCATCTCTCCAGTCCAGGCAAGAGCAGTTTCTTGCCCAAATGGCTATCAAACTCCATAAGGTGCCTCTTCGATGCCCATCTTCTTCTTGAAGTAGATTGGTGCTGCCAGGAACAGACATGTCTCATTGTCATGAAAAACCCTAAGTTATTAAAACACTTAAAATGCCATATTCTATAATCTTTGAAAGATATGAAGAATGCCTATCTAAAATATATCTATGTACATCTAGAAAATCTTAACTAACATGACTACAAACTTGACTATTATGATTATCTATTAACAACCTATATACATTACATTTTTAAATGAACTACACAATCACAATACCTTAATCAGTATCAGAAATACATATACATATAACAAAATTGACCTTAAATTCTATAGCAATGCAAATTATTCATACCTACATCATCTCCCCCTTTAAATGTAAAAGAACATTTATAAACAATACTTGGGAACATGGGCACAGTTATTTCTCTCCAAACTGCTTCCTGCTGAATGGGGGCGCTGTTATTTAGGTCTTTCATGGTATAACCTGTGTGCTAGATTCATCTCAGTCAGCAGTTGAATGAAGTGATTTTTTGAAGGTGTTCACAGCAACCTTTCAGGAGGGTGTGGTCTATCATACCACATTGGAATAGAAACAATTGACAGGGTCTCATCCTCTGTGAAAACAAAAGAAGAAACTCCTTTCCAAAGCATCATGTCCTTAGATTCAAATTTTAACGTCAAGGTATTTTCAAAATATCTATCTTGGATTAGTTTAGCAGCGTTTATAAACAAATATCTTTTAGCAGTTGTTGCTCTTTCCTCAGCATTCAAACAATTCGAACAGAGCATAATAGCATACAGTATCAAAATTCTCTGTGTATTTTCCATCTTTGTGCGTTTCATTTTAACTCTATTTTGTTTATTTTTACTTTTTGAGACAGGTTTTCTGTATATCTTTGTCCTGGAATAACTCTGAAGACCAGACTGTCCTTGAACTCTCAGAGATCCTTCTGTCTCTGCCTCCCAGGCATTGGGATTAAAACCTTCCTCCATCACAAAAGAACTTTTAGCAAAATACTTAAATTAAGTCCATATTCTTTATATTTTGGTCAATAAACATAGTTTCTAAATCATTAAATACACCAATAAAAGATTCATATTTTAATAACTAACCATTATATGTTTTGCTTTATAGAGATTTGATGAAATTAAAATTATTAAGGAAAAATGGAGGCTGTGCATGTCTCAGTTTTCGAGGAATACAGGAAGATGACTGTGCTACAAAACACCCCTGCATCTGTGAAAAGAAAATGGATAGAATCCTTGATTCAGTGTGCAGTATGAAGGGAAAGTAAAAAGTGGAACACTTTGTCATCTTTGTTGGTTTCCTGTGATGATTAGTGACAGCTTAATGACTAAATGTTTAAACCACAGGACTCATTCACCTGAGCAAATATGGCAAAGAGCTGGAAAAGAAAGGAATGTTTTTGCTGAAATCTAACAACACATCACAAGTCATCCTCCTTCATACTAAACACAGAACTTATGTCTGGAGAACGAATGCCCTTTGTTCCAAACCCTAAGGAATCACTCCTTTGTTTCCTGAATGTCACTCAAAAACAAATGCAGAACCTTGATAAATAACACTTGTGAGTCATCATCACTAGGATAAACCATTTCAATATTCCACTGCTTTGACATCATTTGTCAGTTGGTTGCTTAGTGTTTGTAATTTTGCTTGCTCCGTCTTTCTCTCCCTCCCTCCCTTTCCTCTCTCTTCTCTCTCTCCTCCCTTCTCTCTCCTCTTCTCTCTTTCATCTCTCTCTTTATCATTCTGTCTGACCAATTTGTTGATAAATTGAAATCCCCTAGATACTGGAATATTCTTTGAGGCCAGCTGGATGTCATGGCTCAGAATTATAATCTTTTAAGTACTTGAGTTTGAATGCAATCTGGGCTATATCATATGCTTCAGGCCATCATGGGCTACAGAAAAACTCTGTCTCATGAAGCATAATAATAATGATGGTGGTAATTATAATACTAAACTGTCCATAAATATTTTCTAAGCTATTTCTACAATAGCATCATACTAAAATGATAAAAACATAAGAAATTTAGTATTGACCTAGTATATGATCTGTTCCATACTCCATATATATAATTGTCAGTTTTCTCGCTTATATCACTATTGATATTTCCTCACATTCACTAACATTTGTGCTTTCACTTGTAATGTCCTTTAGCACTAATTAAAAATATCAAATTTGACCTTGGAGTATATAAGTAATTAAACGTCACCACTGTAAGTCATTAGAAATATGAGTTTATAAACATGTACATATCTTCCCAACCCATTGTGCAGGTTAGTTTTATGTCATTTTGACACAAGCTTGACTTATCTGAGAGGAGATCACCTCAACTGAGAATGTACCTCAATAAGATCTGGCTGTAGGCAAGCCTATAGAGACTTCTCTTAATTAGTTACAAATAGAGAGGGCTCAGTGCTTTAGAGTTGGTATGACCCATGGACTGATGGTCCTATGTTCTATAAGAAAGCAGGCTGAACAAGCCATGGGAAACTTCCAATAAGCAGCACCTCTCCATGGCCTGTGCATCAGCTTCTGACTTCTGGTTCCTGCCAGGTTTCAATTTTGTCCTGACTTTCTTTGATGATGAACAGCAATGCTGAAGTGTAAGTGAAATAAACATTGTCCTTTCAACTTTCTTTTTGGTCATCATGTTTCATTACAACAATAAAAACCCCAGTCTCCAGGACACACTTAACTCAGAACAGCCAAGACATGATGCAGACTACAGGCCAAAGGTTATGGGACTGGGTTGATTTTCCACTCCCTCCCCTTGAAGCCTGGTCTGCTCACAGGAGATGGCCAGTGCAGGCTACTTATACCTAACTCCTAAAAATCTTAGCTGAGGTCATCTTTGTAGATTCCCGGGAGTTTCTCTCACATCAGGTTTTTGCCTGACCATGAAATGGCCCAACTTTCTGGTAGTCTTTTTTGGTTCTTGCACCATTTATGCCCCCAAACCTGAATTTTTATGTTCAAATACTCATCCGTCTGCATTGGATTCATGACACCTTTTCTATTTCCATTTCTCAGGGAGATCTGGGTGTCCCCTTAAGAAGACTCTTTGTTACCTAGTTTCTCAGGGTCAGTTATCCTTGATTTTACAATTAATCTCTTCTTATGATTGAACATATACCATATTTATCTTTTCCCAGTCTGGGTTACCTCACTCACGAAGACTTTTTCTAATTCCACCCATTTGCCTTCAGATTTTCTGATGCCATTGCTTTTAACAGTTGAGCAATACTTTATTGTATAAATGTACTACATTTTCTTTATCTATTCCCTAATTGAGGGTCATTGAGATGTTTTAGACATCCTTGCTATTACAAACAAAGCTGCTATGAACATAGTTGAGAAAGTCTCCTTCTGGTATGATTGGACATCCTTTGGATAAATGCTTGAGAATGGAATAGTAAGATCTTAAGGTAGCTTGATTCCAGGTTTTCTGAGGAACTTCAGTATTGATTTCCAAAGTGGCTGTATAAGTGTGTACTCCCATATCTTGGCCTACAACTACAGAAGAAGACCTAAGTTTTACCTGAGCAGAGGGTAAATCTATGGACCCCAGCGTCAGCAGCTTTACTGAAGTCCAGGTTGTTCCTAGGGATCCCATGTATGTACGGGCCACCTCCCAATTTAATCTCTTTATGCCTGCCCAACAACCCCAGACTGCACTGCCACCCCTGGGCTCCATATACCAGCCTACTACTTTCTAAGAAGTCGGGCTTTATAAGGAGCCAGCTGGGATCCAGATAAACTAAGTAAAATAGTGCTCTCCATCCACTAACACTCCTTAAGATCAACCCAACAATCCCAAAATGCATGTTTCCTGGGGCTCCCATACATGACAGCTTTTCCAGAGGTCAGAGTATTAAGAAGACCCCAGGTAAAACACTGCCCAACAGCCTTAGACTGCATCTCCTTCCCTGGGCTCCATACTGTGGTCTCCAACGCTAGAAGAAGATTTTGACTTTTCCAGAGGCAAGGCCAGATATAGGGACTCCAGAGAAGAAACAAATAAATCAGTGAAGCACAAAACTAAACAAAAAGATACCAGTATTAGAAAAAGACATTTAGAAATGAAAAAGTGTTGACAGAGGATGGGAAGGAGACAAAGGGGTGAGGATGAATGTAGTCAAAAGGCATTCTAAATAGCTAGAAAATTTTAAAATAAATTTAGATTTTAAGATGTTAAAAGAGAAATCAATGAATGCAGTTTACCAACTTAAATTATTGTTGTTACAAAATACCCAAGTTTGAATGATTTATGAAGAAAAGAGATGCATTAGGCTCACAATCTGGGAGGTATGAGGTACAAAACTTGGCAGCGCTATCTGCTCATCAACGTGGCAGGAGACACTATGAAGGAACCACATGGAAATATATGGAAAATGGAGAAATCAAATGGTAAAGATAGAAAACCAAAAGTAGAGAAGAATCCTCTATGGTTTTCTTTTATTTATTTATTTATTTATTTATTTATTTATATTTTTTTTCTTTATTTTATTCTTTTTTACTTAAAATTTCTGCCTCCTCCCCATTTTCCATTTCCCTCCCCCTCCTCCCACACATTGCCCCCTCCCCCCACTCCCCTCCTCTTCTTCCCACTTCTCTCCCCCTCCCCCCACTACATTCCCCCTCCCTCTAGGTACTGAAAAGCAGTCCAAATTCCCTGCCCTGCTGGAAGTCCAAGGTCCTCCCACTTCTGTCTAGGTCCAGGAAGGTGAGCATCCAAACAGGCTAGGCTCCCACAAAGCCAGTTCATGTATTAGGATCAAAACCTAGTGCCATTGTCCTTGGCTTCTCATCAGCCTTCATTGTCTGCCATGTTCAGAGAGTCCGGTTTCATCCCATGCTTATTCAGTCCCAGTCCAGCTGGCCTTGTTGAGCTCCCAATAGATCAGTTCCACTGTCAGGGAGCCATCTTAGGGTTGGCAGGAGACTTGACTCTAGAGGGGCTCGCAGGTGTCCAGGGATATGTCCCCAGCTAGTACCTTGGGCAACTGAGGAAAGGGAACCTGAAATGACCCTATCCTATAGCCATACTGATGAATATCTTGCATATCACCTTAGAACCTCCATCTGGCGATGGATCGAGATAGAGACAGAGACCCAATTTGGAGCAACGGACTGAGCTCTTAAGGTCCAAATGAGGAGTAGAAGGAGGGAGAACATGAGCAAGAAACTCTATGGTTTTCATAACAGCCAACTCTGGAGAACACAGTCACTCCTAAGGAGCAGCATGAATTTGTTCCTGGGGCAGATTTCAGAGATCTGGTAAGAGAGTTAACAGAACTTCCTGTAGATTTGAGCACATTGCTACTGTGTACCTGATGAGCAAAACTTCAACACAGGAACTTATGGCAGACAAACATTGTTAGTACTCACTTGAAAGTGGATATTAGCTAAAAGTAAAAGATAACTATGATACAATCCACAGACTCAGAGATGGTAAGTAACAAGAAGGACTCAAGGGCATTCATTGATCATCTCTCCCTGGGTAGGGGAAATAGAAGGGATTTCATGGGTGGCTGGGGGCAAGGGGGATGGAAACATAAGGGATCAGGACGAAAGTATTGAAAGAGCCAATTGGAAGGTTGCAGGCTCTTCAGGGTTGTGTACAAAGCTGGTGCAATGAAAATTCCCAGGAATCTACAAAGATGACCTCAGCTAAGTCTCCTACCCGTAACATAGCCTGAACTGGGATCTCCTGTGATCAGGCAAGACTTGCAAGGGAAGGATTGAGCATCAACCCAACCACATAATCTTTGACCTGCAGTCTATTCTGCCTATTAGATGTGCTGGAATTGGTGCTTATGCCACTTGATACCAGAAAGGCTTCATCCAGTAAACTTGTGGAAATAGATGCAGAGACCTATAGTTAAACTTTATGCCAATCCTGGGGAATCCTGATGAATAGAGGAGGGAGTGATTATAGAGGCCAGATGGATCAAGGACATCACAATAAAAACAGAATCAACTAAATTGGATTTATAGGAGCTCACCGAATCTAATCCAACTATCAGGAAGCATGCATGGAAGTGATCTAAGACCTCTGCATATATATTGTATTGTTTGGTCTTCTTGTGGAATTCCTAACAGTGGGAGAAAGGTCTGTTTCTTTTACTGGCTTTTGGGACCCTACTTCTCATACTGGGTTGATTTGCCCAGTCTTAATAAAAGGGGAGACATTGAGTTTATGGTAACTTACTATGCCATGTTTTCTTGTTATCCATGGGAGGCTTACCTACTTTTCAATAGAAATGGAGGGGTAGAGGAGAAGTGGAGAAAGGGACTGGGAAGGAGGGAGGAGAAACTGAGTTTAGGTTGTAAAATAAATAAATAAATAAATAAATAAATAAATATTCAAAAAGAAAGAAAACAACTCAATTAAAAGTAGGGTACAGGTCCAAGCAAAGAATTCTCAAAAGAGGAAACAAATGTTTGAACTCATGGTGTGTCTTCATTCACCATTGGGTGAGGTCTTTATTTCTCCAAGTATTCTGACTTGTGTCTTACACATATTGATACTCTATAATGATAATTTGTCTTTCAATATTTTGAAGTTATCTGTTAATTTATAAAACTAAAATTAATGTTCTTTTTTAAAACTTTCCTTTTATGGTTCCACCTTGGTAAATTATTCAATATTTTCAGGAATTATGTTTAGTTTTTCAGTAGATCTCTTAAAAAGTTTCTTCACTATGCTCATATGCACATCTTCTTACATATAGTCTTGAGCGTATTACCCCTGTGCACCCAATGCAACAACAGAGAACAGCAAGAAAGACTGGAGAAAATGATGTGTTCACCAGGCTCTCCTATAATCTCAGACTAACTCAGTTTTCTTTTAACTCTCAATGTTCTGTGCCTCTTTGTACTGTGAAGAAGACAGGCAAGTATTTAAGCAATGCCAAGCTGGTCTATATGTGAACAGTTTTTGAAAAAAACTTTTTTCATATGTATGGTTGTTTTGCCTGCATGTATGTCTGTGTACCAGATAATGAGCTTATTACTCCTCGATGCTAGAGATGAAGTCAGAGATTCTGAAATTGAGAATACAGATAGTTCTTAGGCCCTGTGTGGGTTCAGGGAATCAAAATTGAGTCCTTGGGAAGAGCAGCCAGTGCTCTGATCTGCTTAGCCAACTGTCCAGTCCACTATATGAACATTTTTATCATGAATATGAACAATAGACAATATTTTTTGCATATTGAACTATTAGAAACCTGTGTCTTCACTTAAAATGTGTGAGAGTTACTTTGAAGAGCTAAGGTGCAAGTCGCACCACAGTTCCCTTTGATTGTTTAAATAGGTGAATTCCTAGACTTACTGGATAACTAGCCAGTATAAAACATCTGAACAAAATAAAAGATACACAAAGTGAAAGAACGATATGAGGGCTGGAATCAAGTGGCTTATACTGTAACCGAAGAACTCACAAATTGGATGGAGGAGAATCAGGAGGCCAGGCCTGTCTCAGCTACAAAGCATTTCTGGGCCATCCTCGACTCTTATCAGACCATGTGTCAGGAAAAAATTAAATTTAAAAGAAAGAATGCTGTGAGAAGGATGAGAAGAGCCTATAGACTCCACAGAGGAATTAGCAGAGTTGGAGAGCCTCTCTCTGTCATATGATATAGTGAGTAGACTGGGACTGAAGAGGCAAAAACGTTTAGTTATGGATTTCATTCCCCAATATGAAAGAGCTTAGATATCTATTTGAAACCATTTAAAGGCCCCTTTATTACTCTAACTGAATTTCCAAAATGTATTTCTGATTTCCTTGCTCTCAGTGCTTCTGGACCAGAAGGACACACTAGCACTATACCTAAGCACTGTGTGGGTAGGTACAATAAGAGAGTATTAGAACAACTCTGATTATAAATGCTAGGACAATCAGGTGACTAGGGGCACAGGAAATTTCAAAGTAGAAGGTTTTTTTTCTTTTTGATTTTTTTTTTTGTTTGTTTGTTTTGTTTTGTTTTAAGAAGTGTGGAGTTTAGAGCTGTCAACCTTTAGCCTCTGAAGAGAAGTAATATCAGGTGGGAAACTAACCAGAAAAGACAGTTTCCCCAGCAAAGTGGTTCAAACTAAAATTCTACGTGGACTCTTAGCTATTCCATATAACCTCCTCAGCTTGGGCAGGAAGAGCAGTTTGCAGATGTGAAACGATAAAGCCTGCTGAGGGCTGAGGGTGTGACCAGAGGTTAGAAGGTGTGATTGTACTGATGTGCACAGCTTCCTAGTTGCAGTCTCACCACTGTGAGTGGGCACATGATGTGGCTTTCAAATAAAAGTGATTCTTGTAGCAAGGAACCAGAAACATACATATAGTGGATATTTATTTATGTTTATCTGTATGTGTTTTTACACAAAAGTGAAGTTAGAAAAAAAATAAAGAAAATGAAAAATATTTTTAAATTCCTCAACTTTCTGTTTTATTAGCTGATTGTGATTAAGTTTCATACATCCTTTTTGTTCTCTACTTTGCTCAAAGAATTGCAGTGTGTCAATAAATTAGTTGTGCAAAGACCCGCTCTTTAATGTAATCATCTTCATTTGAAGACTTTATAAGAAACTCAGAGCTTCATAATAAACAGAAGATAAAATTTGCAGCTGCTCCTATATTTGCCTTTCCAGTTCTTTGTATGATTCTGTCTCTACTATGTATGCAGTTTCTGTTCATACTATTCTCCTTGTTTGTCAAACACAGTGCTGAAACCACATCTTTTGTCCATTCTGCTGTCACAAACAAGATGAAAAGGACGTTGAGTATGTATCACAGTTTCAGAGAGCGAGGAGACAACACTCACATGTTTGCTCTGCATTTGCTCCATATTCCTCCTAGGACCACAGCCTCCCATCAAGGATGGGAATCAAAAATGTCTTAACAGCATTAATTTTTCTGTGAACAGTTTAATGTGAATCCTCAGACCTGAGGTCATCAGTGTTGTTTTTCTCACTACTGTGAATTTCTCAGATCCTCAGTTTTATTTATGGTCTCTATTCTAAAAAAAATCAAAACAACCTGCTATCACAGTGTCTTATGTTCTTTTTCTGTTATGATAAAACATAGATAAGCCAGCATAGGGAATGAAGGGTTCATTTTTCACTCACAGTTCAAGTTTATATTCCTTCGTGGTAAAGAAGTCACTGTAGCTGGAGTTTGAGGCAGCTGATCAAATTTCATCATAGCAAGAAACAGAGAACAATTAATGAGCATACAAACTCAGCTCGCTCTCTTCATTCATATAGTCTGGGATTCCAGTGTAGGAAAATGGCACCAGCTACAATGGATAGATCTTCCCACCTCGATTAACCTAGCAAATATAGTCCTTCATACTCTTTCAGAGCTAAATCTAGCATAGATAATCTCTGGCAGGTGTGCCCAAGTCTTATCTTTGCTTGATCTTGTCAAGCCCACAATACTAACTACCACTACCAGTTTGATATGATAGGATAAAGAACCTAGCTCAATGTGTATGCGGGTTCATTACAGTTACTGTAGCAGAGCAATAACCTGAGTAAGTTACAATGAAAAGAGTTTTTTTGGGGGTGAAGATTTTTGAAGGTTAGAAATCTCATTGTCAGTTGTCATCATTTGGGGAGAGGCCTAACATTTGCCGACCCACGACACAAAGTGAAGGGTAATAGTTGCAGATTGGCATATGTAGAACAATGAGTGAGATGGATGGGCTTGCTTTATGACACCTGCTCTCAGAGAGGCGGGGTGCTTTACAGATAAGGTCTCACTTAATAGCTCTAGGTGTTCTGAAACTCAATACGAAGTAGACCAAGCTGTCCTTGCACTTCTGATTATTCTCGTGCCTGTGATTCCAGGAATTGCAACAGTGTATTATCATGCCTTGTTGCATGTAAGTTTTTGTTTATATAAATTGTATTGCAGTCATCATACACATCGCATACACAAAGAGAGACACACAGATAGAGACACACAGACACAGGCACACACACACACTGTGTAAACTGTTTCAGTAATATGTATCTGTAACACAGAACTGAGGAGGATGATGCAGGAGAATATTGGATTGGAATCCAGTCTGGGCTTCATAGTGAATTTCAGGTCATTATTAGTTGTACATCATGATCCTGTCTGAAACAGAACCAAAAACCCAAACCAGCAACCAACCAACCAAACAAAAAATAAGCAAGTCCTCAAAAGATGAATGTGTAGCTCAAAGTTAATCTCTTGTGGCAGACGTGCAAGAGCTTGGGTTTAATAGCCCAGCCTCATAGAAATGACAGCAACGAAACCAATGTGGAAAGACATCAACTTTCATTGTAAACATTATGTGTGGATTAAAGGGTAGATCAGTAACTGCCAAGAAAATCACAAAGGGAATTTGAGTGTCATAATATGGCATTCCTAATATACATTGACTTCAATAGTCAAAATTAAAAAAATAAACAGTACTGCTTCCTCTGAAATAGTAATAAATATTAATCTAAGACAAAATTCCTGAAAATTACTAAAATTTGGAACTGAAAAGTTTAGTCATCCCTTTTATTCTATATACCCTTATATTCATATAGAGATGTTTCAGTCATTTCTTCTAAACAATGGCTTCTTTTAATCACATTATATTTTAGCTGAAAATATTGAGAGTGTTTTGTCAAAATGTATCTACCTTTTTCCTTTCAGTCAAGAAATACTGGGTAAAAGTGTGATCCACATTTCATGTACAGGAATGCATAGTTCATGATTCTGATCTTTCAGTATCAGCTCTCAACATACAATTTCCTCTTTTCACTTTGGTCAAGAGGAGGGGCAGAACTTTAAGCGCTGAAGCATCTTGCAGAAGGGACTCTCTTCTGTGTTTCATTTGGAGCTTCTGAGGGAAACCAGAACAGGAAAGGACAACTTGTTCTACATCCCCAGTTTCCTCCACCTTCATCACCACCTGGATGGGCTATAGGTAACAGCAATTTTGATTCCTTCAGACACTTCTACACAGGATCATACTTATTCTATAGAAATACCATTCAGTTACAAATGGCCGGCATGACAGTAACAGAGATAGGAAAGACAGTTGATCATATTAGGACTGTATTAGGTCTGCCTGTGAAAGTTGGAATTTAGCTTCAAGAGAAGAATGTCTTTTATTGTGCTTATTTTTGTTGTGTGTGTGATATAGAGTGATCAGTAGAATTAATTAGTTGGTGATTAGTTCAAGTGGTTTATATACTTTCTTCTGCACTTTTTAGAATTTTATAATAGGAAGACATTTTATTTTTAGGGAATTCATGAAATTGTAATTGAGTTTCAAAAATTTCATCAATGATAATGTGTTGAATGAATTGAAATGAATTGAGATCACCAAAAATGGTTAATATTACCTGTTTATTCATTGCCCCTTCAAATACTATTTAATGGAAGAGGCAAGATAAATCATAAATACTGATTATTTAATATTTGTTTATTAATTATCATATTTTTAAAAGCCAGCCACCTTCCACACTCTTTACAGCATTCAGATCTTTAAAGGAGTTAATAATCTTCCACCCTATGCCAGTATAAAGTTCTGGAATGTTTTAAACTTGGACATTTTAATTTTTTCTTTACCTAGACATCATCCCAAGACAATATTTTAATTTAAACCTTCTTGCTTCTGCCCAAAATGAGAAATCAGGCCGTGATATATTCAAACTCAAGAGTATTTGAGTCTTCTTCAGAGTCACAGAGTCCAGTCAGTCAGGATGAGACTCACGGTCCTAGAGAGGTTTGCCACAAAGGTGAGTGCTCTCCTCCTAGGCACTGTACACACCAGACATTGTAAACTGATGATTATCAACTGATAATAGGTGACCACTGCTGGAAGAAGTGAAGACTTAAAGCATTTATTAAAAAAGTAAAATTTGAGACTGAAAAAAAACAATAATTTATTAGTCTTGTGATTTTTTTTTTTTTTTTTTTTTTTTTTTGCTCAAGTAGCCAGGACCGATATTAACTGTGCTATGTGGCAAAAAGTGGCCCAGAATCCGTGATTATCTCAGCTCAGTCTCCCAAATGATGGGATTACAGTTGTGAGTCAACTAGCCTGCCTTGAATACATTTTTATAAATTTGAGAAAACTTCAGCTTTTAATTAATTTTATCAAATTATGATTTAAAATATGAGGCCTTTAGAAATGAACTACATTCTGAGGAAACACCAAATTTTCCAAAGAAATAAAATCTTAAAGAAATGAAAAGTATAGCTGGGCAGTGGTGGTACACACCTTTAGTCCCAGACCTCAGGAGGCAGAGGCAGGCAGATCTCTGTGGATTTGATGCCAGCCTGGTCTACAAGAGCTTGTTCCAGGACAGGCTCCAAAGCTATAGAGAAACCCAGTCTTGAAAAATTTAAAACAAGACAAACAAACACAAAAACAAATACAAAAAAAAAAGAAAAGTATGTGTCAAAAGCATATCTCTTTCTAAACAAGATATTCCAATGCCAATCATCAGCATCAACAGTCGGGTCAGAAGGGAAGTCAAAGTCATTACTCTCATTCCCTTGTCCTTCAAATATTGTCCCACTCAGTGTCTAAACTGAAAACTTCTGCTCTTTTAGTGTTGTGATAGTAAGATGCGGGACCCTAGAACCCAAGACCTTACGTCACAAGGATAAAATTTACTGAGAAAAACATAAATGATAGACAGGGAAAGAGATGACTTCTAATAATTTTTTTTATACTGGAAACTTATAGAGTTCAGAATTTTTAGGCTGGCTACCAGCTTCTCAAAGATTGATCTTTCTTTCCTCTTCATGCTGAGTTGTGATCTCTTTGGTGGGCGTCTAATTACAGTTTGTTGTTTCCTACCTGCATCGTGCTTATGCCTTCAGTGTTTTGTAAGATGAACAAACTGTGCACCAGGAAGAGGCAGTTCAAGCTGTCATTCCAGCTACCTAGAGACTGAGTCAGAAAGACTGAGAGTTCAAGGCTGAATGGGCAAAACTTATCTAAACTCCTAGAGAGCTACTTATATGTAGGGTATAATCAGAATAGTTGTCTGCCATTCAGAAATCTAAAACTTAAACTTTTTAGAGCTCATTAGAATTTGTTAATTATATAAATAGAGGGTTTCATTATGATTTGTGTATAGAAGTAAATATAATTTACTGATTATCTTTATCCATTATTATTATATTCTGTCCCACTTTCCCTGTTACCCTTCCAGTATCTCTTAATGCTCCTACTTTGATGTATTGTCTCTATTGTTTTTTTTCCCTTTTATTAGTAATATGTTTACATGTGTTTATATATTCAATCTGACATTCCATTTATCACTGTTCACATGCATGTATTTTAGAGCTGACCACTTGGTAGTAGATATCCACTTATGGGCTCATTCCTAGAAGAGGTTTATTTTCTCTGTCAACTGTCATCAATTGCCTGGGATCATGTGTAGATTTCCCCTGTCCTTGTTGGCATGTTCTCTGGTGTTGTAGTTGGGCATGTCTTGTTTACGTTATGCTATTTTTGAGATTGCTGAATGCAGCTTCCCTATCTTGACTCTCTGTATTTTACAATCTTTAGTCTCTCTTATTTATTTATTTATTATTGAAAAAATTTCCACGTCCTCCCCGCCTCCCATTTCCCTCCCCTCCCCCCATTCTTCTCCTCCTCCCCCTACTCCTTTCCCCATCCCCCCGACACCGTTCCCCCTCCTTCTCCAGTCCAAAGAGCAGTCAGGGTTCCCTGCCCTGTAGGAAGTCTAAGGTCCTCCCCCCTCCATCCAGGTCTAGGAAGGTGAGCATCCAAACAGGCTAGGCTCCCACAAAGCCAGTTCATGCAGTAGGATCAAAACCCAGTGCCATTGTCCTTGGGCTTCTCATTAGCCCTCTTTGTCTGCCATGTTCAGATAGTCCGGTTTTATCCCATGCTTTTTCAGTTCCAGTCTAGCTGGCCTTGGAGAGCTCCCAATAGATCAGCACCACTGTCTCAGTGGGTGGGTGCACTCCTTGCGGTCCTAACTTCCTTGCTCATGATCTCCCTCCTTCTGCTCCTCATTTGGACCTTGAGAGCTCAGTCCAGTGCTCCAATGTGGGTCTCTGTCTCTATCTCCAACCATCGCCAGATGAAGGTTCTATCACCATTTCCTCTCTTCTGAGCTGTTACCTGAACATTAGGTGTAGGAGTTAGTTTGTATTCTGGGATTTTGCTTAAAACATTAGAGTTTATCATCCCTTTGACATATGAAGCTCCAGGTTCTGGCTAGTGGTGAACCATGGGATGGTCCTGGTGATAATTCTCTTACCAATTTGATGTCTTTAAAGTTATATCTCTTACAATCTTATTACATCTCATTGCAGTGGCTCTTGGGATCCTTTGCTTACTTCTGATGACAGCAATTGCAGTGTGGCTGACATACAGTGAGTAATTCACATACATCATTTTCCTAGGTAATGACAATAGACACTAATTATGCCACAGAGATCATACTTTGTCCATTATTTTGTCTGTCATCAGGTGACATTCCAGGTGGCCCAGAATTTGTAAGCTATTTTTTCCCCTGGACTCCTGAACCCTTGGACATTACAATGACTCTGGGGCTGCTTGTCTTACTCATAATAATATTCATTGTGATAAGATATGTATTGCTGATATTCTGATTTCTCCTTCAGTGATTATAAATCTTTCATAGACAGCCTGTAAAAAGTAGCAGTCCAAAATAAATTACATTCTTTTATGGATTTCTTTCACATGCTTATATCAAGGACATGGTGAAGTGAAAAGATGGAATCTGTACTCAGAAGTTAGAAGTTGTAGAACTTCAACTTTACCTTTTGTTTGATATCCTCACATCCTTAGAGAAAACCGTTGATAGGCTAAGCTCCAACAAAGCTGCAAATCTGCATATTATTGTCTCTTCTCCTGTGGGTACTCCATCTGCACTAATGATAACTGTGGTGTTACTTCCTGTTTCTTTGTTCAAATTTTCAAGCTGTATTCTTTCTCTATTTTACTTAAATATTCATTTGTAACCTTTTTGTACAAAAATATTGAAGTAATCAGAACATAAGGTGTGTACATCATAGTATTTTTTAGCTATTTCATCTACTTTATACTGAAGCTGCCAATTATGATAAGTTCATGTTTCCATTCTGTAGTGATGAGGAGAGCAGGCCTGCTTTTCATCCCACCAGGTTCCCACACGGCTAGCTTTACACCTGATATAACAAAATCGAAATTGTATTCTTTTAAACTCTGCCTGGCCCATTAGTTCTAGCCTCTTATTGGCTAACTCTCACATCTTGATTAACCCATTCCTAATAATCTTTGTACCACCATGAAGGGTGGCTTACCGGGAAAGATTCAGCAGGTCTGAACTGGAGGCTGGCTCCATAGCGTCTGTCTCACTGCCTTCTTCCTCCCAGCATTCTGTTCTGTCTTCCTCTACCTAGTTGTGTTATGACTTATCAGGCCAAGCAGTTTTCTTTATTAATTAACAAATGAAACAACAGATAGATAGAAGACCCACCTACATCATTTTCCCTTTTTCTGTTTAAACAAAAAAGAAGGCTTTAACATTAACATAGCAACATTACATATAACAAATCAGGTATCAAGCAAGAATTACAATTACAATATTTAGACCTATTTTACCTTTTACCATAACAAAAGAAAACTATAACTATACCTAACCATTCTTCAACTCCATCAAAGACTCCAGAAGGATATAATATTACCTAAGTAAACAAGAAGTAAGCAACCTCCAAAACTCTAGAAATGACAGAGACATCTCACTGTCTGTACAGTAACCCAAAGTTCTTTTGTACCACTGGGGCATCCACCTTCAGCCTTCAGGCCCATAGTATCCAGCAGACATTTCTATGAAGCAGGAAATTTCAAAGACAGTTCAGTCACTTTTGGCTGTGTCCTGCAGAATGTCTCACAAACTCTTTCATGAATCAGGAACCCCAAAAGATCATCTCACCTTTAGGCAAGTTCAGCAGTCCTCTCTCTGTGAGTTCTTTGTGTCCATTTTATGCATCAGTCCAGGCAAGAGCAGTTTCTTGCCCAATGGCTATCAAACTCAATAAGGAGCCTCTTCAATGTCCATCTTCCTCTTGAAGTAGCTAGTGCTGCCAGGAGCAGACGTGTCTCATTGTCATTAAAAGCCCTAAGTTATTAAAATTTTAAATGCCATATTCTGTAGTCTTTGAAAGGTATGAAGAATGCCTGTCTGAAATATATCTATGCACATCTCGAAAATTGATAACCGACATGACTATAAGCTTGACTATTATTGATGATTATCCATTAACAACCTATATTTCCTAATTATACATTACATTTTTAAATGAATTACAGAATCACAATACCTTAATCAAGATCAGAAATGCATATACACATAACAAAATTGACCTTAAAATCCATACCAATGCAAATTATTCATATCTATATCATATCCCCCTTTAAATGTAAAAGAACATTTATAAACAATATTTGGGAATATGGGCACAGTTTTGTCTCTCCAAACTGCTTCCTGCTATATGGGGACACGTTATTCAGGTCTTTTATGGTGTAACCTGTGTGCCAGGTTCATCTCAGTCAGCAGTTGTGTGAAGTAATCTTTTGAAGGTGTTCACAACAACCTTTCAGGAGGGCATGGCCTATCATACCATATTGGGATAGAAGCAATACACAGGGTCTCATTCTCTGTGAAAACAAAAGAAGAAGTTTTCAAAAGTATCATAGCCTTAGATCCAAATTTTGAAGTCAAGGTATTTCAAAATATCTATCTTGGATTAGTTTAGCAGCATTTATAAACAAATATCTTTTAGCAGCTGTTGCTTCTTCCTCAGCATTTAAACAATTCAAAGAGATCATAATAGCATACAGTATCAAGATTCTCTGTGTATTTTCCATCTTTGTGTGGCTTTATTTTGACCTCTATTTCTTTTATTTTTACTTTTACTTTTTAAGACAGTATCTCTGTATATCTTTCTCCTGGAATAACTCTGTAAACCAGGCTGTCCTTGAACTCACAGATATCCTCCTGTCTATGTCTCCCAGGAATTGGGATTAAAGGTGTGTGCTACCACACCTTGAAGTCATAGAGGTCAGTCTACCTCTGCCTCCCAAGTGTTAGGATTAAAGGTGTGTACTACCACAGCCAACTACTCTCTTTCTTTTTTTGTTTTTAACTTTAAGAAATTTACCTTTTAGCCTGCATATATTTTTAACACACCATAAATCATTTAGAGGTTTTCTTTGTTTTTGAATCTCTCTTTACTGTATATCTCTCTTTTTCTAACTATGTGAGTCTAAGGAGAGGATTAAAGCCGTGGCTTTGACGACTGGATCCAGCCCATTCTTTAGCTTTCCAGCCTCATGGCAGAGGTACTGGCTGTAGCCATTTTTATTGGCAAAACTCTATGGCATTTCAAGGTCCTTGCCAGCAAGCAAGCTTCAGCAGTGTGCTTGCAAACCACACAAACCACTTGCCTAAAAGAGTCAGAGTTTGCCCTAACAGGACAGCCCAGAAAACTGGTATTTTAAAGCGGCACAGCTTTTTTCCTGCTATGGCTGAAAACTGAAAAGCATGCGTTCAGATTTTCATCAACACCATTTAAGTGTTTTATGGCAGCACCTCTTAAAAGAACTGCAAGGTTTTGCAGCTAAAACTGAGTCAGGAAGCTTCTCCTAGATTTTTGTGGGAGCTGAGGGCTACTTCCTGCCACCCAGCTCCTGGCCACCAGGCTAGCTTATGCCCCAAAATAATGACATACAAACTATATTCATATAAACACTGCTTGGCCCATTTCTATTACTGTGTGTAGCACCACGAGGTGTGCTTACCAGGAAGATTCTAGCCTACATCCATCCTGGGTCAGAGCTTCATCACGTCTGCCCCAGAGAGGAGAACTATATAGTCTCTCTCTGAGGCATCTTACCTCACTTCCTCTTCCTCCCAGCATTCTGATCTGTTTACTCCACCCACCTAAAGGCTGGCCTATCAAATGGGCCAAGGCAGTTTCTTTATTAGCCAATGACCTTCCTCCATCATTAGATGAGAGTGCTTGCTTGCCTCTATCAAGCAGAGAAGACCCGAGAAATTGCTGCTACCAAGAAAACATGCTTTATTCTATTCTTTCCCAAGCTTTCGCAGGCTTTCTGTGGATTCAGTTATCCACATCTGGGTGTCATTTGTAGTGATGAGGCGGCATCTTCTATCTATCTGTTGTTTCATTTGTTAATTAATCTAATTAATTAATCTTATCATCTGATATAGGTGGGTCTTCTATCTGTTGTTTTATTGGTTAATTAATAAAGAAGACTGCTTGGCCTGATAGGTTAGAACATAGATAGGCAGGGGAAGACAGAACAGAATGTTCGGAGGAAGAAGGCAATGAGCCAGCCGCCAGGCAGACATGCTGAATCTTTCTCGGTAAGCCACCCCTTGCGGTGCTACACAGATTATTAGAAATGAGTTAATCAAAATGTGAGAGTTAGCCAATAATAGACTGAAACTAATGGGCCAGGCAGTGTTTAAATGAATACAATTTGTAGCTTACAATTTGGGGGTAAGCTAGCTGGGGTCCGGGTGGGAATGAAGTTTGCTGCCTCATCACTACACCATTCTTATAGCAAGTTAAATGAAGGATTGGTTTTTAAGTGCCAAAATAGCAATTAAAGTAATGATATGTATTTCCTGTCAACTTGAAGATTTTCTCTAACCTTAAATTTCAATATTTACTCAATACAAACATTTTTGTATTGTACCTACTATTAAGTTTAGTTTTTCAGTATAGTGAAGAAAAAATATGAACTGCCAAAAACTCTAAACAACCTCACTCTAATGTATCACACCATGGAAAAGGACAGATACTTGAAGAAAAAAATGCTGAGAAATAAACCTAGAGAGTGAGGAGACCTCAAACATCAAAAGGAAATGGAGTCCCTCAACAGAGAATGGAACAGATGCTATGGGGAAGATAAGGTGTTTTTTTAGCTTGCATAGGGCACACAGGTAATGAGGGGATCTTGAATAAGGAACCGCATTATTCTGTATTGTTTCTTCTCCAGAAGCTTTGAAGTCCAGTTAGCAACTTATGAGGCTAATGATCTGTGGCTTAATGGTTTGGCTTCCTTATTTCATGCAGGGGCCTGAAATCCTGGAAATTACCATTTGGATTAGGACAATCTTACAGTTTCTAGAACCCAGTGGCTATTCTTTCTTCTACTGCTTCCAGGAGATATATTCACAGATTAGCACCTGTAAAAATTAAGGTTTGGTTTATAGGCAAATCCAAGTCTCCAACTTTGTTCTTGAAGAACATGGAAGTTTCCAGTAATAGTATATTTACCAGATATTTAGTACGAAATAGAATAAAGTGTTTGAAATATTAAAGTAATAAATAGAAGTGTATGTGTGTTTCCTCATTAGTTGCTATCAAATATGTTGCCAGTTTGTGACCGAGCCGTACTTCTTGAAAGCATGTGGGAGATTTACAATGGTACCCAAACTCATGTACTTCTGCTGAGGATCCCATTAGTAATAGGAGAAGAACTAAAATGTTATGTGCTGTGAGAAACCTTCCTTACCTTGCATTATGATGGGTGTTCTTTTATTGACTGCTTATCAATTATTGTTAACATTCATTCAGAGTTTAATGTTTACCAAGAGCTTTTGCATATGGTCTCTCCTCACAATAGGAGTGTAGATTCTCATTATACAATGACAAATAATATCTTTAACCTGATGAATTGAAATATGTGAAAGAAAAAAAACACCAAAAAAATCTTTGAAACATTCCAAACTAATAAAATATGTTTTATGTTATGATTTTAGAATAAAATAACTATCACTTCCAATTATAGCACCATTCTGTAATGCTTGTGATTAGAAGGCCAAGGCAGGAGGATTTTATATGTGAAGACAGTCTGGGCAGCCCAGCAAATTCCAAGAAAGCCTGAGCTACACAGTGATAACACTCCACAGAACAAAGATCAGAGACAAAGTTTGTTGATAGAGCAAGGTCAACACCAGCACTTCACAAAACAAACATATTGAATTGTTATTGCTATTCAAACTTCAAGCATTTTAATGTATTTAACTTGACATGCTTGGCGATATGGGTGTACCCTGGAAGGCATCTCTCCAGTCACCAGAAAAGTCCATCACTTTCAAAAGCTTCCTTGTGAGTCTCTTACTTGTTGTCTTAAGGAAAGAGCATTTAAAACAGACCCCAGAACAACTCTGAGAGCACAATCACTTTTGATCTACTGTGGGCTTTGTTCGTTAACGGAGATCTAGCACCGTGTCCTACATGTAATGGCCTCAGAGCAGCAAATATTCATTTCCCACTCCCCAAGCCCCGGGGATCCTCAAAGCTTCTGCTTCTTGAACCTGGGCACTGAAGCTTATCTGAGTGGAATCATAAAGTATGGTTGTGGGCCAGGAATGTTTCACTTTGTGTCCTCGAATCCATTCAGGCTTCTCTGACAGAATTTCTTGTAGACTTCTGAGAAAGGGAGGATAATGCAAAGACACTGCTGTCTCTTTTGTAATTTAATATGTGCACGGCAGATGCTGTGTCCTGACACTAACTGAGCAGCAGACAGGAGTCTCTTAGGAGACTATTACTGAATAGTTGATCACTTAGGTCAGGGACAGAAAGCTAGGTAGGCGGAGTAGACAGAACAGAATGCTGGGAAGAAGGCAATGAGGCAAACACTAGAGCTCCCCTCTCCAAGATGGACGCAGGTTAAGATCCTTATGAGTAAACCTCCATCTCGTGGTGCTACACAGATTAATAAATATGAGTTAAAGCAAGATACAAGAATTAGCCAATAAGAGGCTGAAAGTAATGGGCCAAGCAGTGTTTAAATGAATACAACTTGTGTGTTGTTATTTCTGATATAAAGCTAGCCATGCAGAAGCTGGGCGGGAACACAGCCCGCTGCTCCATTACTACATCTTCCTCCATCCCTACCTGTCCTCAGTCCACTTATGAAATGTCTTCTTTTCCCCGCTTCCCAGGGAGATCCAGGCATTCCCCCATGAACCTTCCTTGTTACCTATTCTTGCTGCATCTGTGGACTATAGCATAGTTCTCCTGTATTTTACAGCTAATATTCACTTATAAGTGAATATTACACACCATGTTTGTATTTCTGGGTCTGGTTTACCTCACACAAGATGTTTTAATGATGGTGTTCTTTCATTTATTCCTCAGTCTATATTGAAGACATTATTATGTAAAACGACTAGATGTGTAAAGAGATGTTAAAACTTCAGCCCTGTTGAATTCCTTCACAATTTGGAGAAAATAACTCCCAGGCTGTGCTAAAATATAACTGCACACAAGGATATTATGCTTCTCATCTAGTGCTTTGAGAATTGTGCCATATCTATATGTTTTTAATTCACATTTTCAGCATATGTTAAAGGTTGACTGAGTTCATTAGTTAGATCTTTATTTGTAAGATTTATGCATAGAAAAATTTGAAGGGATTGGAGGGTAATATGTTCCCACCATGATTTAATTCTGCTTTATTTTATAAAATGTCAACAGAGCAATTGAAGTAAAGATATATATTATCAACATGAGGCCTTTTCTTATATCTTAAATTTCATTATTTAGTATTTATAAACATTTTGAGTTATATCTTTTTTTTATTTTAGTTTTTCAGTATAGTCAAGAAAAATATGATCAAAACAACCTCTATCAAAGCATTAGACAAAATATCACCTCCTTTAATAAAACATTGGCAAATGAGTCACCAGAATATGAAGACTGCAAATATGAAAAGGAACAGAAGAGATGCTGTGGGAAAACTAATGCTGTTTTAGATTATGGAGGGTACACAGGTGAGTAGGGCATCTTGAATAAGAAATTGGATTATTCTGTATTGTTTCTTCTCCAGAAGATTTGAAGTCCAGTTATCAGGTTACAGTCATGGTGATCTGTGGATTAATGGTTGGGTTTCCTTATATCCTGTAGTGGCCTGGAACCACAGAATTCCCTGTCTAAATTAGAAGCATCTTACAGTTTCTAGAACTCAGTAACTGTTCTGTCTCCCTCCACTGTCAGGAAAGGAAGCTCAAACAGCACAGCTGAGAATTCAGGTAGTTTTCATCTGTGAGCAAATCTGGGTCCCCCTTTCATTGTTAACAGAATGTGGGAGTTTACAGTAAGAAAGTGTTTTCCAAATTCTTAGCCTGAAATGAACTTAGAACATTTACGTGAATACAGTCATAAATATATTCTTTGTATGTGTGTTTTCCTTCTGCTTTGGTATCATAAAGGTGGCCTCTTTGTGACCAGTGTGTCCTCTCCACAGTGCACATGAGAGTTTCACCATGGTGCTCACACTGGTGTATGGCTATCAGTGACACAAAGATGAACATATCTAATGTTACAAGGAATATTTCCTTGCATCATGAATGGTTAATAATAACTGACATAGTTTACCATTAATTATTAAGTATTTGTTCAGAATTTAGAGTTCACAAAGAACTCTTGCATATGATCTCACTTGTTGGATAGCAGGGGTTGACAATCTTCACTATTCAGGACTAATAATATCTTTAAAACTGGTAAATTTAAAATATGTGACAGAAAATAATAAGGCTCCAAAAATAATCATTGAGGCATTCCAGACTCGACAAAAATGTTTTGTATTATTATATTAGAATAAAATAACTATCTCCTCTAAGTGGTTACATGATTTTGCAATGCTTGTGTTTAGAACACAGAGGAAGGATGATTGCAAATTTGAAGAGGGTCTTTGGGTTCAGTAAATTCCAAGGCAGCCTAAATTACACAGTGATGTTACCTCTGCACAGAAAGACAGGGGTTGGACATAAAGGTTTATTAATAGAGAGAGGGTATCATCACCACCAGAGCAAACAAATAAATAAACAAATAAATGGCATAGAAACCACACATGTTTTAATGTATTCAAATTTGACACTTTGGGCATGTGAGTGTACCACTGAAGGCAGGGGAACAGAAGATCGTCATCAAAAAGCTTCCTTATATGTTTCTTATTTCTATTAAAGTAAAAGCATCTAACAGCTGTACATGCATAATAACAGGTGGGCCACTGTGGGCACAGTGCATTGCTGCAGATCTCCATTGCATCCTACATGTAATGGCCTCTGAGCACCAAGTACTCATTTCCCATCCCTCTAGGATCTTACAAACCTCTGCTTCTTAGAGCTGAACTGTGTTAGAAACCTCATCTGAGCAGAATCAAAAAGCATGGTTCTGGCCTCGGTTTGATTCACTTTGCATTCTATCTTCAAATTCACCCATGCTTCTCTGACAGACTTTCTTGTAGACTTCTGAGAAAGGGAGGATATTGCAAAGATTTTGCTGTTTCATTCATAATGAATCTTCTCACAGCAGATGCTGTGTCCTGACACTAAGTGAGCAGCAGTCAGGAGTCACCTGGGAGACTCATAGGTATTGTGATGTGCTAGGTGTTAGGTATGGTTTCATTGTGTAACCAAAGCTGACTTGGAATGTACTAGATAGCCAAGGCTGCCCTGGAATTCACTGCTTATCCAAGGCTGACCTCAAACTGGAGGTGAACTTCCTGCCTCAGCCTATATAGAGATGAATTTATGGGCCTCAGCCATGCCCCGCTGTATTTACTTCCCTATCAAGGATAGATAGTAATCCTTTGTGTGTACATGATACATTTTTTCTATTGATTCATCCATAATGAACACTTAAATTATATTCACATTTCTATTACAAACAGTACTGCAAAGAGCATAGGTGTAGGGGGTTCACTCAGCATTCTAGAATCTCAGTTTCTGAGAGCTGTGAGATTTTACTCAGTTATAGATGTGTAATAAAGACATTGTTCTAATAGAATATAATAATTATAATTCTATTATTAATTGTAATGATAGAATACCAAGATTTTCACAATTCTTTCTCTGTTGTAGGCAAATGTACTGAAGCACACTTGTTCTGCTGTGATATAAAATGTTATTATTTCATCATGGACAATAAACACTGGAATGACTGTAGACAGACCTGCCAGGGCTGCAGCTTATCCCTTTTGAAGATAGGTGATGATGACGAACTGGTACTGTAGACTCTTAACATGCCCATTTATTCTCTTAAACTCTGTTTCTAAATCATGGATGGTGAGATATTGACCCCAGGCCGGTTTATTGAAAGAGAGACCTTTAAGGATTAGATATGGTTGCCTTTGATAAGAGCAAACACTGTATTAAGAGTCTCTCAGGATACCCCTCATGCTTCTGGGCTACTTGTCAGAACACAGGGTCTGTTATCAGGAGACTCTGCTAAAGAGACAGTTGTCTTTGCAAACTCCCTATTTTCTCATGAGTCGGCAAGAGAGTCCCTCTGAGAAGCATGTTTTCCCTAATGAAGTTATTATTTTATTATTTTATTACAGCACGTTCTGTGACTGACAGTTATCTGTCTCCATAAATTGCCAGCTACACATGGAAAGGCAACTGTCTTGGGTATGTTCTTTGAAACCCAGAAGTGAGACTGCCTGAGATGAATTATTGGATGGCAGTCGGGAATGTAACTGACCAATGGGGCAATCTGCAAAATGGAGATTATATGAGAACCATGGAATTCAGTTATTTTTTGGTTATAACCATACTGATTTTCACTGAATCTCTCCATAATATTTACCTCATGATATTCTAATGTTTCACAAAATGTTATCTATATTTAGAAATGAGTATTACAGGAAAAACAAGTGGTCAAGATACTGACATTACATTATTCACTTTCTCTATAGAAATCTTTACAAAGTCGGGTGGTGGTGGCTCATGCCTTTGATCTTGTACTCGGGAGGCAGAGGCAGGCAGATCTCTATGAGTTCAAAGCCAGTCTGATCCACAAGAGCTGGTTCCAGGACAGGATTCAAACAAAGCTACAGTGAAAACCTGTCTCAAAAAAAAAAGTCAAAAAGCAAACAAAGAAAGAAATCTCCACAAATACATAAAGGGTCTTTTTCTAGAGGAATGACTGAATGGTCAGTTTGAAATCTTTTTTATTTAGAACCAATGTAATACATGCTGGATAATTACAGCATGAAATAAATTTTTATGTAAAGTCATAATATAATTTTCCATTTGATACATGAAACATAGATAAATTTAAAATCATACCCTAAAATATATTCAATAGATCATGTCCACATATGTCACATGTAAGATTTCTCTGGTATAACATGAGAAATCACTTTAAATATGAACTTGGAAGAACTGAAGGACTGGAGGACAGGACAGAAGAGAACTGACATAAGAATAGCTGGGATCTATTATGGCTGTTCTATTCTTATCAAACGGAGATAAATTTTATTGTAAGATAATTTTTTATTTTTTTTATCCTTACAGAAGTTTCTAATGTACCATCTTACTACAAACACTTTTTGGATTGGATTATCTTATCAAATAAGCAAAAGAAAATGGCAATGGATTGACAATGGCACATCTAAATTGTAAGTTTTCTGAACCATCACGCTCTAACACTGAAGCCAGATTTGGGAGGATTGTTTGCAAAAGCTTGTCTCTCATTTCACATAGCTTTTCACATTTTCTATGAAGCTCGAGGGTAAGGAACAGAAGCACAAGGCAGTATCTGAGTAAGTATTCAACAGGGAATAGAAATTTGTAGGAGCTGATGGCCAGTGACGTAATACTGAACACAGCTCAGGATTGAGTGTTGTAAGATGCACAGAGCACAAAAAAACCAAAGCTTACGATAATGTGAAGTGATTTGATCTTCATGAAAATTACAGTGAGTGTGAGTATCTTAAACATTCATGACTTGTTTCTGTAGTTAGCTTATATAATTGTTAATTTATAAATATAGAAATATGTTTATATATGTATATGTATATATATACATATATATATACATCTACTTTACATTTCAAGGTACTTTAGTCTATAAGCTCTGAGCTTGCTCTTAGATTTCTGAGAGTCTACCCACATGGAGGAGGTACCAATGGGAGCCATGTTTATTACATCTCTGTGGAGTTCCAAGGTCCCTGCCACCACCAAAAGGCATGTGGCTGGCTATTCATCA
Organism: Chionomys nivalis; assembly: GCF_950005125.1. Classification (NCBI taxonomy): domain Eukaryota; kingdom Metazoa; phylum Chordata; class Mammalia; order Rodentia; family Cricetidae; genus Chionomys; species Chionomys nivalis. The sequence goes on along the minus strand of NC_080086.1, from coordinate 19,269,127 downwards.
ACACCATTTAAGTATTTCATGGTGGGGCCTCTTAAAAGGCCTACAAGTTTTTGCAACTAAACCTGAGTCAGGAAGCCTTTCTAAAATTAGATGCACTTGCCTTCTGCAAACAGAGTCCACCCGAGAAAATGCTGCTACCAAGAAGCCATGAATACGTCTGTTCTGTTACTAGAATTACTTCCCAAACTCTCTCAGGTTTTAAGTGGATTTAGCTGTCCACATTGACACCATTTGTTGACAGGTTTCTGTCTCACCTGATCCTGCAGCTGATCAAGCCCAAAGAAATACACAGAGGTCTACTAAATTAATTACACACTGGTTGGCCTATTAGCTCAGATTTCTTATTAACTTATTCTTATATCTTAATTTGAGCCTTTCTTCTTGTCTATATTAAACACATGGCTTGGTGCATTTACCATGAGGTGTTCTCATCCTGCTCTACTGTATCTGGATGAAGACTGCAGATGCCTCTTTTCCTCTTCCCTGAATTCTCCTGTTCTAATTGCACCCCCTCTGCTTTCTGCCTGGTCACCCAGTCTATACTTCCTGCCTTGCCACTGGCCAATAAGTGTTTTATTAAAATACATGTGACAGGGTACAGACCGTTGTCCCACAGCATTCAGGTCCCAAAGACAGGTAACATAGTCACAGAAAAGTCCTGCTTTCACTGTTAGAAGACACATAAGAAGACCAAGCCACACAACTGTCACACATATACAGAGGACCTAGTTCACGCCCATGTAGGCACCTTGCTTTTTGTTTAGTCTATGTAAGTCCCTATGAGCACAGTGCAGTTCATTCTGTGGTTTTCTTATGGTATCCTTGGTACCTCTGATGCTCACAATCATTCTTTCCCTCTTCCACAGGATACCCCAAGATTTCCCAAAGGTTTGGCTGTGTGTCTCTTCACATTTCCATCTACTGTTGCACCCAGTAAAAACTGAGCTAGGCAACAATCTAAGAGTATAGTAGAATATCAATAGGAATCATTTCATTGACATTTTTGCCAGTCATATTCAGCTCTAATTTAGGTCTCTGGAATGTCCAACCTCAGGCAGTTTTAGGGGTAATATCCCTCTCATGGCATGGGTCTCACACTCAACCAGTCATTGATTGCCCATTCCCATTTCTTCTGCATCACTTTTATGCCAGTATCTCTTATATCCAGTGCAAATTGTAGATCAGAGGTTACATGATTTGGATGGGCTCTCAATCCCTTCACTAAATGTCTTGCCTCATTACAGGAAATAGCCTGTTCAGACTCTGTAACCCCCATTGCTAGGAATTCTGGATAAGGTCACTCTCTTTGATTACTAGGAGCTTGCATTGCACTAGGTTTCTAACTCAGACCACAAATGACCCTCATTCCAGTTGTCTTTCTCAGTACTCTCTTCTGCCATCTTCCCCAAACCTGATTGCTCCTGTTCCCATGCCCACCTACCCCAATTCACGCATAATGACTATTCTATTACCCATTCACAGTGAAATTTGTTGTGCAACCCCCCTGATTTTGAGCCCTTCTTGTTACTTAGCTTCATGGGTCTGTGTATTGAAGTACAGTTATCCTTTCGTTTATGGCTAAACTTCACCTATATGTCAGTACATACCTTGTTTCTTTCTGGATCTGTTTTATCTCACTCTGAATGGTATTTTCAAGTTTCATCCACTTTGTGGAAAGTTTACTGATGTCCTAGTTTTTAACAGCTCCATACTACTCCATTGTGTAAATTTACCAAATTTTCTTTATCCATTCTTCTTGTGATAGATGTCTATGTTGTTTCCAGTTTCCAGCTATTATAAATAAAGCCACTATGAACATTGTTGAAAAGGACATTTGTGGTGGTATGGAGCATCCTCTGTGGTAGGATTCAGTATCCTTTCGGTATAATCCCAAGAATATCATGACTGGCTCTTGACGTAGGTCAATTATCCATTTTCTGAGAAACAACCATGTTGATTTCCAAAGTGACTGTACAAGTTTGCACTCCCACCAGCAAAGGAGGGGCTAATTATGTTTTAATTGCCTGTGATATCATTTTTATTTATATCAATTTTGTTGTTTTTAGATAGAAATTTAATTGACCCATGCTGGCCTTGGTCTCCTGATATTTTTGTCTCCATCTCTCAGATGCTGGGACTATGGGGAAGGTGTGACTCTGCCTGTATGGTCCTTTTTCTCTGGACAGATATCAACCATTCTTATTTCACATGTGTTAGTTGGTAATTCTAGTGTCTGAAGTTCTATGAGTTTAATGTACTGTTTCTTCTGGCTTTTGTTTGTAATGTCATTTTCTTTGTTGTATTTACTGAGTTTGTTCTTCCACAGTCACAGAAACTATCTGAAGCATGATATTCACAATAGTAACTGTCTCAGGAATATTTCATTCAGTGTATGGGAACATGGCAGTTCTGGCTCACTTCTGTTTAAACATTACCCTGCCAATGTGCACAGCTAGTTTACAAATACACAGGAAATTAAGTTCCCCTCTCCTCCAAGGACACTCTTAAGCAGGCTGTCACAGAGGTGCCAGGGGACAGATACTCTTAGAAGATGTTATAATATATTCAAAGAACACAGACTATTTTTGATTTTATTAGTTTTGGTTTTTATATTTTAAGTATCATTTTATACAGGCTAGCCTCGCTCCTCCTACATTTACCTTCCAAGCACTAGAACTGATGCTGTTTCTCATCATGATTGGCCATAGAGTTAGTGAATTCATTTATAGTCTACAGCACCATACAGAGTCAGAAATGGGCAGGTGGAAACATTTGGAGTGAGATATCAGTAGCTGGGAGAATACCTGCATTCAGATTAAAACATCTTTGTGGACCTTGACTATGCTACAGAACTCTCCAATGAAGGTGGTATGAGAACTTGGGCCACAATTCAGGATTCAGATTAAAAGCCTCATGGTGAGAAGTTTTCTTTCACCACTACAGGTATTTTCTCCAGTGTGAAAATGCAGTAGTTTAGACACCTGCTACAAGGTCAGCTTCTAATGGATCTAGTATGCAGCTCTGAACTTAACTTGTGTTTCTTGTGTAGGTTCATGTGGGAATCACCATGGAAGTAAAGTTTAGAACTCATGATAATCCATGTATATCTTGTGAATAGTTACTGTCTTCTGGGTCTTTTCCTCTTTCCCGACATTCAATACACATGCTTAATTGATTGTACCCATAATCATACCTCATGATTGACTAATGTGTGTACTCATTTCTACTTTATTTTACCTGTTCTGTCTATGCCCCAAATATCAATTAGCATAATTTATGTCTTTTGCTGTTACTGTGGTAAATCTACATACTCTATTTTTACCTAACTTGAATCAAGGGCTCAAAAAATGATGAACTTTTGTTGAAGCTTCATCCCTTTGACTTCTCAGCCTGTACAATATGGATTTCATTCACTGTTTTATATTCTTTTGCACAGATTCTCATCAACCTAGCCTTGTTAAATCTCACAGTGTTGCCAAAACTGTGAGACCTTGTCCTGTGTTCCACAATTATTTATTTTTATTTTTAAAATGTCTTTATTTCAGAACACATCATAGGAAATCAACTTTACTGTGAAAGTATCTTTTGGTGATAGCTAAAATTTTATTTACTTGAAGATGAAAAATTAACAGAGTGGAATATATAAGGAGTTGAATTGTTATCAAGAGACAATTCGTGTTTTTATTATATTTATTTCTTTTTATGAATGCATAAAAGTGTGTGCCCATGTCACAACACATCAGTAGTTAAAAGGCAGTTGAAGGATTCACTTTTCTTTTTCTACTATATTGTATCTGAGATCTGAACTCAGGTTGTCAGGTTTGGTAGCAATGGTTTCCATGCACTGAGCCATGTCAGTGGCCCAATACACTTTTTTAAATGAGTTTAGAGAAAACAAAAGAACCTTTAGTAAAATACTGACAATTAAGTCCATATTCTGTATATTTGTCAATACACATTGTTTTTAAATCATTGAATACACCAATATAAGATTCATATTTTAATAACTGTCTATTATATGTTTTGCTTTATAGAGATTTGATGAAATTAAAATTATTAAAGGAAAATGGAGGCTGTGCATGTCTCAGTTTTCGAGGAATACATGAAGGCGACTGTGCTACAAAATACCCCTGCATCTGTAAAAAGAGAATGGATAGATTTCCTGATTCAGTATACAGTCTGAAGAGAAAGTAAAAAGTGAAACATTTTATCATCTTTGCTGATATCCTGTGATGATCTGTGTCTGCTTAATGACTAAATGTTGTAACAACAGGGCTCAGTCAGCTGAGCAAATATGGCAATGAGCTGGAAATAAAAGGAATGTTTTGCTTAAATATAACTACACACCACAAGTCATCTTCCTTCCTACTAAACACAGAACTTATGTCTGGAGAACAAATGCCCTTTGTTCCAAGCCCTAAGGAATCACTCCTTTGTTTCCCAAATGCCACACAGAAGCAAATGCAGAACCCTGATAAATATCACAAGTAACTCATTATGATAAACCATTTCAATATTCCACTGCTTTGATATCAAAATTAAGAACTAGGATGTAGTTTCAGGGTTCTATTTGTCAGTTGGTTGCTTAGTGTTTGTAATTTTGCTCTCTGTCTCCTCTCTTCTTTTCTCTTTCCTCTCTCTCTCTCTTTCTGTCTGATCAATTTGTTGGTAGGTTGAAATCCCCTAGATACAGGAATATTTTTGGGGGGAGAGCTGGATGTCATGGCTCAGACTTATAATCTTATAAGTACTTGAGTTTGAATGCCATCTGGGCTATATAGTATGCTTCAAGCCATCATGGGCTACAAAAAAAAAAAAAAAAAAAAAAAAAAAAAAAAACCTGTCTCAGGAAGCATAATAATAATGATGGTGGTAATTATAATACTAAACTGTCCATAAATATTGTCTAAGCTATTTCTACAATAACATCATAGTAAAATGATAAAAACAAAAGAAATTTAGTATTGACCCAGTATATGATCTGTTCCATACTCCATATATATAATTGTCAGTTTTCTCAGTTATATCACTATTGATATTTCCTCACATTCACTAACATTTGTGCTTTCACTTGTAATGTCCTTTAGCACTAAAATGGTTATAGACTTATGATGCCTTCATTTTTTTGACCATGACATAAAAAATATCAAATTTGACCTTTCAGTGTATATGTAATTTAATGTCTCCACTATAAGTCATTTGAAATATGAGTTTAAAAACATGTACATAACTTCATGAACCATTGTGCATGTTAGTTTTGTATCATTTTGACACAAGCTAGACTCACCTGAGAGGAGAGAACCTGAACTGAGAATGTGCCTCAATAAGATCTGGCTGAAGGCAAGTCTATGGAGCCTTTTCTTAATTAGTGACAGACTGAGAGAGCTCAGTCATTTATAGGTGGTATGACCCCTGGAGTGAAGGTCCTGTGTTCTATTTGAAAGCAGGCTGAACAAGCCATGGGAAACTTTCAGGAAGCAGCACTTCTCCATTGCCTGTGCATCAGCTTCTGCCTCCTGGTTCCTGGCAGGTTTTAGTTTTTGTCTTGACTTCCTATGATGATGAACAGCAATGCTGAAGTGTAAGTCAAATAAACCTTGTCTTCCTCAATATTCTTTTTGGTCATTGTGTTTGATCACAACCATAGAAACTCCAACTAAGAGATCAATCAAACCATAATAGGGTGCTTTATTTTTGCCACCTAAAGTTCTTTTCTACTTCTTGTCCCACCTGGGCCCGGTAAAGCAGACATACGCTCTGTTGTACTGTAAATTAGGAAGGCATAGTCCAGAGTGCCATATATGAAGTTGAGATTTGTATTTGGCTCTATTTTTCACTGTATCTTTTACTCTTATTATTTTTTCGGTAATTTGAGCTTGTTACACAGATAAGAGGTTCATTTTTCTTTTTACAAAGTACTTTTGACTGTTACACAAACACACCGTGATATTTCTCCATTCTCACATGAACATCTGATGTGTTCCTAAGTTTTAAAAATTATGAATAAAGTTCTCATGCCAATTTATGTGCAAGTCACTCTGTGAAACATATTTTTTATTCTAATTTTGGTAAATATCTAGAACTCTAATATTTTTTCCAGTACTAAGTGCAATTTTATTTCACTAGAAAGTTTTAGCATGTTTTGAATGGGTTACATCATCTTACACTCTCTGCAAAACATGAGGGATCCTTTTGCTCTTCATCTTTGCCAACACTTGATATTATCAATGCTTTTAAACTTTACCATCTTGATGAATTGAGGAATTCTCATTTTTCTAAGAACTAGGATGCCAAACATCTTTTTCAAGTATTTAAGGCCACTCACATTTTCCTTTGTCAAATATCTGTCCATATTTACTCACCTCCTTTTGGGTTTGTCTGTCTTCTAATTGTAACACAGTGAGAATCTGTATACGCATACATACACACAAACACACACATATATGTGTATATATAGAAGAATTTGAATGGAAATCTTTGATAGAATTGTATACAATATTTTTCTACTGTCTAGTCTTCATGTTCTGAAATAAATTATTCAACAATATAAAATTAACATTTACTAAAATTTGACATATAATTTTTTATTCTTTCAAAATAAATATTTCTATCAAAATGACAAAGGTTTTGACAGTTTTATTTTTTTTAAGTATTATATAGTTTCAACTTACGCATTTAGCTCAAGGCAATTTCTTTTATTTTGATTTCCTTACTTATGTATTTCTCTGTGTGATTGTGTGGTCATATGCCAAGTGTGCATGGATACTTCAGAGGCTGGAAGAGGGCATCAGGTCCCCAACAGCTGAAGTTTCAAATGGTGGTGTGTCTTTGCTGGGAACTGAATTGAGGTCCTTGGGAAGAGTAAAATGTTCCCTACTCTTTTTTAAAAGTCATAACAGATACTTATTAGATACTTCCTGTGTGTTCATCATTGTTCAAGACATTTGAAACAGACTTTCTTTTACAGAGCAGTTTAATTTCATTTTGAATATATTGTAACTGAAAATAGAATTTTTTTTTTTCTTTTTTTTTTTTTTCTTTTTTTTTTTTTTCTTTTTTTTTTTTTTTTATATATTTTTTTTATTCTTTTTTAATTAAAATTTCCAACTGCTCCCCGTTTCCCATTTCCCTCCCCTCCTCCCACACATTGCCCCCTCCCCCCTCTCCCCTCCCCTATCCCCACTCCTCTTCTCCTCCCCCCAGTCCATTCCCCCTCCCTCTCGCTACTGAAGAGCAGTCCAAATTCCCTGCCCTACAGGAAGACCAAGGTCCTCCCACTTCCATCCAGGCCCAGGAAGGTGAGCATCAAAACAGGCTAAGCTCCCACAAAGCCAGTTCATGTATTAGGATCGAAACCTAGTGCCATTGTCCTTGGCTTCTCATCAGCCTTCATTGTCCGCCATGTTCAGAGAGTCCAGTTTCAACCCATGCTTATTCAGTCCCAGTCCAGCTGGCCTTGGAGAGCTCCCAATAGATCAGTTCCACTGTCACTGTGGGTGGGTGCACGCCTCGTGGTCCTGATTTCCTTGCTCATGTTCTCCCTCCTTCTGCTCTTCATTTGGACCTTAAGAGCTCAGACGGTTGATCCAAATTGGGTCTCTGTCTCTCTCTCGATCCATCGCCAGATGAAAGTTCCTGTGCCATTCTCCTTGGCCTCTCGTCAGCTCTCATTGTCCGCCACATTCCGAGAGTCCGGTTTTATCCCATGTTTTTTTCAGTAGCAGTCCAGCTGACCTTGGTGAGCTCCCAATAGATCGGCCCCACTGTCTCAGTGGTTGGGTGCACCCCTCATGGTCCTGGCTTCCTTGTTCATGTTCTCTCTCCTTCTGCTCCTCATTATAACCTTGGGAGCTCAGTCCGGTGCTCCAGTGTGGGTCTCTGGCTCTATCTCCATCCATCGCTAGATGAAGGTTCTATGGCGATATGCAAGATATTCATCAGTAAGATTATAGGATAGGTTCATTTCAGGTTCCCTATCCTCAGGTGCCCCAATGAACTAACTGGGGACATTGCCCTGGGCATCTGGTAGTCATTCCAAGTTCAAGTCTCTTGTCACCCCTTAGGTGGCTCCCTTACCTAAGGTATGAGTTTCCCTGCTCCCCTATCCAACCTTTCTTTATCCCCATTCACCCCGATTCCCCCAGTTCCCCTCATCCTCTCCTTCACACTTTTCTCTCCCCATCACCCCTCATCCCCATCCCACCCCACCCCCAAGATTCCAATTTTTTGCCCATCAGTCATGACTATTTCCCATAGCTGGGAGGATATCTATATGTTTTCCCTTGGGTTTACCCTCTTGTTTAGCTTCTTTAGGATCACAAATTATAGACTCAGTGGCCCCTATCCATGGCTAGAAACCAATTATGAGTGAGTACATCCCATGATCTTCTTTTTGGGTCTGGGTTACCTCACTCAGGATCGTATTTTCTATTTCCATCCATTTGCATGCAAAATTTGAGAAGTCATTGTTTTTTACCGCAGAGTAGTACTCTAATGTGTATATATTCCACACTTTCTTCATCCATTCTTCCATTGAAGGGCATCTAGGTTGCTTCCAGGTTCTGGCTATTACAAATAATGCTGCTATGAACATAGTTGGACAAATGCTTTTGTCATATGATAGGGCATCTCTTGGGTATATTCCCAAGAGTGGTATTGCTGGGTCCAGGGGTAGGTTGATCCCAATTTTTCTGAGAAACCGCCACACTGATTTCCAAAGTGGTTGCACAAGTTTGCAGTCCCACCAGCAATGGATGAGGGTACCCCTTTCTCCACAACCTCTCCAGCAAAGGCTATCCTTGGTGTTTTTGATTTTAGCCATTCTGACAGGTGTAAGATGATATCTCAAAGTTGTTTTGATTTGCATTTCTCTGATCGCTAAGGAGGTTGAGCATGACCTTAAGTATCTTTTGGCCATTTTAACTTCTTCTGTTGAGAATTCTCTGTTCAGTTCAGTGCCCCATTTTTTAATTGGGTTAATTATCCTTTTAAAGTCTAGTTTCTTGAGTTCTTTATATATTTTGGAGATCAGACCTTTGTCTGTTGCGGGGTTGGTGAAGATCTTCTCCCAGTCAGTAGGCTGCCTTTTTGTCTTAATGACAGTGTCCTTTGCTTTACAGAAGCTAAAGAAACAACATACTCAAACCTATGGGACACTATGAAAGCAGTTCTGAGAGGAAAGTTCATAGCACTAACTGCCCACTTAAAGAAAACAGAGAAAGCACACATTGGAGACTTAACAGCCCACCTGAAAGCTCTAGAAAAAAAAGAAGCAGACTCACCTAGAAGGGGTAGAAGACTGGAAATAATCAAACTGAGGGCTGAAATCAACAAAATAGAGACACAGAAAACAATTGAAAGAATAAATGAATCAAAAAGCTGGTTCCTGGAGAAAATCAACAAGATTGATAAACCCCTATCCAAACTAATCAAACGGCAGAGAGAGAATTTGCAAATTAATAAGATCAGAAATGAAAAGGGAGACATAACCACAGACACAGAGGAAATTCAGAGAATCATTAGATCTTACTACAAAGGCCTGTATGCCACAAAACTGGAAAATGTAAAAGAAATGGACGCTTTTTTAGATAAATACCATTTACCAAAGTTAAACCAGGACCAGGTGAACAACCTAAATAGACCGGTTAGTCGTGAAGAATTAGAAGCTGTTATCAAAAACCTCCCTTCCAAAAAAAGTCCAGGACCAGATGGTTTCAATGCAGAATTCTACCAGAACTTCCAAGAAGACCTAATACCTATTCTCCTTAATGTATTTCACAATATAGAAACAGAAGAGTCATTGCCAAATTCCTTTTATGAAGCTACAGTAACTCTGATACCAAAACCACACAAAGACACAACCAAGAAAGAGAATTACAGGCCAATCTCACTCATGAACATCGACGCAAAAATCCTCAACAAAATTCTGGCAAACCGAATCCAAGAACACATTAGAAAAATTATCCATTATGATCAAGTAGGCTTCATACCAGAGATGCAGGGCTGGTTTAACATACGCAAATCTATCAATGTAATCCATCATATAAATAAACTGAAAGAAAAAAACCATATGATCGTTTCATTAGATGCTGAAAAAGCATTTGACAAAATTCAACATCCCTTTATGATAAAAGTCTTGGAGAGATTAGGGATACAAGGGTCATACCTAAATATAATTAAAGCTATATACAGCAAGCCGACAGCTAATATCAAATTAAATGGAGAGAAACTTAAAGCCATCCCACTAAAATCAGGAACACGCCAAGGCTGTCCACTGTCTCCATACCTCTTCAATATAGTTCTCGAAGTTTTAGCAATAGCAATAAGACAACATAAGGGGATAAAGGGGATTCAAATTGGAAAGGAAGAAGTTAAACTTGCATTATTTGCAGATGATATGATAGTGTACATGAGCGACCCCAAAAACTCCTCCAAAGAACTCCTACAGCTGATAAACGCCTTTAGTAATGTGGCAGGATACAAGATCAACTCCAAAAAATCAGTCGCCCTCTTATACACAAAGGATCTGGAAGCAGAGAGAGAAATAAGAGAATCATCACCTTTCACGATAGCCACAAACAGCATAAAATATCTTGGGGTAACTCTAACCAAGGAAGTGAAAGATCTATTTGACAAAAACTTTAAGGCATTGAAGAAAGAAATTGAAGAGGATACCAGAAAATGGAAGGATCTCCCTTGCTCTTGGATTGGGAGAATCAACATAGTAAAAATGGCAATTCTACCAAGGGCAATTTATAGATTCAATGCAATCCCCATTAAAATCCCATCAAAATTCTTCACAGATCTTGAAAGGACAATAATCAACTTTATATGGAGAAACAAAAAACCCAGGATAGCCAAAACAATCTTATACAATAAAGGAACTTCTGGAGGCATTACCATCCCTGACTTCAAACTCTATTACAGAGCTACAGTAATGAAAACAGCGTGGTACTGGCATAAAAACAGAGAAGTCGACCAATGGAATCGTATAGAAGACCCGGATTTTAACCCACAAACCTATGAACAACTGATTTTTGATAAAGGAGCTAAAAGTATACAATGGAAGAAAGAAAGCATCTTCAACAAATGGTGCTGGCACAATTGGATGTCAACCTGTAGAAGAATGAAAATAGACCCATATCTATCACCATGCACAAAACTCAAGTCCAAATGGATCAAAGACCTCAATATCAATCTGAACACACTGAACCTGATAGAAGAGAAAATGGGAAGTACCCTACAACATATGGGCACTGGAGATCGCTTCCTATGTATAACCCCAGCAGCACAGACATTAAGGACAACATTGAATAAATGAAAATAGAATTTTTAATACTGTACATTGTTATTATGATTTTTTTATCTATATCTCCTTCAAGACCTTTCCCACTTCCTTCTCCCACATAAATACACATCCTTCATTTTTCTCTCTATTTATTGTAAAAACAGATATCTAAAAAAATAAAATAAAATTAGACAAATTTTAAAAACTCAGATTTGGACAAAATAAATGGAAGAAAAAGAAACAAATAGAAAACTCAAGAACATAAATACAGAGGCAGATGCGTTTGTAAAAACAGAAAACTCATACCCCCACAAAACTAGAAACTGTAATATGTAAACAAAGAAGCTAAAGGAAATAAAAAGTCCTGACAACGTATTAGGAGACAGCCTCCAAAAATACCATTGAATTCATTTTGTGTTGGACTTCTTTTTTTTTTTATTAATTAATTAATTTAATTATTAAAGATTTCTGCCTCTTCCCCGCCACCACCTCCCATTCCCTCCCCCTCCCCCAATCAAGTCTTCCTTCCTCCTCAGCCCAAAGAGCAAGCAGGTTTCTCTGCCCTGTGGGAGGTCCAAGGACCACCCACCTCCATCCAGGTCTATTAAGGTGAGCATCCAAACTACCTGGGCTCCCACAAAGCCATTACGTGCAATAGGATCAAGAACCCATTGCCATTGTTCTTCAGTTCTCAGTAGTCCTCATTGTCCATTATGTTCAGCGAGACCAGTTTTGTCCCATGCTTTTTCAGTCCCCGGCCAGCTGGCCTTGGTGAGTTCCCGATAGAACATCCCCATTGCCTCAGTGTGTGGGTGCACCCCTCGCGGTCCTGAGTTCCTTGCTCGTGCTCACTCTCCTTCTGCTCCTCCTTTGGATCGTGAGACTTCAGTCCAGTGCTCCAATGTTGGTCTCTGTCTCTGTCTTCTTTCATCGCCTGATGAAGGTTAATATTCAGGGGGATGCTTATATGTTTTTCTTTGGGTTCACCTTCTTATTTAGCTTCTCTAGAATCATGAATTATAGTCTCAATGTCCTTTATTTATGGCTAGAAACCAAATATGAGTGAGTACATCCCATGTTCCTCTTTTTGGGTCTGGCTTACCTCACTCAGGATAGTGTTTTCAATTTCCGTCCATTTGTATGCAAAATTCAAGAAGTCATTGTTTTTTACTGCTGAGTAGTACTCTAATATGTATATATTCCATACTTTCTTCATCCATTCTTCCATTGAAGGACATCTAGGTTGTTTCCAGGTTCTGGCTATTACAAACAATGCTGCTATGAACATAGTTGAGCATATACTTTTGTTGTATGTTTGGGCATCTCTTGGGTATATTCCCAACAGTGGTATTGCTGGGTCGAGAGGTAGGTTGAACCCGACTTTCCTGAGAAACCGCCACACTGCTTTCCAAAGTGGTTGCACAAGTTTGCATTCCCACCAACAATGGATGAGAGTGCCCCTTTCTCCACAACCTCTCCAGCAGAGGCTATCATTGGTGTTTTTGATTTTAGCCATTCTGACCGGTGTAAGATGGTATCTTAATGTTGTCTTGATTTGCATTTCCCTGATTGCTAAGGAAGTTGAGCACGATCTTAAGTGTCTTTTGGCCATTTGAACTTCTTCTGTTAAAAAGTCTCTGTTCAGCTCAGTGCCCCATTTTATAATTGGATTGATTAACCTTTTACGGTCTAATTTCTTGAGTTCTTTGTATATTTTGGATATCAGACCTTTGTCAGTTGTGGGGTTGGTGAAGATCTTCTCCCAGTCAGTGGGTTGCCTTTCTGTCTTAGTGACAGTGTCCTTTGCTTTACAGAAGCTTCTCAGTCTCAGGAGGTCCCATTTATTCAATGATGTCCTTAGTGTTTGTGCTGCTGGGGTTATACGTAGGAAGTGTTCTCCTGTGCCCATGTGTTGTAGAGTACTTCCCACTTTCTCTTCTATCAGGTTCAGTGTGTTTGGACTGATATTTAGGTCTTTAATCCATTTGGACTTGAGTTTTGTGCATGGTGACAGATATGGATCTATTTTCATTCTTCTACAGATTGACTTCCAGTTTTGCCAGCACAATTTGTTGAAGATGCTCTCTTTTTTCCATTGTATACTTTTAGCTCCTTTATCGAAAATCAGGTGTTCATAGGTTTGTGGGCTAAAGTCAGGGTCTTCTATTCTATTCCATTGGTCGACTTCTCTGTTTTTATGCCAGTACCAAGCCGTTTTCAGTACTGTAGCTCTGTAATAGAGTTTGAAGTCAGGGATGGTAATGCCTCCAGACGATCCTTTATTGTATAAGATTGTTTTGGCTATCCTGGGTTTTTTGTTTTTCCATATAAAGTTGATTATTGTCTTCTCCAGATCTGTGAAGAATTTTGATGGGATTTTGATGGGGATTGCGTTGAATCTATAGATTGCTTTTGGTAGAATTGCCATTTTTACTATGTTGATCCTCCCAATCCAAGAGCAAGGGAGGTCCTTCCATTTTCTGGTGTCCTCTTCAATTTCTTTCTTCAAAGACTTAAAGTTCTTGCCAAATAGATCTTTCACTTCCTTGGTCAGAGTTACCCCAAGGTATTTTATGCTATTTGTGGCTATCGTGAAAGGTGATGCTTCTCTGATTTCCCTCTCTGCTTCCTTATCCTTAGTGTATAGGAAGGCAACTGATTTTTTTGGAGTTGATTTTGTATCCTGCCACATTACCAAAGGTGTTTATCAGCTGTAGGAGTTCTTTGGTAGAGTTTTTGGGGTCGCTTATGTATACTATCATATCATCTGCAAATAATGAAAGCTTAACTTCTTCCTTTCCAATATGGATCCCCTTGATCCCCTTATGTTGTCTTATTGCTATTGCTAGAACTTCAAGCACTATATTGAAGAGGTATGGAGAGAGTGGACATCCTTGTCGTGTTCCTGATTTTAGTGGGATGGCTTTGAGTTTTTCTCCATTTAATTTAATGTTAGCTGTCAGCTTGCTGTAAATAGCTTTTATTATATTTAGATATGACCCTTGTATCCCTAATCTCTCCAAGACCTTTATCATAAAGGAGTGTTGAATTTTGTCGAATGCTTTTTCAGCATCTAATGAAATGATCATATGGTTTTTTTCTTTCAGTTTATTTATATGGTTGATTACATTGATAGATTTGCGTATGTTGAACCAGCCCTGCATCTCTGGAATGAAGCCTACTTGATCATAATGGATAACTTTTCTAATGTGTTCTTGGATTCGGTTTGCCAGTATTTTATTGAGAATTTTTGCGTCGATGTTCATGAGTGAGATAGGCCTGTAATTCTCTTTCTTGGTTGGGTCTTTGTGTGGTTTTGGTATCAGGGTAACTGTAGCTTCATAAAAGGAATTTGGCAATGACTCTTCTGTTTCTATATTGTGAAATACATTAAGAAGTATAGGTATTAGCTCTTCTTGGAAGTTCTGGTAGAATTCTGCATTGAAACCATCTGGCCCTGGGCTTTTTTTGGAAGGAAGATTTTTGATAACTGTTTCTAATTCTTCGCGACTAACAGGTCTATTTAGATCGTTCACCTGGTCTTGGTTTAGGTTTGGTATATGGTACTTACCTAAAAAAGTGTCCATTTCTTTTGCATTTTCCAGTTTTGTGGCATACAGGCTTTTGTAGTAAGATCTAATGATTCTCTGAATTTCCTCTGTGTCTGTGGTTATGTCCCCCTTTTCATTTCTGATCTTATTTATTTGCGTGTTCTCTCTCTGTCGTTTAATTAGTTTGGATAGGGGTTTGTCAATCTTGTTGATTTTCTCCAAGAACCAACTTTTTGTTTCATTGATTCTTTGGACTGTTTTCTGTGTTTCTATTTTGTTGATTTCTGCCCTCAGTTTGATTATTTCCAGTCTTCTACTCCTCCTGGGCACGTCTGCTTCTTTTTTTTCTAGAGCTTTCAGATGTGCTGTTAAGTCCCCAATGTATGCTTTCTCTGTTTTCTTTAAGTGGGCACTTAGTGCTATGAACTTTCCTCTTAGCACTGCTTTCATCGTGTCCCATAGGTTTGAGTATGTTGTCTCTTTGTTTTCATTAAATTCAAGGAAGACTTTAATTTCTTTCTTAATTTCTTCCTTGACCCAGGTGTGGTTCAGTAGTTGACTGTTCAGTTTCCATGAGTTTGTCAGCTTTCTGGGGGTAGCATTGTTGGTGCCTTCTAACTTTAATCCGTGGTGATCTGATAAGACACAGGTGGACACTGATATTTTTTGTATCTGTGGAGGTTTCCTTTGTTTCCAAGTATGTGGTCAATTTTCGAGAAGGTTCCATGAGCTGCAGAGAAGAAGGTGTATTCTTTCCTATTTGGGTGGAGTGTTCTATAGTTGTCTGTTAAGTCCATTTGATTCATTACCTCCAACAATTCTCTTAATTCTCTATTAGTTTTCTGTCTGATTGACCTGTCCATTGGTGAGAGAGGTGTGTTGAAGTCTCCTACTACTAGTGTGTGTGATTTGATGTCTGCCTTGAGTTTCAGCAATATTTCTTTAACATAAGTGGGTGCTTTTATATTAGGGGCATAGATATTGAGGATTGAGACTTCATCCTGCTGAATCGTTCCTGTTATGAGTATAAAGTGTCCCTGTCGATCTCTTCTGATTGATTTTAGTTTGAAGTCAGTTTTGTTAGAAATTAGTATGGCCACACCTGCTTTTTTCTTAGGACCATTTGCTTGAAAAACCTTTTCCCAACCCTTTACTCTGAGTAGATGCCTGTCTTTGTGGTTGAGATGAGTTTCTTGCAAACAGCAGACTGTTGGATCCTGTTTTCGTATCCAATCTCTTAGCCTGTGCCTTTTTATTGGTGAATTGAGACCATTAATATTAAGTGATATTAATGACCAGTGGTTGTTAACTCCGGTTATTCTTACTGCTTTTGGTAGAAGAGTTTGCGTGTCTCCCTTCTTTGAGTTGTGCTGTTGAAGGGTCGCTAGATGCCTGGGTTATTGTAGGCAGTGTTGGCAATGTTGGATTCCTTGGGTTGTGATTTTCCTTCTATTACTTTCTGTAGGGCTGGATTTGTGGCAACGTATTGTTTAAATTTGTTCTTATCCTGGAATGTCTTGTTTTCTCCATTGATAGTGAACGATAGCTTGGCTGGGTATAGTAGTTTGGGTTTGCATCCATGGTCTCTTAGTTTCTGTAGTACCTCTATCCAGGACCTTCTGGCTTTCATGGTTTCCATAGAGAAGTCAGGTGTAAGTCTGATCGGTTTACCTTTATAAGTTACTTGGCCTTTTTCCTTTGCAGCTCTTAATATTCTTTCTTTAATCTGTATATTTTGTGTTTTGATTATTATATGGCGAGGGGACTTTTTTTTGATCCAGTCTGTTTGGTGTTCTGTATGCTTCTTGAATATTCAAAGGAATATCTTTCTTTATGTTGGGGAAATTTTCTTCCATAATTTTGTTAAAAATGTTTTCTGGACCTTTGAGCTGTGCCTCTTCTCCTTCTTCTATCCCTATTATTCTTAGGTTTGGTCTTTATATTGTGTCCCATATTTCCTGAATGTTTTGTGATGAGAATTTGTTGGTTTTGGTGTTTTCTTTGATCAGTCCGTTTATTTTCTCTATGTTGTCTTCAGAATCTGAGATTCTTTCTTCTATCTCTTGTATTCTATTGATTATGCTTGTTTCTGTAGTCTCTGCTCGTTGACCTATATTTGCCATATCCAGCTGGTCCTCAGTTTGTGTTTTCTTCCTTGCTTCCATTTCAGTTTTCAATTCTTGGACTGTTTCCATTACCTGTTTGATCGTTTTTTCTTGGCTTCCCAGGGTATCATTTACGTATTTACTCATTTCTTCAAACTTTTTGTTATACTTCTCATCCATTTCTATGAGAGCGTTTTTTACATGTTGTTTAAGGGACTCTATTGCTTTCAAAAAGTCAGTTTTTTCCTCTTCTCCTGTGTTAGGGTGTTCAAGTCCTTGTGTTGTAAGATCATTGGGTTCTGGTGTTTTCATGTTGTTTTTCAGATTGTTAGGTGAATTCTTGCCTTGGCGTCTGCCCATCTCCTCTTACCGATGCTATCTATTGGGTTTGATTTAATTGTAGCGGGGCAATCTGCTCTCAGTGCAGGCTTCACTGTTTCTTGCCCGCACTATCCTGCATCCAGTGCCTCCGCCGCCCGGGCCTGCCTGCCGGTGCCTCCACCACCTGGGCCTGCCTGTGCGCCGGTGCTTCCGCCGCCTAGGCCTGCCTGCCGGGCCTGCCTGCCAGTGCCTCCGCCACCCGGGCCTGCCTGCACGCCGGTGCCTCTGCCGCCCGGACTTGCCTGCGTGCTGGTGCCTCCGCCGCCCGGGCCTGCCTGCCGGTGCCTCCGCCTCCTGTGTTGGACTTCTATTGCCCGGCATTGTACCTGACCTTGAGAGTAGTTTGTATTCCTAGTGAGACTCTAGAACACTCATTTTTCATTTTCAAGTGGTTATCAACTTAGAGGGCTTCTGGTTTAGGACTGTGTGCTTGTATCCATTTTCCATATTGGCAGCAGAACCACATGAGGCCTCACACATATCTACCCAACATAACCCCAACTATCTCTCCTCTCCTTGTCACCACAACCCAGCTCATACCTCTGGAAGTAGCTGCTTCTATCAGAGGCCAGGCCAACATCCTGAACTCCCAGTTAAGATTGAACCCCAACACTGCCCTTGCTTGCCCAGCATAACTCCAGCTGCCCCTTCTCTCATCATCACCATATTCCTGCCCACACCTCTGATGGAAGCTTTCCACTCCATCAAAGGTCAGGTCTGCTTCCTAAAAATCAGGTAAGCTACATCCTACCAATCCTAACCAGCCTCCAGCCTGTGCCTTAACAGCAAAATTCCAAGTACTCCTCTTTTTCTTCTAGCCCAAGCCTCTGGTGGAAGTCTCTCACTCTACCAGAGGCCAGTCTGGTATCCTGAACCCCATAAAAGTGCCACTACATCCACCCATGCCTGCCAAACATGATCCCAACCACCTTTGCTTTCCTTCTCATCACATCCTGGTGCACACGTCTGGCAGAAGTCTCCTCTTCCAGTAGCATCCTGAAATCCAGACACAAGGCCATTGGAACACTTTCTAAGTCAAGGTTCTCTCCTCTCAGATGACTCTAGCTTGTATAATGTTAATATAAAACTAACATGCAGAGGGCGCAGCGGCTGACGGCGGGGGGAGGAGCCGGTCCACTGCCGGGTGGAGGGGCAAGGCAAGTGTCCTTATCCTAGCGATTGGGGCCCCGGGCCTGGGAGCTAGTTGGAGTCGCGGAAGCAGACATGTTGCTCTTCGTGGAGCAGGTGACATCTAAAGGCACTGATTTAAATCCTAATACCAAAGTATGGCAAGAAATTCCTTCTGGAAATCCAGATGGCACTCCTGTAACAGAAAACCCTTGGCATGAAACTGCAGCCACATCTGGATCTCATCCTGAGGGTAATCCAGAACTTTCAGAAGATATGTGCAAGGAGTATGAAGTCATGTATTCTCCCGCTTGTGAAACCACAAGAAATACTACAGACATCGAAGAGTCAGCTGATGGAATGATTTTAGGACCAGAAGATCTGAGTTACCAAATATACGATGTTTCTGGAGAAAGCAATTCAACAATTTCTACAGAAGATTTAAAAGGATGTCTGAGAAAACAATTAGAGTTCTGTTTTTCACGAGAAAATTTTTCAAAGGATCTTTACTTGATATCTCAAATGGATAGTGATCAGTTCATCCCAATATGGACAGTTGCCAACATGGAAGAAATAAAAAAAAAAAAAACTGACCACAGATCTGGATTTAATTCTTGAAGTGTTGAGATCTTCCCCGATGGTACAAGTTGATGAGAAGGGGGAGAAGGTGAGACCCAGTCATAAAGCGTTGTGTTGTAATTCTCAGAGAAATTCCTGAAACTACACCAGTAGAGGAAGTGAAAGCTTTGTTTAAAAATGAAAACTGCCTGGTGGCGCACGCCTTTAATCCCAGCACTTGGGAGGCAGAGGCAGGCGGATCTCTGTGAGTTCGAGACCAGCCTGGTCTACAAGAGCTAGTTCCAGGACAGGCTCCAAAACCACAGAGAAACCCTGTCTCGAAAAAGCAAAAAAAAAAAAAAAAAAAATGAAAACTGCCCAAAAGTCATAAGCTGTGAATTTGCACACAACAGCAATTGGTATATTACTTTCCAGTCAGACACGGATGCACAACAGGCCTTTAAATATTTAAGAGAAGAAGTTAAAACATTTCAGGGCAAGCCAATTCTGGCAAGGATAAAAGCCATTAATACGTTTTTTGCTAAGAATGGTTATCGATTAATGGATTCTAGTCTGTATACTCAACCCATTCAGACTCCAACCCAATATCCCTCACCAGTTTTTAAGCAGCCAGTGTATAACCCTCATCAGCAGTACTCAGTGTATAGTATTGTGCCTCAGTCTTGGTCTCCAAGCCCTGCACCCTACTTTGAAACACCACTGGCTCCTTTCCCTAATGGTAGTTTTATGAATGGCTTTAGTTCACTGGGATCTTATAAAACAAATGCTGCTGCTGTGAACATGGGCTGACCATTCCAAAAAAATCGTGTGAAGCCTCATTTTAGGTCATCCAGTGGTTCAGAACACTCAGCAGAGGGCTCTGTGTCATTGGGGGATGGACCATTAAGTAGATGTAATTCAAGGAACTTTCTCTCTGAACGGCATAACTCTACAGTAACAGGGAGTCAAGAACAAGCTTATGTTCCAAAGGAAGCTCCCATTTTACAGATGGAACAGAATGGGGACCTTGTTAGGGGCAGGGGGGCTCTTTTCAGAGGTCGAAGGCGAAGAGATGATGACAGGGTTCCAAGACCTCAGCCTTCAACAACTGAAGTGAAGGCTCCAACACCAAAGTTTGACTTACTAGCTACAAATTTTCCTCCCTTACCTGGAAGTTCGTCAAGAATGCCAGATGAGCTTGTTCTGGAGAATAGAATGTCTGATGTGGTTAAAGGTGTCTACAAAGAAAAGGACAATGAAGACTTGAGAGTTAGTTGCCCAGTTCCTGCAGAGGATGAACAGGCAGACAGTGCTTCTGCCCAGCAACTCAGCAGAAGTCCCGGTCCTTCATGTCCAACTGAGCTTCCTGTGTTAAGCACAACTCAGCAAGAAAAGGAACAATTGGAGGATTCTACAGTTCCAAAGGATGTTCTCAGTCAGATGACTATACCAGTTTCTTCTCCAGCTACTGCAAAGTCATCAAGGGCAGACACTGCTTCACCTGCAATAGCAACATCAGTGCACCCACCATTGTGAATCTACAGGAACCTCGAAAGTTAAGTTATGCTGAGGTGTGTCAGAAGCCTCCTAAAGAGCCATCTCCAGTTCCTGTCCGGCCACTACGGGAACTGAGATTCAATATTGCGTCTCCCACCAGAAATGAAGAGAATAGATCTCCTGAGAAGCCTGTTGAAAAAACATATGAGAAACCAGAAACAAGGGCTAGTAAGGATCATTCTGGCTTCCGCGACAGTCCCATTCCCAGGGGAGCAGCTGGAAAAATCAGGGAACAGAGACGGCAGTTTAGCCATAGGGCTATACCTCAGGGAGTGACTCGACGTAACTGGAAAGAGCAGTTTGTGCCACCCAGATCACCAAAGTAAAACACAACCGTAACAGAAGCTACTCAGAAACTTCTCTCTTCCCACTAAACTTCAGTCTATATTGAACTGTCTTGTAGAAGAGGAAGTAGCCAGGAAAGATGAGAAGGAAGTATGTCCTTAAATATTATGGATTTTGGAATTGTAAGAGGAACCCAAAATTCATCTCTAAATGATTTTCAAATGCTGGAGAATTCAAATCAGTATAAATATATATAAATACACACACACACACATATATATAATTTTTCTATTTTTGTTTTTGATTTTAGTTTGCAGAGATTTTCTGCCTGGAATCAATTTTGAAGCTTCAGATTTAGCTTCGGAGAGAAAACAAAAAAAATTACATCCTTCAGTATAGGAGATGAGGGAGAGAAAATATTTTTTGAAGAAATATTTCTGTAAAAATTAGAAATTACTTTTTTTAATCTATTTAAAGTTTGGCTTGAAGAATGCTGTCTCTGACAAATGGCCTTGTGTTGCAAAGCAGGTCAGTGGCTGGGGATCTGTTCTGGGTGTGAGTGTGTGCAAAGTGATTGAAGCCAAATCTGTTGTTGTGTTAGTAAATGATATAAAAACTGAATGTAATACTTGAGTAGACTTTTGTAGTTTGGAATTTAGTTTGTTTTTTTTGACTTTACTAATATTGTATTGTATTGAGCTAGCTATTAAGCTTGATTGTGTGTGAAGCTGTGACTACCAATCAGTTTGATATTCAAGAGAAGAATAGAGATTATTCAAAAACAATTGAAAATTTCTGTTTTAGACATGAATACTGGATAGGTCAAATAGATTTCAGAGGTTCAAACTGCCCTGTGACTTTTTTTAACAAAACTTTTCTCTTTAAAATGGGAGAAAAATTTTTTTCTTACTTGTTTGTTCGTCTCTGTTCTTTGACTCTTCACCCCCAGAAGCAAAATAACCAACCATTTCCTGTGGTTTCTCACTACTTTGACCAATTTAATCAAATCATACAATTATCCTAAACATAATGGATTATTGAAAGATTTTATTCTTCTATTAAAGCAATTTGAATTTTAGATCCCCCCCCAAAAAAACTACCATGCATAATGGTGCTTGAAGAGGTGTACATATTTGCTAAATTTTAATTCTCAAAACTTTCTTTAATACATTTTAGTACATATATACTAAATATATATACTCCAACTTCAAAACTTGATTTTTTTTCTTTATTGTCAAGAAAAAACTATCAAAGAATATAAGCAAATATTATCAATAATATGATACAAAAACTTACAAATCTGAATGTGGATTATGGGGTAGAATATATTCCTGTATCAATACTAAATATTTTATCACTTTAGTATGATGATATGTGTGTGTATGTGTGTGTGTGTGTGTGTATAATTTGATGATATAGATAGAGGATAGATAGATAGATGGATAGATGATAGATAGATAGATAGATAGATAGATAGATAGATAGATAGTGTCAGAAGTCCTTTTGTATATGTGTATATAAAGAGAGTCTAGATTATATATATTATTGTGTTTTCTTTAAATTTTTGGACTGTAAATGATCAAAGTACAGAGAAGATTTCATTGTACAGGCTGCTCAGCTAAACCAACATATATATTTTAAAGGCATTTTGACTTCAAAATATGGATCTAAGGATATGTTGCTTTGGAAAAGAGGTTCTGCTTTTGTTTCCACAGAGGATAAAAACCTATGGATTCCTTCCAGATTAATATGGTTTGACGGTCCAAGACCTCCTGAAAGGTCACTGTGAACACCCTCAAAATTACCTTTTCCAACAAAAAGCAGAAAGTAATTTGGAGAGAGCTATTCCCAAATTCCCAAACATTGTTTATAAAAGTTTATGTTTAAAGGGAGATATACTTTAGAGATATGCGAAGGCACAAGTCATAAACAATCCCACACCAGTTTGGAATTATGATTAATAGGGTGGTATTTATTTAAAGGGGAATAAACTTACAGATCACCATCCCAGACAACAGCCCTCTGCGCAATTAGGAAGAAGTCTAGTTGCCGGAACCGGAGCAGGAAGTAAAGAGAGCGAGGAGGGAAGTAGCCGCTTTTTTAAAGGGAAAGAGACCACACCCCAATGGGCTGGTATCTCAGTAGCAATTGGCTGGAGGAACGGAAGCACCTCCCGCAACACCTCCCCCTTTTGTTTAAGTAAGAGAGTTCTAAACCTACTAGGAAATTATATACAATAAGTACAAATATCCTATTCTAACTAGCTTAGGTCTTATATAATAAATAGCTTGGCTAAGTCATGAGTCGAAAGTAACTACATTTATATAGTCTTCAACCCCATCGAAGATCTGAGAAGGGAAATAATGTTACCTGAGTAATTAGGAAGTGCAATCAAACAACTTCCAAAACATGCAACAAATCACAGAGGCAACTAGCTACCTGGGCAATCACCCAAGGTCACGTTTGCAGCGTTGAAGCAACCAACTTTGGCTAAGGCCTAACAAAACTGACATACCATTTTTAAAGGCAAGAAACTTGTCAAAACTATCTTACCCTGTCTTGGCAGGATATGACAGTCCTGTTTTTTCCACTCACAGATACTCTGTATTTCTGTCAGTGGTTGAGGTATGGGCATTTCTTTACCTAAAGGCCAGTTCAGCCAAGAAGAAAGGTTCCAGGTGGAGTGTCGTTGGTGCTCAACATTCTCTCGGGAACAGAGCAGTGTTACCAGGAGCAATTGTGTCTCACTACCACAAAACTCTGAGTTAGATTAAAGGCCATTTTCTACAGCTCTTTGAAGAGGTTGAAGATTATCTATCTATACTGAGTATAATCTCTATGTATCTAAAGAACCTGATTAGTCTAATTATAAATGACAAACTTAGAATACTATTGATCTATATAATTCTCAATACCTATCTAACTTAAAGACTAAGACAATAAACAACTGTGAAACAAATGAGGACAATGACCTCCAAATATAAACAATGTACAAATATACATTGCAGTATGGTAAATATATATCAATACACAAGCAATATGTAAGTATCTTAATCAGAGGTAGAAATGTACACTGCAATATGGTAAATATATACAATATATATATATATATATATATCAATACAATATATGTCAATACAATATATGTCAATACAATATATGTCAATACATAAAAAATGTTTTTAAACAGAGGTAGAAACATGCATGCATACAATAGTCAATATAATTTCACTTTGTATCAATATATAAGAATCGATACCAATATATTTGTCTCAAAACAATAACTCACAAGTAGCAACAAGTACCAATCTATTATCCCTCTTTTTTTTTTCAAATGATCCCTGAGCTTATAAAATTTCTTCCCCAACCCTCAACCGTATACCAATTATAATCAATCCCTAAATGATGTCCCTAAACCCAAGGGCAAACTTTACTGGGAGAGGGGATGTCGTCCTCTAGACTTACTTCCAGCTGTCATGGGGGCGACTGTTGAAGGAGCTGTGGGCTGTGTTCATGCCGCCCCAGCTCCCGGTCGCATGGCTAGCTTATGCCCCAAAATAATGACACACAAACTGTATTCTTTTAAACACTGCTTGGCCCATTTTTATTCATGTGTGTAGCACCCCAAGGAGCGCTTACCGGGAAGATTCTAGCCTACGTCCATCCTGGGTCGGAGCTTTATCGCGTCTGGCGGGGAGAGGGGAGCATGGCGTCTGCTCCAGAGAGCAGAGCTGTCGAGTCTGAGCTCACTTTCTCTTCCTCCCAGCATTCTATTCTGTTTACTCCACGTATCTAAATTCTGCCCTATCAGATGGGCCAAGGCAGTTTCTTTATTAGCCAATGACCTTCCTCCATCAGGCGACGTTCTTTCTGGGGGATCCTGTGAAAGTAAAATGATGGTTAAATTTCAAGATCAATGTCTTTTAAAATTGCAAATAGTCTCTGAGTATTTTGTGCAGGTCTGGCCAGAATGTTGTATAAGATGTGCACCATTTCAGCTAACCAAGTTGGGATCGTCTTGTGCAGCTGGTACCCAAAACAGGTCTTGTAGTAGCGCTATCAGTATCATGACGTCATATCAACCAGGTGGAGTCGTTATGGGGCCCCATCTTCTTCCTGGAAACTTTAAATGTCACTTCAGGAAAAACTCATTGTTCATTGTGAAAAACTTAAACATTAATCATATAGATATATATAGACATATATATATATATATATTCAATGAAAGGCATGATAGATATATTCAATGAAAAGTATGATAGATATGAAGAAAAGCAAAGATGTTTTCTAAACTCATATTTCTTTCTGTCCCCTATCATGGCTCTTGACATGAGACAGAAACTCCAGAAACTCTGGGTTTTTCTCTTACCAACAGGCTTGGAATTGGAGAGGGACTGAGCCAGAGTCCAACTTCAAAACCAGCTCTATAAATTTAGAAATATGGTTTAGTATATTTTACTTACACAACTTATTCAGTTTTCTTGATAGTTCCTATTGGGCAGGTATTTTTCCATCTGTCAGTATCCAAACATCCAGGATCCCTTGAATTTTTCATAGATGAGTGTTTTCCTGTGGAGATAAGAACAGAACCCTGCCCCCATTCCAGATGTTTTTCTTACCACCTGTAGGAATATCATCATTGTGGATGAGTTGTCATTTCTCCTTTCCAAGAGGTTTCTCCTCTTCAAATCGAACCTTTATTAATTTTGATGGTATCCACAATTTTTCTTCTCTTGTGGAAACAAGAGCAAAACCCCTTCCCCAATGTAGCACATCTCCTGGCTTCCATTGAGAGGTCAGCACATCTTTGAAATAAATTGATTGATTTAGTTCAGCAGACTTTTCCATTATCCAATGTATTTCTGCTGCTGTTGTTCCTTTCTCATTAGCGTTAAGAAAATTCAAGGTCAATAAAGCATTATGTAATCTATTTCTGGGCATATTTTCGGTCCCTTTCTGTTTGTTCAGCATATCCTTTATAGTACGATTTGATCTTTCTATAACTGCCCGACCTGTGGTATTATGTGTTATACCTGTAATGTGTTTTATATTATAATAAGCAAAAAAGTGTTTCATTATCTTAGATACATAAGCTGGACCATTGTCTGTCTTTATTTGTGCAGGTATTCCCATGATGGCCATAACTTCCAATAGATGTGTGATTACTGAATCAGCCTTTTCTGAGCTCAGGGCAGTAGCCCATTGAAAACCTGAATACGTGTCTATGGTGTGGTGTACATATTTTAATTTACCAAATTCCATAAAGTGGAACACATCCATCTGCCAGATTTCATTTCTCTTAGTACCCTTTGGGTTACTCCCTGCAGGCAATGGTGTTTGATTATAGAAAGAACAAGTAGGACATCTCTTTATAATGTCCTTAGCTTGCTGCCATGTAATGGAAAATTCTTTCTTTAGGCCTTTACTATTGACATGATGCTTCTTATGAAATTCTGAGGCCTGCAACATGCTTCCAATCAATAATTGATCAATCTCAGCGTTGCCTTGTGCTAGAGGACCAAGCAGACCTGTATGGGACCGAATGTGTGTTATGTACATCGGACAAAGCCTGTTCCTGATTATGTCTTGTACCTGGATAAACAATGAAGTCAACTCTGTGTCATCTGGTATTAATTCAGCGGTTTCAATATGCAAGATAACTCTTTCGGCATATTGTGAATCTGTAACTATATTAAGAGGTTCTTTAAAATCCATTAGCACCATAAGAATGGCATATAATTCTGCCTTCTGGACAGAATTATAAGGGCTTTGTTCCACCTTACTCAATTCATCTGACTTATAACCTCCTTTCCCTGATTTATTTGCATCAGTATAGAATGTACGGGCTCCAGTTATTGGAGCATCACGTACAATTCTAGGAAGAATCCAAGAAGTTCTCTTTATGAGGTTAAGTCCACCACTTTTGGGATAGTTGCTATTAATTTCTCCAAAACAATTAGCACAAGCTCTTTGCCATGGTTCATTGTCTTCCCATAACTTTTTTTATTTCTTCAGTAGTAAAAGGCACTATAATTTCTGCTGGGTCTATACCTACTAGTTGACAAAGTCTCAGTTTACCTTTTATAATTAATTCAGAGACTTTTTCCACATAAGTTTTTAATTTTTTACTTGGTTTATTAGGTATAAATATCCACTCTAAAATAATATCTTCCCTCTGCATTAGAATCCCTGTAGGAGAAATTCTGGAAGGCAATATGACTAGTATGCAGCTAAGATTTGGGTTCATCCTATCCACATTTGCCTCCTGTAATTTTTCCTCTATCATTGTCAGTTCCTTTACTGCTTCAGCTATCAGTTTTCTTGGACTATTCAAATCTTTATCACCATCTAAGGTTTTGTTTAAATGAACTATTAGATCAGGTGTTATCCCAACAGCTGGTTGTAGACTGGAAATGTCTCCTAAGAATCTTTGGAAGTCATTAAGAGTCTTTAACCGGTCTCACCTAATTTGTGCCTTTTGCATTTTAATTCTCTCTAACCCTATTCTGTAACCTAGGTAATTAATAGAACTTCCTCTTTGAATCTTTTCAGGGGCAATTTGTAATCCCCATCTAGGCAAGACTTTCTTTACTTCAAACATCCTTTCTAAAGTATCTTTATTTGAATCAGATAACAAGATGTCATCCGTGTAATGATAAATTATGGACTTGGGGAATTGTTTACGAATTATTTCCAATGGCTTACTTACAAAATATTGGCACAATGTAGGACTATTGAGCATATCCTGTGGGAGAATAGTCCATTGATATCTCCTATTAGGCTCAGAATTATTATAAGTAGGCACTGTGAAGGCAAATTTTTCTCTATCCTTTTCTTGTAACAGTATAGTGAAAAAACAATCTTTCAAATCAATAACTATAAGAGGCCATCCTTTTGATAATAGAGAAGGCAAAGGAATTCCAGATTGTAGTGGGCCCATAGGTTGAATTACCTTGTTGACAGCTCTTAATTCTGTCACCATTCTCCATTTACTGGATATGTTTTTTACAACAAACACAGGAGAATTCTAAGGGCTGGTTGATTCTTCAATATGGTGAGCATCTAGTTGCTCTTGCACCAGCTGTTCCAATGTCTGTAATTTATCTTCAGCTAGAGGCCACTGTTTGATCCATATTGGTTTCTCAGTTAGCCATTTTAAAGGTAGGGCTGTTGGTACCTCTAAAGGTTTGGTATTTGCTGTATGTTCTTGTACAGCCTGAATGGCTGGTGACCTTTTCCCATAATACCTCATCATATCCTTCCCAGAATTATGAGTTCCTGGAACTATAGGAATGTTAATCTGGGTATTCCATTGCTGTAGCAGGTCGCGGCCCCATAAATTTATTGCAATATTGGCAATATATGGCCTTAGTCTTCCTATTTGCCCTTCAGGCCCTATGCATTCAACCCATCTTGTACTTTGTTTTACACGAGATAGGGTTTCAATTCCCAGAAACTGAACATCTACCTCTTGAAGAGGCCAATTCGGATATCAAGATTCTGCAGTAATGATACTTACATCCGCACCTGTGTCTAATAAGCCTTCAATAAAAGTGCCATTTATACAGACTCTCAGCTTTGGTCTTTGATCATTAATAGAAGTCTGCCAAAATATACGTTTACTCTGTCCTACTGGGTTTTTTGACTCATCCTCCATGCGTAATTCATCATTTAGACCAGTAATATTTTTTACAGCGAAATTGGAGCTTTTAATTTTCTTGGTGAGGAACGTACTCCACTGTGACTGGGAATGACTGGACCACTGTTGGCTTGGGGGCCTACGAGAGGCCTCCAGGAGTTTCCCGACAGTATCGGGTTGCCTTGTCTGTTGTTGACCTGCATTCATTGGACCAATGTCGGCCTTTACCGCATCTCCTACATATACTTGAAGGCCGAGGTCTCCTATTTTTGTCATTCCCAGAAGGGATATTATTCCTAGAAATCCTTTGCCTGCAATCCCTTTTCAGATGTCCTAATTTACCACAATTAAAACACCTGGCATTTTGATGTCTCCTCATTGCTTTGGAAATCGCTTCTCCTACCCAATATTCATCATTATAGCTAAACGTCTCAACATTCATTGTATGCTGAATCCATTCATCCATAGGTGCTGATCTAAACTTTAAAGGCCCAATTATCTTTTTGCATTCTATGTTTGCATTCTCACAAGCTAGAGATTCAAGAAGTAGTCGTCTAGCTTCTGGGTCTGTTACCCCTATGTCCAGAGCCTTAATTAATCTTTGCAAAAAGTCAATGAAGTGTTCTCTCTGTCCCTGCCTAATTTTGGTATATGATTCAACCCTTTTTGCTGGATCTTGTAGCCTATTCCAAGCATTTAAAGCTGCTTGGTGACATAAACACAGTACTTCATCATCATAAAGAGCTTGGACCTGTGGATCAGCATATTCTCCTACACCAAGAATTTGATCTTGGGAAACCTCCACACCTTTTGCTCTTCCTTGCTTTTCCATATGTTTGGATTCTTCTCTGAAATAGATCCCAAACATCAAGGAAGGTCCATTATCTAAAACTGCAGACACTACCTGATGGAAATCGTGGGGGGTAGCTCTAGCATTAGAAGCCCAAGTCCTTATCATTTCCTTAACATATGCAGAGTGCAAGCCAAAAGTAACAATAGCTTGTTTAATTTCTTTTAGATCATTCATTGCTATTGGCATCCATCTAGCTTCTCTGACTCCCTTTGAGCCTTTAGAAGTTGATGCTTTGTCAGAATGAATTACAGGGTATGTCGCTAAAACCCTGGGTAAGCCAGTTCTAATAGCTGGTGGTGGCATTGTATCCTGTCCTTGTGCCTTCTTACTCTGTTCACCAGCTCCAATAATTTCTTCAATCATTTCAAGTATTTTTATCATTGTCTCTCTTAAATCCTGAATCACCTGACCTACATGTGTTTCTAGTGATTTCACTGAGGTATCAATTTTTTGGTCCCCATTCTGCACCTGTGATTCCAAATCTTTTGAATCCTGAATCTCCTGACCTTCATGAGTTTCTAGTAAAGATTGTATGGTTCTTAGGAGTGCCATATTTTTCCTAAATGATAGAATATTCAAAAGAATACTGAAACCTAGTAACCAGTAAATTAAGTTATCCCCATAGTCATATAAACCTTGCATGAAAAAACCCATTGTTTTGGTAACCAAAACAGTAAAATTCGTGTTGGAAACAATAACTGCCATATTACCTATTATCCAGCAGGTGGCGCTGTTGCCAAGTTGCGACGAAAATGGGGTCCTGTTTCAGTGTCCGCCTAGTATTTGTTAAAAACTGGGAAATGCAAGTTGCTCACCAAAGTAAATGTAATTAAATCAATTCTGTACACAGAACCATAAACCCAGAATCCAGTGGTAGAGAAGAGTAACCCGGAAGCCGTGTATGCCTCCATGTGACAGAGTTGTCCCAAGGGGTTGCAGCTTTCAGCAACTGGTAACCGCGTGCTCTGGTTCGCTCCGCTTAAGAACTGCACTTGCAAGGGAGATTTGAAAACAACTCAGAAAAGAGCAAACCACATGGGCAGAGACTACGCGGGCCTGTGGAGTTTAAATCCACGTAGGGAGGCAAACGATAGGCTGCGTGGGGACTTGAAGTCAATCTGAGGTGTCTAAAGGGAAAATATAAAGCACTGCAGCAAGAAAAGCCACTGCGTGATGATTTATGTTAAACTGCTGGCTCCACGCACAAGGCACAGGCCGCAAGGCACAGGCCACGGCCGAACTTGCGGCCGGCATCCGAGCGGGGGAATGAGGGGTCCTAAAACCAAACGTTGGGTGCCAGATGAAGGCGCAAGTCATAAACAATCCCACACCAGTTTGGAATTATGATTAATAGGGTGGTATTTATTTAAAGGGGAATAAACTTACAGATCACTTGTTTATAAATGTTCTTTTACATTTAAAGGGGGATATGATATAGATATAAATAATTTACATTAGTATGGATTTTAAGGTCAATTTTGTTATATGCATATGTATTTCTGATCTTGATTAAGGTATTGTGATTATGTAGTTCATTTAAAAATGTAATGTATAATTAGAAAATATAGGTTGTTAATGGATAATCATAAATAATAGTCAAGCTTGTAGTCATGTTAGTTAGATTTTCTAGATGTGCATAAATATATTTCAGATAGACATTCTTCATATCTTTCAAAGGCTACAAAATATGACATTTAAGTGTTTTAATAACTTAGGGCTTTTCATGACAATGAGACACGTCTGCTCCTGGCAGCACCAATCTACTTCAAGAGGATGAAGGACATCAAAGAGGCTCCTTATGGAGTTTGATAGCCATTTGGGCAAGAAACTGTTCTTGCCTGGACTGTTGCATAAACTGGACACAAAGAACCCACAAAAAGAGGACTGCTAAACTTGCCTAAAGGTGAGATGGTCTTTTGGGGTTCCTGACTCATAAAAGAGTCTGCAAGACATTCTACAGGACACAACAAAAAATGACTAAACTGTCTTTAAAATTTCCTACTTGATAAAAATGTCTGCTGGATACTATGGGCCTAAAGGCTAAAGATGGATGCCCCAACAGTACAAAAAAACTTTGGGGGACTGTCCAGGCAGCAAGATGTCTCTGTCATTTCTAGAGTTTTCTTATTTCTTGTTTACTTAAATAATATTATATCCTTCTAGAGTCTTTGATAGAGTTAAAAAATGGTTAGTTATAATTACAGTTTTCCTTAGTTATAATAAAAGATAAAATAGATATAAATATTGTAACTGTAATTCTTGTTTAATAACCGTTTTGCTATATGTAATCTTACTATGTTAAAGTAAAAGCCTTTCTTTTTTGTTTAAACAAAAAAAGGGGAAATGATGGAGGAGGTACTTTCATTTAATAAAGAAACTGCCTTGGCCCATTTATAGGCCAGCCCTTAGGTGGGTGGAGTAAACAGACAAAATGCTGGGAGAAAGAAGCCAAGTCAGTGAGTCGCCATGATTCTCTCTCTCCAGACAGACGCAGGTTAAGATCTTTCCTGGTAAGCCAGCTCGTGGGCTACACAGAATATTAGAAATGGGTTAGATCAATATGTAAGAGCTAGCCAAAAAGAGACTAAAACTAATGGGCCAGACAATAATTAAAAAAATACAGTTTCCATGTAATTATTTTGGGGCATAAGCCATGCGGGCGGCTGAGTGCCAGGGACGCAGCCCCGCCGCTCATATTACAACAGATCACCGTCCCAGACAACAGCCCTCTGTGCAATTAGGAAGAAGTCTAGTTGCCAGAACCGGAGCAGGAAGTAAAGAGAGCGAGGAGGGAAGTAGCTGCTTTTTTAAAGGGAAAGAGACCACGCCCCAATGGGCTGGTATCTCAGCAGCTATTGGCTGGAGGAGCGGAAGGACCTCCCGCAACAGATATGCATAGATGTGGATCTTGGTTTATTGATAAAAATTTAAGGTCAGTTTTGTTATATGAATATTTCTGCTCTGGATTAAGGTATTGTGTTTGTACAGTTTATTTAAAATTTTAATGTATAATTAAAAATACAGGTTAATAGTCATCTATAATAGCCAAGCTTGTAACCATGTTAGTTAGGTTTTCTAGATGTACAGAAATATATTTTAGATGGATAGTTATTCCTCAATCCTTCCAAAGACTAACAGAATTGTGGCATTTAAATATTTTAGTAACTTAGAACTTTTCATGACAATGAGACACATCTGCTCCTGGCAGCACTAATTACTTCAAGAGGAAGATGGGCATTGAAGAGACTCCTTATGGAGTTTGCTAGTCATTTGGGTAAGAAACTGCTCTTGCCTGGACTGCGTGATGTTATGCTGTATAAACTGGACATACAGGACCCACAAAAAAATGACTACTGGACTTTCCTAAAGGTTAGAGGGTCCTTTCGTGTTCCTGTTTCATGAGAGAGTCTACCAGATATTCTACAGGACACTGAAGAAAGAGACTGACAAACTGCCAATACAGGTGAAACTGTCTTTGAAATTTCCTGTTTCATAGAAAAGTCTGCTGGATACTATGGACCTGTAGGCTGAAGATGGATGCTCCAGTGTTACAGAAGAATTTGTGGAAACAGTCCAGGCAGCAAGATGTCTCTGTCAATTCTAGAGTTCTAGAAGTTGCTTAAAGCTTCCTGTTTACTTAGGTAATATTATATCCTTCTGGAGTCTTAGATGCAGTTTAAAAATAGTGATAGTTTTTTTAGTTATAATAAAAATTAAAGTAAATACAAATATTGTAACTGTAATTCTTGCTTTATAACTGTTGTTTTAAATGTAATTTTTCAATATTAAAGTTAAAACCTTCCTTTTTATTTAAACTGAAAAGGGAAAATAGTGTGGGGAGTGCATCTGTATACGTGTTGCTTTTATTGGTTACTGACTAAAGCTGCTTTTGGCCAATGGCTTAACAGAGTAAACCAGGTAGGAAATCCAAGAGGTGCAGAGAGAAAGTAGGCAGAGTCAGGAAAACGCCATGTAGTCACCGGAGGAGACAAAAGTGCATGGCAACATTGCCACAAATATATTACCACAAAACTCATGGTAATATTTAAATAATAAAAATTGGATAACTTAAGATAGAAGTATTAGCTAGCAATACACTTAAGTGATTGGCCAAGCAGTGTTTTTAATTAATACAGCTTTCTGTAATTATTTCAGGTTTGAGCAGCTAGGAAAGAATGAGAAGCCTCCAACTACAGAGAGAGAGAGAGAGAGAGAGAGAGAGAGAGAGAGAGAGAGAGAGACAGAAAATATTTATATAAAATAATTTAGTATTCTTATTGTTAACATCATTATGATAGACTTCATGAGACAGTATCTCACTCTGTTGACAACAATGGCCAAATATTTTCTATGTAACATGGTCTTCTCACAAACTCATATGCCTAAAATAACTCTGAGTCATCATATACAGCTGGCCTAAATGAATATTACTGAAATTGTGGGGTTCCAACTTATCATCAAATGGACCAGTGAGGGGAAGAAGAAAAGAGAGAGTGAGAACACTTATGGAATATATATAATTATATGAGTTTCTTGAACTAGACTGGAAAATATTCATCATGTATCAAATTATATTTTGAGCAAATAAATGCTTTTTAAAAGATGATAAATTCTTCTGCCTACAAAATATAACAAATACTAAACAACCAAATAAAAAAAAAAACAGAAACCCACAACTTCATCCTAGTTCTTAATTATGATGTTGGAGCAATGGGATATTGAAGTCATTTATCTTACTGATGATAAGGTATATTCACTATACATCAGGTTCTGTATTTTTTTTCCGAGTGTCTTTTAGTGAATAGAATGATTCCTCATGGCCCTGGAGCAAAGGGCATCCATTCTCCTGAAAAAAAGCTGTACTTTTTACTAAGAAGGATGTATTAATTATATAAAATAATGGGTTTCTTTATGTCTTTCGTATATCCATATAATTTGCTGGCCATCTTTAATCCATTATTATCACATCCTCTTCCCCTTTCCCTGTCACCTTTCCAGTACCTACTAACCCTCCTCTGAGATAATGTCTGTCATTGTGGTTGAGGTGTGTTTTTTGTAAAGAGCAGAATATTGGATCCTGTTTTCATATCCATTCTCTTAACCTGTGCCTTTTTATAGGTGAATTTTCTAAAGCAATACAATCTTAAATGAAAAGTGTGTGTTAAAAGCAAAACTCTTACTAAGCAAGATATTCCAAGTGTTTCATCAAACTTCAATGCCAATTATCAGCATCAGCAGTCAGGTCAGAAGGGAGGTCTAAATTCTACACACTTTGTTTCTCTTGCCCTTCAAATACTGTCCCATTTAAATTCTAAACTTAACACTTCTGTTACATTAGTGTGATTATAATGAGATACGGAATCCTAGAACCAAGACCTCAAATCACAAAAATAGATATCTTATTTTCCTGATGAAGGCAGCATTGATGGACAAGACTTCTAAGAACTCTTTAAAGATCGATTCTTTTAGAGTTCAGAGTTTTCATACTGGCTACCAGCTTCTCAAGCCCATTGGTTGATCTCTCTTTCCTCTTCATGCTGAGTTGCCACCTTTTAGTGGGCTGCTAATTACAGTTTGGAATTTCCTTACTGCATCCTGTTTATGCTTTCAGTGATTTTTAAGACGAACCTTCGAAACTGTGTACACCTAGATGAGGCAGCTCAAGCCTGTCATTCTAACTGCCTGTGAGTCTGAGTTAGGAAGCCTGAGCATTCAAAGCTTAATGGTCAAAAATTACCTAAAGTCCTAAAGAACTGCTTCTCTACATAGGGTATAAACAGAATGGGTGTATATCTTTCAGAAATCTAAACTTAAATGTTTTTTACAGCTTATTATGATGTATTAATTATATAAAATAAAGGGTTTCTTTATGACTTTTGTATATGCATATAATTTGCTGACCATCTTTAATCCATTATTATCATATCCTTTTCCCCCTTCCCTGTCATCCTTCCAGTACCTCCTAACCCTCCTACTTTGCTGTATTATGTGTATTGCTTCCTTTCCCTTTTTATTAACTACATGTTTGCAGTCTGTGATTCCATTTATCATTGTTCACATGCTTATATTTTAGCACTGACCACTGAATAATAGATATCCATTTATGATCTCATGCCTATCATCAATTGCCTGTAGTTCTTCATCTAGGAAAGGGGTAGTATGGAGATTTCCCCTGTCCATATTGGCATATCCTCTGGTGTTTAGGATGGGTGTGTCTGGCTTAGGCTTTGCTATTCTTTTTTTTTTTTTTTCTGTTCTGTCATAGTTTATTAATGATGACTAAAAGATGAGCAAACGGAAATGAAACACAGCCCCAAATCAAAAATGACGTGATATCTGTTTTGGAACAACATGAATGAATCCCTACTTACTTAATTCTTCATAAGTAAAGAAGCACTCCGGCTGCTAGTTAGATTCTCCTGCCCATTACCTCCTGGCTCACTTCTTTCCATCGCCAGCTCCTTACATTCTCTATAGGGACCTGTACGCACTGGGAATGGCTCCCAGCAGACAATGTAATACCAAATTCATAGTACAGTATTTGATATAAACAATGTTCTCATGAGAAACAGACTTCTCTATTCTCTTTCATTCTTCCTCTGATAATGTTTATAACAAGGACCACGGTCCCACTTTTTAGGCATGCTTCAACACTCAGCCTGACCATGATATGACTTAATCTGTGAAATCTGAAGTTTTAGTTTGTAGTAGGGAGCTGCGGGCCTCTTCCCACAGCCCGGCTCATGGTTGCCTGGCTAGCTTATGCCCCAAAATAACGACACACAAACTCTATTCTTTCAAACACTGCTTGACCCATTTCTGTTCATGTATGTAGCACCCCAAGGTGCGCTTACCGGGAAGATTCTAGCCTACGTCCATCCTGGGTCAGAGCTTCATCGTGTCTGCTCTGGAGAGGAGAGCATGGCGTCTGTCTCTCAGAGGAGCTGCCTTGCATCTGAGCTCACTTCCTCTTCCTCCCAGCATTCTATTCTGTCTACTCCACCCACCTAAGGGATAGCCTATCAAATGGGCCAAGGCAGTTTGTTTATTGACAAATGACCTTCCTCCATCATTTCCCTTTTTTCTGTTTAAACAAAAAAAAAGGAAGGCTTTAACTTTAACATAGCAAAATTACATATAACAAAACAGTTATCAAGTAAAAATTACAATATTTACATCTATTTTATCTTTATCATAACTAAGGAAAACTATAACTATCTATCTATTATTCAACTCCATCAAAGACTCCAGAAGAATACAATATTACCTAAGCAAACAAAAAGTAAGCAACTTCTAAACTCTAGAAATGACAGAGACATCTCACTGCCTGGACAGTCACCCAAAGTTCCTCTGTACCGTTGGGGCATCCATCTTCGGCCTAAAGGTCCATAGTATCCAGAGACATTTCCATGAAGCAGGAAATTTCAAAGGCAGTTCAGTCACTATCTGCTGTATCCTGCAGAATGTCTCGCAGACTCTTTCATGAATCAGAAACCCCAAAAGATCATCTCACCTTTAGGCAAGTTCAGTAGTCCTCTCTCTGCGGGTTCTTTGTATCCAGTTTATGCAACAGTCCAGGCAAGAGCAGTTTCTTGCCCAAATGGCTATCAGACTCCATAAGGATCCTCTTCGATACCCATCTTCTTCTTGAAGTAGATTGGTGCTGCCAGGAGCAGTGTCTCATTGTCATGAAAAGTCCTAAGTTATTAAAACATTTAAAATGCCATATTCTATAATCTTTGAAAGATATGAAGAATGCCTATCTAAAATATATCTATGCACATCTAGAAAATCTAACTAACATTACTAAAAGCTTGACAATTATCGATGATTATCCATTAACAACCTATATACATTACATTTTTACATAAACTACACAATCACAATACCTTAATCAATATCAGAAATACATATACATATAATAAAATTGACCTTAAATTAATATCAGTAAACCAAGATTCATATCAATGCAAATTATTCACATCTATATCATCTCCCCCTTTAAATGTAAAAGAACATTTATAAACAATATATGGGAACATGGGCGCAGTTTTTTCTCTCCAAACTGCTTCCTGTTGAATGGGGGCGCTGTTATTCGGGTCTTTTATGGGATAACCTGTCTGCTAGGTTCATCTCAGTTGGCAGTTGAGCGAAGCAATTTTTTAAGGGTGTTCACAGCAACCCTTCAGGAGGGCGTGGTCTATCATACCATATTGGGATCGAAGAAGCAATCCACAGTGTCCCATCTTCTGTGAAAACAAAAGAAGAAACTCTTTTCCAAAGTATCATATCCTTAGATCCAAATTCTGAAGTCAAGGTATTTTGAAAATATCTATCTTGGATTAGTTCAGCAGCATTTATAAACAAATATCTTTTAGCATCTGTTGCTCCTTCCTCAGCATTAAAACAATTCAAAGAGATCATAATAGCATACAGTATCAAGATTCTCTGTGTATTTTCCATCTTGTGCAACTTTATTTTAACTCTATTTTGTTTACTTTTACTTTTATTTTATGTTTTCTGTATATCTTCGTCCTGGAATAACTCTTTAGACCAGACTGTCCTTGAACTCTCAGAGATCCTTCTGTCTCTGCCTTCCAGGCATTGGGATTAAAGGCGTGTGCTACCACACCCAACTACTTCCTTATTTTTGTTTTTTTTTTTACTTTTAAGAACTTTATCTTTCAGCCTGCATATATTTTTAAACACACTGTAAATCATTTAAAGTTTTCTTTGTCTTTGAATCTCTCTTTACTGTATCTCTCTCTTTTTCTGACCACACGAGCCTTTAAATTACTGAGCAATATCAGTAGGATGAAAGCCGTGGCTTTGATGGCTGGATCCAGCACATTCCTTAACTTTCCAGCCTCATGGCGGAGGTACCAGCTGTAGCCATGTTTATCACCACAACTCTGTGGTGTTTCAAGGTCCTTGCCAGCAAACAAGCTACAACACTCAAATGCTCTCTCTGTAGCTGACCTCCTGCCTCAAACAGTCAGAGTTTGCCCTGGCAGGATGGCCCACAAAGCGGCATTTTAAAACAGCACAACTTTTTTCCTGCTACGGCTGAAAACCGAAAAGTATACCTTCAGCTTTTCACCAACACCGTTTTAAGTGTTTCGTGGCAGGACCTCTTAAATGAGCTGCAAGGTTTCACAGCTAAAGCTGAGTCAGGAAGCCTCTCTTAGATGAGAGCACTTGCTTGCCTCTAGCAAGCAGAGCAGACCCGAGAAAATGTTGCTACCAAGAAAACATGCTTTACTCTATTCTTTCCCAAGCTTTCTCAAGCTTTCTGGAGATTCAGTTATCCACGTGGGCGCCATCTGTAGTAGGGAGCTGCGGGCCTCTTCCCACAGCCCGGCTCATGGTTGCCTGGCTAGCTTATGCCCCAAAATAACGACACACAAACTCTATTCTTTCAAACACTGCTTGACCCATTTCTGTTCATGTATGTAGCACCCCAAGGTGCGCTTACCGGGAAGATTCTAGCCTACGTCCATCCTGGGTCAGAGCTTCATCGTGTCTGCTCTGGAGAGGAGAGCATGGCGTCTGTCTCTCAGAGGAGCTGCCTTGCATCTAGGCTTTGCTATTCTTGAGATTGCCTGGTGAAGCTTCCTTGTCTTGCAGACAATGTCCTGAGTCTCTGCATTTTACAATCTTTAGTCTTCTCCTCTAAGCTGTTTCCTGAACCTTGGGTGTAGGAGTTAGTTTGTCTTCTGGAATTTTACTTAAAACATTGGAGCTTATCATCCTAGTATGATTCTCTTACCAGTTTTGATGTCTTTAGAGTTACATCTCTTACAATCTCCTTATATCTCATTGCAGGGGCTCTCTGAATACTTTGCTTACTTCTGATGATGGCAATGGCAGTGTGACTGACATACAGTGAATAATTCACATACATCATTTGTCTAGGTAGTACAAGTAGACACAAATTATGCCGGAGAGATCATACTTTGTCTATTATTATGTCTGTCGCCAGGTGACATTCCAGCTGGTCTAGAATTTGTAATTTTTTGTTTTCCTTTGGATACCTGGACCCTTAGACATTACAATGACTCTGGTATTACCTTGGGCTGCCTTTTTCTGTCTTACACACGATCATGCTCCTTATGATAATAGATGTGTTGGTGATATTATGATTTTGGAACTCAGGTGATTGTGAATCTGACATATACATGCTGTAAGCAATAGCTGTACAAAATAAAGTATATGAGTTTATGGATTTTCTCCCCAGCTCAATATGGAGGGCCTGATTAAGCAAAAAGACTGAATTTGTACTCATAAGTCAGAAGCTGTGGAACTTCAGCTTTATTTTCATGCGATGTCATCACATATTTAGAGATAACCACTGATGGTCTGGGCTCCAACACAGCTGTATATCTGCATAATATTGTCTTTCCCCCTGTAGATAGTCCATGTGCTCCAATGATAACTGTGCTATTACTTCATGTTTCTAAGTTCAAATTTTCATGTTGTGTTAGGCTTCTCTGACTATTTTACTTAGGTATTTATTTTTTAAATTTTGTGCTGTGAAAAATTAATAATCAGACCACAGGGTACTTCCAGTATAATATTATTTAGCCCTTTGATCTACTTTATTGACAACTGAAGTTGTCAGTAACAAGAAGTCATTCATCCATTTTTATAGTGAGCTAATTGAGCTGTTTCTTTTTATGTGTCAAATAGCAAATAGAGTGATGATATATGTTGGCTGTCAACATAAAGCTTTTTGTCTAATATTAAATTTGATATTTACTCCATATTTGCAATATTTTGTTATCTGCTACTAATTCTTAATTTTTCAGTATAGCCAAGGAAAGCGTGAACTGCAAAAAAATTAGAAACAACCTCAATCAAATATATCACATCCTGCAAAGAAACACCCCTTTATGGAAGGAATGCTAAGAAATATATTTATAGAGTGTGAAGTGTTCAAACACCAGAAGAAATTGAACTTCCTCAACATAGAACCAATCAAATACTGTGGGGAAACTAAGGCTGTTTTAGACTCCAAACAGCACACAGGTAAGGAGAAGACCTTGGTGAGGGACTCCATTATTTTATATTGTTTCTTCTCTAGACGCTTTGAAGTCCAATTAGCAGCTTACAATGCTGGTGATCTTTGGGCTATTGTTAGGATTGCTTTATGTCATGTAGGGGCCCAGAAACCTGGAAATCCCTGTTTGGATTAGGACATGGTGATTCTCCCACACCTACTACTCCCAGGGGATGGAATCACAAGCCAGCACCCTGAGAATTAAGGTTGTTTGGTTTATGAACAAACCCAAGTCTCCAACTTTTTTCTAGAAGAACATAGAAGTATCAAGTATGAGTTTATTTACCAAATATTTATGATACAATAGGATAAGAGTTTTTACATGATGGGAGTCATAAATGAAAGTGTGTGTGTTTCCTCATTATTTGATTTCTAATAGGTTGCCTGTTTGTTACCAAGTCCTAGCTGTATGCACATGGGAGCTCACATTTGTGCACCTCTTGACCATCAGCAATGGCAAAAAAAGATGAAAATATGAGTTATGACACAACTTACATACCTTGCATCATGACTGGTTATCTTTAATTAACAGTTTATCAGAGGCAGGTGAATCTCTGTGAGTTCGAGACCAGCCTGGTCTACAAGAGCTAGTTCCAGCACAGGCTCCAAAACCACAGAGAAACCCTGTCTCGGAAAAAAAAAAAAAAAAAAAGAATTAACAGTTTATCAATTATTATTAACATTTGTTTAGAAGTTAGAATTTATGAAGTATTTTTGCATATGATCTCAACTCATAGTAGGGTTTATCAATCTTTATTATGCAATGACTAATTATATCTTTAAAACTGGTACATTAAAAAATATGAACAAAAAAAACAACAAAAATATTTTTAAGGCATTCCAGACTCATCAAAATTACATGATTTCAGAATGAAATAGCTATCATTTCTAATTGCAGCCTTATTTTTTAATGATTTTGATTAGAAGGCCCAGGCAGGAGAATTGGAAATTTAGAGACAATCTATGCATCTCAACAAATTCCAAGACACCCTGAGCTACACAGTGATAATACTTCACAGAACAAAGATCAGAGACCAAGTTAGTTAATAAATCAAGGCCAGCCACAACACTTCATCAAATAATCATATTGAAATGATATTGTTACACAAACTGCAAACATTTTATGTATTTAATTTGACATACTTGGGCATGTAGGTTTACCCTTGAAGACATAATCACAATTACCAGAAGGACTATCACCTTCAAAAACTTTCTCGTGTGTCTCTTATTTCTCTTAGTGTAAAAGCATTTAAAATAGTCCTCAGTACAATTCCGAGTGCTCAGTTGCTTGTGAACTCCTGTGGGCTCTGTGAGATCTAGCATTGCCTGTCCTCCATGTAACTGCCTCTGAGCAGCAAGGCCTCATCCCCCCCCCCAGGGCCCTGGAATCTTACAAGTCTCTGCTTCGTATAGAAACTTCATCTGTGTGGAATAATAAAAGATGGTCCTATGCCAGGCATGTTTTATTTTGCATTTTCAAATCCAACCATGAGTCTCTGACAGACTTTCCTGTAGACTTCTGAGAAAGAGAGGGTATTGCAAAGGCCCTGCTGTCTTTTTACCAATGAATTTGCTCATGAATATGGTGTGTCCTGACGCTAAGTGGGGAACAGTCAGGAGTTGCCTGGGAAACTTTTACTGCACAGTTGGTCACTTAGGTCAGGATCTCTCTTTTAGATGTGAAAAATGGTTTCATTCTGTAGTCCAGGCTTTCTTAGAGCTCACGCTTTACATTACACTGTAAAGAGTGTAATGCACTGATTGACCAAGGTTGACCTCAAATTGGTGGTTAACCTCCTGCCTCAGCCTATAGAGTACTGAGTTTATTGGCATAAGACATCATGCCTGGCCATATTGACTCCCATTTAAAAACTATGTAGCATTTTTTTGTATATATGTGCTCTGTTTTCTCTGTTGATTCATCCATAATGAACACTTACATTTTATCTGTATCTCTATTATAAACAGTGCAGCATAGAGTGTAGGTATTCAGGGGTCTCTCAGGATTCTACAATCTCTATTTCTGAGAGCTGTGAGATTTTACTTAGTTATAGATGTGTAATAAAAATGTGTTCTAAAAACAAAATGCCAGAAAATATGAATTTTCACCTTTCCCTCTCTGTTGTAGGCAAGCATGTTGAAGGACACTGGTTCTGCTGTGCCATAAAATGATATTATCTCATTATGGACAATAAACAGTGGAATGACTGCAAACAGACCTGCCCGGAGTGCAGATTATCCCTTTTGAAGATAAACGATGATGATGATGAACTGGTACCATAGACACTTACAATATTCTCTGTTTCTAACTCTTTGATAGTGAGATATTGAGACAAGGCAGGTTTATTGAAAGAGAGACCTTCAAGGATTTAATGTGCTTTGCTGTATTAAGAGAAAACACTGCATTAGGAGTCCCTCGGGAATCCCTACTGCTCCTGGATTAGTTGTCAGGAAACAGAGTCTGTTATGAGGAGATACATTAATAAAGAGACAGTTTCTTTGCAATCTCTTCTCTTTTTCAGGAGTCTGCAAGAGAGTTTCTCAGAGAACCATGTTTTCCCTGATGAAGTTTAACCCTTTAGTCCAGCACATCTTGTGACTGACAGTTATATGTCTCCATAGAGTGCCAACTATACCCAGAGAGGCAACTGTCTAGAGCTTGCTCCTTGGAACCCACAGGTGAGAATGCCTGAGATTAGTAACTGGATGACAATGGGTAGTGTAACTGACCTCTGATAAATATAGGTCACACACAGGAAAAGTTCTTATGTAAAAAGC
The DNA here is from genome assembly GCF_950005125.1 of Chionomys nivalis. Lineage (NCBI taxonomy): Eukaryota > Metazoa > Chordata > Mammalia > Rodentia > Cricetidae > Chionomys > Chionomys nivalis. Next base: position 19,225,946 of record NC_080086.1, on the reverse strand, counting down.
AGTTTTTCTATATCACCAACCAGCTCCCAAATAGTAAGACATCCTTAAAGTATATAGGCTGATTTAATTTAGTAGCCCCTTCCACACTCCAATGTCTTCAGCAAATGCCATTTTCTGTTCATTAGTATTCAATAAATTCAAAATTAACAAAACACCATATAAGGTCCAAACTCCCTGTGTTATAGAATTTATCATCCTCATGTGGGTAATTATTTTTATATTATTTTACTCTTTCTTTAAAGACTTCATTTTAAGGAGGAGGGATCATATGAGCAAGAGGGGGTCAAGATCATGATTGGTAAACCACAGAGACAGCTGACCCAAGCTAGCAGAAGCTCATGGACTCTGAACTAACAACTTAGAATCCTGCATGGGACCCAACTAAGCCCTCTGAATGTGGGTGACAATTATGTGGATTGATATGCTGGGAGGGCCCATGGCAGTGGGATCAGGACTTATCCTGGGTGCATGAATTGGCTTTTTGGAGCCTATTACCTCCAGTGGGATACCCTGATCAGCTTTGGTACAGGGAGATTTTGCCATAAAGAAAGAAAACTCTATACAGTGGTTCTTTGATGCACATCATCCTTTCTTGACGTAGATTTGTGCTATCAGAAGCAGATGTGTCTCTGTCATTAAAAGCCTTAGGTTACTAAACATATTAAATGGCTTATTCTGTAGGTCTTTACAGTGTTTAAAGATCATCTATCTAAATATATCTGTGTGTGACCTTGAAAACATACCTAACTGATGTAGGAGGGTCATCTGTCTATGTGTTACTTTCATTGGTTAATAAAGAAACTGCCTTGGCCTTTGATAGGACAGAAAATTAGGTGGGCAGAGTAGACAGAACAGAATGCTGGGAAGAAGGGAAATGAGGCAGGCACCTCAGGCAGACGCTATAGCTCTCCTCTCCAAGATGGATGCAGGTTAAGATCCTTCCTGGTAAGCTACCACCTCGTGGTGCTACACAGATTATTAGAAATGGGTTAATCAAGATATGAGAATTAGCCAATCAGAGGCTAGAACTAATGGGCCAGGCAGTGTTTAAAAGAATACAGTTTCCGCGTAATTATTTCAGGTAAAACTAGCTGGGTGGCGGGAAGCGGCCCGCCGCTCCTACTACACCTAACACAACTATAAGTTTGACTGTATTTTTAATTATACATTACATTTTAAATGAACTGCATGAACACAATATGTACAAAAAGAGTAGAACACACATACAACATAAAATTAACTTTAAATTTGTATCAATATCATGACTGGGAAACCCACAGAGATTGCTGTCTTGAGTTCGTAGGTACTCACAGATTCTAGACCAATAGGTAGGGAATCTGTATGAAACTGACCTGGAGCCTAAGCTTGTGTATGACACTTGTGTAGCTTGGTCTGTTTAGGTTCACTAGGAGTGGAACAAGGATCTGCCCTGGTGCATGTGCTGGATTTTTGAAATCTATTCTTTATGGTGAGATGCCTTGATCAACCTTGATATGGGGGGTAAGAGCTTGGTCCTGCTGCAACTTAATATGCCATGTTTTGTTGACTCCCATGGGAGGCCTTACCCTTTCTGAGGAATGCATGGGGGGGTAGACAAAAGATGAGGGAGAGAACAGGAAGAGAGGAAAAAGGACAAACTGTGGTTGATATATAAAATAAATTTTAAAATATAATAAAAAATTGAACCACTAAATCAAAATCCATACCAATGTATAATGTTTTGAGAATAATGGTTGTTTTTTTAATTAAGGTAGATTCAATTATCTACCCTTTTAGTTATCCATTATAGATTTATTGATGTTTAGTTCATATACTGTATATTTTTCTTTTATAGATTTGACAATTCTTAACATATTTTAGAAGAATATAATAATTCCTATCTAATCCTAAAACATTTACCTAACTATCTCACTCCCCCACTCCCTCCCAAAGTCTGATCCCATTTAGAAGTTCCCTGTTTCCCTTCCAAACAGCATTTTGTCAGCCATTAATCTATTTTATCGCTGTATAAACTTGCTATATATTTTTAAAATATCTTGACTTCAAAATGAATATATAGGTTGGTTTAATCCAGTAGTTTTTATAATCCATTGTATTTTGGCAGCTGCTGTAACTTCATTACCAATCAAACAATATAAAGACAACACACAATACCATACAGAATCCAGACTCTCTTGATTTTCCATTTTTACCTGGCTTGTTATATTTTTATTACTATATTCCTTTTTAAAAGAACTTTATTCTTTCTTTTTTTCTCATTGTTTTATTCTTTTTTAATTAAAATTTCCAACTGCTCCCCCGTTTCCCATTTCCCTCCCCCTCCTCCCACATATTGCCCACTCCCCCCGCTCCCCTCCCCCTATCCCCACTCCTCTTCTCCTCCCCCCAGTCCATTCCCCCTCCTTCTCGATACTGAAGAGCAGTCCAAATTCCCTGCCCTACAGGAAGACCAAGGTCCTCCCACTTCTATCTAGGTCCAGGAAGGCGAGCATCCAAACAGGCTAAGCTCCCACAAAGCCAGTTCATGTATTAGGATCGAAACCTAGTGCCATTGTCCTTGGCTTCTCATCAGCCTTCATTGTCCGCCATGTTCAGAGAGTCCATGTTCAACCCATGCTTATTCAGTCCCAGTCCAGCTGGCCTTGGGGAGCTCCCAACAGATCAGTTCCACTGTCACAGTGGGTGGGTGCACGCCTCGTGGTCCTGATTTCCTTGCTCATGTTCTCCCTCCTTCTGCTCCTCATTTGGACCTTAAGAGCTCAGACCGTTGCTCCAAATTGGGTCTCTGTCTCTCTCTCGATCCATCGCCAGATGAAAGTTCCCGTGCCATTCTCCTTGGCCTCTCATCAGCTCTCATTGTCCGCCGCATTCAGAGAGTCCGGTTTTATCCCATGTTTTTTCAGTAGCAGTCCAGCTGGCCTTGGTGAGCTCCCAATAGATCGGCCCCACTGTCTCAGTGGTTGGGTGCACCCCTCATGGTCCTGACTTCCTTGTTCATGTTCTCTCTCCTTTTGCTCCTCATTATAACCTTGGGAGCTCAGTCCGGTGCTCCAGTGTGGGTCTCTGTCTCTATCTCCATCCATCGCTAGATGAAGGTTCTATGGCGATATGCAAGATATTCATCAGTATGATTATAGGATAAGTTCATTTCAGGTTCCCTATCCTCAGGTGCCCCAATGAACTAACTGGGGACATTGCCCTGGGCATCTGGTAGCCATTCCAAGTTCAAGTCTCTTGCCAACCCTTAGGTGGCTCCCTTAACTAAGGTATGAGTTTCCCTGCTCCCCTATCCAACCTTCCTTTATCCCCAATCACCCCGATTCCCCCAGTTCCCCTCATCCTCTCCTTCACACTTTTCTCTCCCCATCACCCCTCATCCCCATCCCACCCCACCCCCAAGATTCCAATTTTTTGCCCATCAATCTTGTCTATTTCCCATAGCTGGGAGGATATCTATATGTTTTTCCTTGGGTTTACCCTCTTGTTTAAATTCTTTAGGATCACAAATTATAGACTCAGTGGCCCCTATCCATGGCTAGAAACCAATTATGAGTGAGTACAAATTAGTTTTTATTCTATGACTGCCTCTACTCTTTATCTTTCCTCTCCCAAGCCTATGTATATTTTTTAAACACACTGTATCCCATTTAGGTTTATTATTTATCTGCATCTGTCTTTACTGAGCATCTGTACTATTTTTTTTTATTTCATTAGCTGAATCTCAAACTGCTATGTCAGCCACTGTCAGTGTAGCTTAGCTTAATGAATGGTGATAGTCTATGGTGGCTGGTTCCTCCCACAAGCAACTGCTGGGAGATGCATCTGATCTCCTTACTGCAGCTGGTGAGAGACGTGAGACTAGGAAGTCAAGTTTGGATCCATTTTTTGTGTTTATAATCTTTTTATTTATTTTATTTACTTAAGCTTTCTTCACTCCTGTGAGGGTGTAGACACCAGACATTTGAGTGTCATTTATAGGCAAGCAGTCAGTTCCCAAACAACAAGAGTCTTATTATTAATTAGAAATGCCTGGTCGATATCTCAGGTATTGTTATCTCTTAAAAGTTAAATAAACCCATTTCTATTAATCTATGTGCTGCCGTGAGGCATGTGGCTTTTACTGCTCCAGCATGTCTTTACTACCTCTCCTTCTGGCTGGCAACTCATCTAACTCCCATGACTACATCCTTCTTTGTCTCAGCATCCTCTTAGTTTCATTTTAGCACCTAACCTCCTTCTGCCCAGCTATAGACCAGTCAGCTCTTTATTAGCCAATGAGAGTAATGTAATACACATTCATAGTGTACAAAAATACTCTTCAATTCATCACAATTGTAAACATCCAGAGCACTGATAATATCAAGAGTAGGCTGTTGGTAGAGGTTTCTGTCCTGCCAGGTTCCACAATAAACACACAGGAACTGTATTATTTGCAATAATATTTAGCCAATAGCTTAAGTGTATTTCTGACTTACTCTTATATCTTAAATTAATTCATTTATATTAGTTTATATTTTACCACGAGGCTCGTGGCCTACCAGCAAGGTTCCAGCTGGCAATTCACGTCTTTCCCCTCTGGCATCTACATGGCATCTCACTGACTCTGCCTTCTTTCTCCCACCATTCAGTTTACTTTCCTCGCCTAGTTCTACTTTACCCTATCACAGGCCAAGCCAGCTTTATTCATTAACCAATAAAAGCAACACATAAAAAAAAAGACTTCTCACATAAGTACACAAAGATGAGGGGTAAAGGGAACTTTCCAACCTTGTATCGAAAGAAAGATGATACAAGCTATTTGGAAAATGCTAGAAGTTCCTTGTGAAATGAAATTGCACTTAAATTGAGAATTTTGATATCAGAGTTCTAGACTTTTTACTAAAAAATAAAATAAAATGTATCTTCATACAATGACTTACACACAAATTTACATGACAACTTTATTCATAATTGTTAAAACTTAGAAAGACACCATATGTTCACATGTGAACGGAGAAATAAGGTAATTTGTATAAAATAAAAGTGCTTTTAACAAAAAAAATTGAACCACTAATATGTGAAAAAGGCAGGAGTTAGCTAAAATGATGATGATATATAATATATAATAATAATGGTAACAATCAAAGAAAATTGAGCCAAATACAAATCTTTACATAATAAATGACACTCAAGACTATGCCACACTAATTGACAGTACAAAAGAGCATATTGCTGTATGTCTGTTGCCAACTTGGGGTGGCAAGATGCAGAAAAGAACATTGGGAGATACAAACTAGCCCTGTTATGGTTTGATTGTTCTCTTAGGGTTTCTATTGCTGTGATAAAACAATATGACCAAGACAACTTGAGGAGAAAGCAGATTATTTTGTTTACATTTCTACATCACAGTCCATCAGTGAAGGAAATCAGAACAGGCACTAAAACCTGGCAGGATCCTACAAGTCAGAGCGGATGCAGAGGCCATTGAGCAGTGCATCTTTCTGGGAGCTCCTCATGGCTTGCTCAGACTGCTTTCTTATAGAACCCATGACCATATACCAATAGTTAGTCATACCCACAATGGGCTGGGCTCTCACACATTAATCACTAATGCCCTGTAGCTTGCTATAGGCAGAACTTATGCAAGCACTTTCTCAATTGAGGTTCCCAATTCTCAGATTACTCTAGCTTGTGTTAAGATGAAATGAAACTATTCTTCACAATGGTGCTAAAAGACATGTACATATTTGATAAAGCTCCTCATATTTCTCATGAGTTACAGTGGGGACATTATATTACACACACACACTCCAACACTGGTATTTTACGTTATTAATTCCGGAGAAAAATCTCATGAGTCAATAATCACTTCAGAAGTAAATGACATTAGAAATAAATGCACTGCATGGTCCTAACCATGAGAAAATATCAATAGTGACATCACCCAGAAAACTGACAAATATGAACATGGATTATAGATTAGAACATATAACTTTATCAATACAAATATTGCTTCAGAATGATGTTTTAAAATAATTTATTTGCCATTAAAACATATTTAAGGACAGTTTAGTATTATTATCACCATCATAATTATTAGGCTTCATGAGACAGAATCTCACTCTAGAGCCCACAGTAGTCAAAAACTTGACTATGTAGCTTACTCTCTTCAAACTGTTGTACCTGTAAGATTATACCTCTGAGACATCCATCAAGCTGGCCTCAATGAATATTACCATGTCTATAGGGTTTCTACTTATCAACAAACAGATCAGAGAAAGAGAACATTTGGACTATGGTACGGGTTCATTAAACTAGTTTGAAACTATTCATCAAGTAAATCTGAAATTATAATTTACAGAAAATAAATGCTTTTTAAAGATAAACTCTTCCACCTGCAAAAAAATATCAAACAGTAATCAGCTAACTAGCAAGCAAACAGAAACACACAACTGCATTTTACTTCTTCATTGTTATGTCAAAGCCACGGATACAGAGATGATTTAACCTAGAGATAATAAGATATGTGTGTCATTTATCAATGTTCTGTATTTGGTTCCATGCGTCATTCAGCAAACAAAAACAGTGATTCCTCAGGGCCTGGGATCAGAGAGCATCAGTACTGTTGACATAAGCTGCTCTTTTTATCAGGAAGGAAGATGGCTTCTGCTTTGTTAAGTCAGATTTTGGAAAGACATCTTCCCTTTCCAGTTCCTCACTTGGTTTATGCAGTCAACTGAGACCTGTGAATGAAACATTCAGGTGTTACCTAGTCTGAAATCATCAGAGGAAACAAACACAGATGGCAACATTCCATTTTTACCTTTTCTTTGCTTACACTTTTCCACTCTTTTTTCACATATACAGTCAAGGCTATTTTCACAATCATAATCTTGTATGCCTGTTGAGCTGAGAAATGCAGTTTCCTGTTGGACGTCCAAATTTTATTACTTTCAAATCACTATAAAGCAAAAAAATAATGGGCAGTTATTTACAGATGAAGCTTACAGTAATGAAGACCATGGTTATTTAAAAAAAGTTTATTAACTAAAATATACAGAATATGAAATGAAAAATGAGAGTATCACTAAGGGTTTTTCACTTTCTCTAAAGTCATAAAAAATGGTTTTGAGCCAATGACATGACTAAGTGTAATCAGGTCACTATCACCAAACCTGATAACCTGAGTGCAAACCTCAGATGCCACACAGGAGAAAGAAAGAAATGACTCCTTCAAGTATATTCTTACTCCATCTGTCCTGTGTGATATTTGCACACACATGTGCATACATTAACAAAAAAATAAATGAATAGAAACATAAAACTTTGACATGGTCTCTTGATCACAACACAACCCCTCATCTATTTCATATTACTAGTTTTTTATCCGCAAGTAAAATACAATTCATTATTACTAGGGGATAAATTTATTTTATTTTTTATTTCTTTTTCTTTTTTATTATTATTTTTATTCTTTTTTAATTAAAATTTCCACCTGTCCCCGTTTCCCATTTCCCTTCCCCTCCTCCCAAATATTGCCCCCCTCCCCCCACTCCCCTTTCCCTATCCCCACTCCTCTTCTCCTCCCCCCACTCCATTCCCCCTCCCTCTAGATACTGAAGAGCAGTACAAATTCCCTGCCCTGCGGGAAGACCAAGATCCTCCCACTTCTATCTAGGTCCAGGAAGGTGATCGTCCAAACAGGCTAAGCTCCCACAAAGCCAGTTCATGTATTAGGACATGCCAACTATAGTTCCCCCTCCCCTGCTTCCTGCTTTCCCCACCTCCATCCACTCTGTCAGAAAGCATAAGGCCTCCCTTGAGAAGTCATTAAAGCTTAAGGTAACACCAAGGTCCTCCTACCCCTGCATCAAGCCTGAGCAAGGAATCCCACCATAAAGAATGGACTCCAAAAATTCAGCTCATGCATCGGGGATAAATTATGGTCTAGGAGATATTTTTAAACTATGTTTCCCTGTGATACTTTTTGCAACAAACATAGAAAAAAAGAAGTAAATGTGTGGCACAAAGTGCATGGTACCAGTGGCAGTTGAAAGTCAGTGTCCCACCAGAAGGGAACTCTCTGATAGGTCATTCTCAGCTAGGCAAGGCTCCAAGGCCACAGACCCCAGAATGTCCTTTGCTTTTCCTGTGCCTTTACATATTTGCTGCTGTTATCTTTCTTTGGTATCTGGCATGGTGTAAAAAAATGTGGGGAGACCCCCATTGCCTGTAATATAATATGCTTATCTAATGGAAACATCTCACTCTTATATACAATTGTATCTCTGGATTGTCATGAGAATGATTCCTCCCTAAATTGTACTGTCAAATTGATAACAATAATGTTAGTTTATACAGAGTTTTGATGAATAAAAATAAATACAAGGAAGTGTCACACAGCTAGGACACAAGAGTTTCTATTGAGGAGGTCTACAGACTGTGGTTTAACTTAGTGATTAATGAAAACAATTGAGTCCCAGTTAGCCCAGCTAGCTTGAATTCTTTTACCCCTAATGTTGGGAGATGTGCTCACAGGTTTCAGAGTGCATCACAGTTGAAACAAAGCTTTGAAAATAAAGTTAGACTAAGATGTTTTCATCAGATAGCTTTAAGGTGAAAAACCCAAGAAGATAATCTAAAGTTTTAGAATGTGTAAAACATTAAGGTCAGGAAACAAGAACAAAGCAACCCTATTATTACTAACTGATGCACTTTTTTTGCTAGGATTGGTTGATGACCAAAGGTTATGATTAATTCCTTATATCCATTTTGACACTCAATCTCCTCATATAAGAAACTATTAATGAGTAGGTATATAACCTAAAGATCTGAAGTAGAATGGATTGACAATTTTTCATATGTAAAAGTTTATGCTTGTAATTCCTTTAAGATTCCTTATAAGATTACCTTTCAAGATAAGTAGTAATTAGCCCTTCCTTTGTAACTGCAAAACTGCAGCCTGCCAGTAAAACTCCTAACTGTGAATACCTTGCTGGCCCACATGGTTAATCTATAAAAAGTTGCTTATTATGAATGTATGCAGATTCTTGGAATAATTTGCTTTTCACTTATAATGTGTAAAATGTCTATCAGGTAAGGGATGTGAAAAACATGCTGTTCTTTACTATTTGTTTTGTATTCATTGTAATCATTCACATAAGAAGCAGAATGTAGCCACACTGTAATTTTTGTATTGCCTGAAAGATTTTTCTGGGACAATAAGCTATAAGGGAAAGATAGAGATAGAGTTAATGAGAGTTAAAATGAGCTAGAAGAAAAACATCAAGAGAGAGGTAAAATGGGCTCAAGGAAGACATCAAGAATGAGAGTTAGAAAGGAAACATAAAGAATAAGAGAGTTAAAATGAGTTAGAAGGCCTGTTTGGATGCTCACCTTCCTAGACCTGGATGGAGGGGGGGGGGAGACCTTGCACTGCCCACAGGGCAGGGAGTCCTGACTGCTCTTAGGACTGGAGAGGGAGGGGGAGGGGAGTGGAGCGGTGGGAGTGGAGCAGTGGGAGTGGGGGGGAGGGGGAGGAAAAAGGGAGGCAGGGAGGAGGCAGAAATTTTTAATAAAAATAAAATAAAATTTACAAAAATGAGTTAGAAGGAAAACATCAGGAATAAGAGAGTTAGAAGAAAAATATCAAGGATAGAGTTAAAAGTAACTAAAAAGTAAACATCAAGAAATAAGATGGATTTAGAAGGAAAATATCAAGAATAAGAGAAGAAAATCATCAAGAAAATAAAGAATAGAGAATTCAAAAAAAAAATAAAGAAAGGTCTAAAGAAAACCATTAAGAGAGTGTGTGTCAGCCGGGCGGTGGTGGCGCACGCCTTTAATCCCAGCACTTGGGAGTCAGAGGCAGGTGAATCTCTGTGAGTTCGAGACCAGCCTGGTCTACAAGAGCTAGTTCCAGGACAAGCTCCAAAAGCCACAGAGAAACCCTGTCTCGAAAAACCAAAAAAAAAAAAAAAAAAAAAAAAAGAGAGAGAGTGTGTGTGTCTTTTTCCCTAACTCCCCAGATAAAAAAAGTTTAGTATGCACTGATAATGTGGATTCCTTTTTAGATCTCTGCTGTCTGGAAATGGGCCCCACAGCTGGCAATACCTGTGTTTTAAGAAGAAAGGTGAGGTTAGGAATACAGTTGTGGATAAGAGTTTGGGACTGCTGTTTGGGATGTTTTCCTCTTTCCTCCCACTCTTCAGAGGTAATAAGTCTTGAACTGAAACAGTGATTGGCTGACTTCCCTGTATTCAACACAATATCAGTCTCTGTGGAATGGTACATTAATGCCACAACTACCTTACTGTGAGAAATAACTTAAAATGCTGAATAAAAAAAATCATTTAAAAAGGTGATGCCTATCTATAACCACCAATTAGATAGCTGAATTAGGAGGATTACAAATCAGGGAATAATGTGCTGTGAATCAAGTCCATGAACAAATACAAACTAATCATTAAAACTGTATTCAATATATTTATGAACAGTCAGGAAGCAGATTCCTATGCTGATTGAGGCTTTAGAAGTAATGCAATTCCCAAAGGTTCAGCAGAACATGGCAGCAAGTTTAATCTTAATAGGCAAGGCAAGATGAATAGTGAATCTACGGAAAGTGACCATACAAATACTACATAATGAATGTCGACAGGTACAGTGGTAAACAACTGTATTCTCAGCATTTGGAAGGCAGAGGCAAGAGTTGTAATTTTTATTAAAAAAAAAAGGAATACAAGAGAGAAAGGTGTCGTGTGACAGAGCTCAGATAGAGGGATTTTTTTACTGGAGTAAAGTGTACAGAAATGGTGGAGGGGGAGAGGGAAAACCAGCCTCTGGGGACAGGAGTAGCAGAAGAGATGAGAAAAGAGACAGAGACAGATGGACAGACAGAGACGGAGAGGGAAAGAGAGAGAGATGGAAGGTGGGCAGGGCCTTTTTTAAAAGGGAACATAGTGAATGTGAACAGGAGGAGCTCTTAGTAGCTCCAGCTGAGGACTTATACCCCAAGGTCAGGCCAGTACAAATGCCTGAGTACTAACAGCAGGAGGATCAGGAGTTCAAGGCTGGCTTGGGCAACACAGTGAATTTGAACCAGACTAGATTAGTGAAAATCTGTAAAAAAAAAAAAAAAAACAGGAAATGAAATCCATAGAATTCCATAGAATTCCACAGGTAAGAGATATCAAAGAGATAAATTTTCAATAAAAGATCACCCTTCTTCAGTCCTGTATCTCAGCCAAGTAGAAAAAGAGTATATAGATTTATCATAGGAACAGAAAGGGAAGATACATGAAATATATGGCTCATGGGCATACACAGAACAGGTAAGATACAATAGGAATGAGTACACACTTTACTCAGGCTTGAGATATAATTACAGGCACAATCAATAAAGCTTGTGTGTTTTACATGAACAAAGAGCAAAAGACCCAGAAGAGAGTAACTATTGACAAGATATACAGGGAGCTCATATTCTGCATCATGAGCTCTATGGTGATGCCTACCTAGACTTCTAAATGAGAAATAAAAGTTAAACTCACAGTTGTTTACTAGATTCATTAGAACTTGACATTGTAAGCAGGTGTACAAGCATTTGTATCTTCACACTAGAGATAATGCTTGTGGAAATCACAGCTATCTGACCATCAGGCTTCCTTACTCAAAGCTCATATTTAGTCCTAGTAATTACACCATCATCAAGGGTCAGTTCTACAAAATAGTCAAGGTCAACAGAGATCTCTTAACCTGGATGTAGTTATCCTCTCTTCCTCTGGAACTTCACTCCAAATGTTACCACCTGCCCATCGCTAACTCTGTATAATGCTGTAGGCTACAATCAAACTCCTTAAGTTTGTGGGCAGGCATAGTGGAAATTAGCATCAATCCTAGTGCTTGGGTTGATGCAAGAAGAGCAGAGCTAGCCTATGTGAAATAATCCTTCTTTTAGAAAACCAAAATTAGTAACACTAATGTTAATCTTATCATATGAACATATTAATCCATCTTATAAGGCCTTCTGTTTTCTGGCTACCTCTGTGACAACCTGCTTGAGAATGTCCTCAGAGGAGAGAGAGGGAGCTATTTTCCTGCAGATTTGGAATCTAGTTGTCCACATTGGTGGAGTCATATTTAGAGCAGAAGTGAGCCAGACCTTCCATGTTCCCAGTCACTGAATGAAAAGTTCCTGAGAAAGTTATCACTGTTGATGCCTCATAGGGTTCTACAGCTGAAGACTAAGAAATCCAGTGAATATTACAAAAGAAATGATGTGATAAGCAAAAGAAGCAGAAATGGTACATTAAACCCATATAACATCAGACACAACATTTGCCATGTAACATTTAAAATAAGAGTGATAGATATCTTTCAATAGTAAAAAGAAAGGAACAGTCATATCTGCCTTCAATCTCAGCACTTTCAAAATAAAGACATGAGGATCAGGAATTCAAGATAAGTATGGCTGAGATAAATCCCTATGTCAAAACAAAAGAAAAGAAAAAAACAATAAAAATTAAAGTGAGTTTTAAATGCTATAAAAGTCAACTTAAAAATATTAGATAGCAAATTTACTTAAAAGCCAACATAGAATTTGTAGGGAGAAATTTCAATATCTAGTATTTCATCAATAAGAAGGATGAATGATAAATATATAATATGAAAATAGATGGGAAATTTTGAGGATTAAAATATCAGGTGTGGATAAATACTGAAGGGTAAGGAAATACAGGATAAAATGTGGATTGACCAAAGGGGAGACTCAGGAAAATGAGTTAGGAAAACCCACTCAACAGTAAGTTCATAGTTTACCAACACAAAACAGACTTCATGTTTCTTTAGCAGTTTGGGGTTGGTTTCTTATTTTTTTGTTTTTAGTATTTTTCTCTTATTAGGTATTTTGTTTGATTTTTCATTTTTTGTTTTGATTTATTTTGTGGACAGAGAGTTCAAAGAGCATGGAGTTAGGTGGGTAGAGAGGTGGAGAAGACATGGGAGGATTTAGCAGTAGGAAACCTGATCAAAATATAGTCTATGAAAAAATACAACTAAAAAGTCAAATCATAACTTAGAAAAAAGTTAGGACCACAGAAAGCATGAGTTATTAAGTGAAAATCAAAGTGCAAAGCAAGAGATATCCTCATAGGAATTACTGGTCAGAGAGACCATAGAGGTCTCCAAATCAACACAGGCTACTGCCATTGCCCTTACTTACCATGTTGCTACCTCCCATAACTACATGGTAAGACCCTATTCCTGAAGACACCACACACTTGATGTCAGTATATAGAGAAATCAATATCAAGCCAATGAGGAAATATCTTCTGTTCGGTTAGCTTTCAAAGGGTCAGAAGGGGCTTTGCAGGATGCTGGGGGAGAAAAGATACGAATGGTCTTACACAGCACTGGACCCTTAATGCCACAATACTGATCTGCTAGGCAAGAAGTGCCCAGTGGTATCATTGTTGTATGAAGCATTTAGCTGATTATTCTTTATCAGTAAAAACTTGAGTCAGATCCAATTGTAAGAACATGGATGATCAGAGAACCAGAGGGAAAGTGACCAGTAACTTCCTCTCTCTCTCTCCTTCTAAAAATGAACCCTGTCCCACTGCTTCCTATATCTCTCTATATCTCCCTATATGTTCTCAGTTCTCCAAAACCTCTATGACTAATTTTGGTCAGCTCTGATTCAAAGTAAACTTTATTGTCAGTCTCAGATTTATCAGAGTACAATGAAAATATCCCACAACAGTTACAGGATGACTGCTTTCTTATTGGAGTTGAGGACTTTACCACATAAGAAATGCCATTGCTGTGGAATAATATCTTCTGTATACTTTGTGTGTATATGTCACTATGATTTATTTAATAAACAAGCTGACTGGCCAATAACTGGACAGGATCAAGTTATGTGGGAAAGCTAATGTGAGAAAGATGAGGAAGGGCAGAGTCAGAAGAGACATCAGTAGATGCACAGGGAGCAGGATGAATGTGCAATGGTAATAAAGGTATTGCCACATGGCAGAGGGTAAATAAAGAATGTGGGTTAATTTGAAATGTAAGAGATAGTAATAAGCCTGAGATATTCGTCACATATTTATGAGTAATCTTGTCTCTGTATTGGTTATTTGGGAGCAGGCAGTAAGAACAGGAAAACTTCCTCTAAAAATGGTGCCAAATGTGGCACCACGTACAACTACATAAATCCTGGAAAAGCTTAAAAAAGCATTCTAAACACACAAAAATGGAGTCAAGTATGGCATCTTGGTAACTGCCTTTTCTTTGTAGGCTCTGTTTGCTAGCATCAGTCAGAGGCAAGGCTCCTCTAAGAGGTAGCTTCCTGACTCAGCAATACTGGCAAAAACAGACATCACTCTTTTTAAAATCCCTGCTAACCAACATTGAATCAGGTTCATGAACAGTGGGCAGTGCTCTACTTGGTGGCAACAGGGACCCAAAAGCTACCCAGAGATGGGGCAATAAATGAAGCTCCAGCCGGTACCTTTATCAAAAATCTAGGCTCTCAGGGAATCAATGAGTGGGGTGAAGCCAGTCACCAAATCTTCCACTTTGGTCCTAGTCATGACACTTATTAAAGACTCATGTAGTCAGAAAAAGAAGGAAATATGTAGTAAAGATGTATTCAGACAAAAAAAATACAAAATCAAAAAAAAATCTCTAAATGGTTTACAGTCTGTTTAAAAAGACTGTAAGCTTGGGAGAGAGAAAAAATAGTATGTATAGTCATGGATTAAAAATATAGTTTAAAGATAATAAAGTCCTTAAAAGGGGAGTAAAGTAATATAAAAGAAAAAAGTCACATAAAAAGTGAAAAATACAGAGTCTGGATACTATGTATTATAGTTCTCTCCTTGAATTTTCTGACTGCTGAGGAAGGAGCAATATCTCCTAAGAGGCTTTTGATAATAAAAGCTTCTGGATTAAACCAGCCTATATATTTTGAAATGTCCTGACTTCAAAATGGAATTCAAAGGATATATTACTTTGATACAGTGATTCTGTTTATATTTCCATAGAAAATAGAAGGCTGTGGTTTCATTCATAGTTAAGGAAAATCAGGTTTGATGGAGGGAGACCCTCTGAAAATTCCTAGCTATAAACATAAAGAAATAAACTATAAGACATGTGATGTATATTTTACCTGCTTAAACATAAAAAAAAATCATCTTTGGCTGCTTTGTGTAGAATACACAGTCTATACTTGTATTAATGCAGATATGTATGTTATCTTTATAAGTTTACACATTTACAGAGCAAAAAGACCATATACCAATACAAATAAATGGACAGGTGGTCTCAAAATGCCTCTGTTACATTCTCAAATCTTGAATCCAGTACAACTTCACTGCTTCTAAATGAGACGATCCAGTCTCATTGAATACCCCATTCAAGGACTTTACCATAATCTAGAATTTTCTCAGAGTTTCCTAAAGATGGCAGAGCCCATAGACAACAGTAGCAGTCTAGAGAAAACAACGCTCACATTCCCAAAAGGATTATGGATGTTAACTTTGTTTAGTATGGTTGGTTGCAAGTTATTGTTGGTCATGGTAAACAACAACAACAACAACAACAAACAAACAAAAAACAACTAACCAATGGAGTTAGATTCAAAGATCTCTTTCTGCAAGAAAAGGGAACATAGAAATGATAAAATGGTAGATTATTGATTATTGAATCTAGTTTAACCCTCAAAACATTTCACATTGGTATAAATTTGGTATATTGATAAAAATATAAAGTTAATTTGTTTTACTGTATGTATATTTCTACCTTTGTTTAGGTTATTGTGCTTATATAGTTCATTTAAAAACTTAATGTATAATATAAAAAGTTAATAGTCATTTATAATAGTCAAACTTATAGTCATGTTAGGTTAAACAGGTATATTTAGATAAAGATCTGGTCTTCAAGCATTTAATGTGGATAATAACCTAAGACTTTTCCTGACAATGAGACATGTCTACCTGGTAGCACCAATCTGCTTCAAAGTAGATGATGGGCATTGAAGAACCTCCATACAGACTTTGTTTTCTTTATGGCAAAAGTTAGCCGTGCAAGGAAAGAAAGTGCCCTTGCTTCAATTGCTTACAATATATTGTCCAAACTGGACCAGGCAGATACAAGAAAGGTGACTACCAAACCTTGCCAAGACAAGGTAGAACAGTCCTTCAAAATTCCCTGGTTCACAGAAAAGTCTGTCAGATATACTAGGCCTATAGGCCAGAGGTGGATGTCCTAACATTATAGACGAACTTCGGGTGACTGTTCAGGTAACCTGTTGTCCTTCTCATTCGTTAACATTTCATCCTTCTGGGGTCTTTAATGGAGTTAAAGACTAAGTGGTTAAACTTATAGTTTTCCTTAGTTATGATGGAAGGCAAATTAATGATAAAATATTAGACTAACCAAGATAAGATAGACAATAGAATATTTTCTATACTTTCACCAAATACAAATAGAATGGACATTGTAACCATAATTCTTACGGGATAACTGTTTCTGTTGTATATAATTCTGTTGCATATAATTTTATTATGTTAAAGTTAAAACCTTTCATTTTAATTAGACAGAAAGATAAAATGCTGTGGAATAGTTCTTTTGTATGTTGTGTGACTATATGTCACTGTGACGGGTATAATAAACAAGCTAAACAGCTAAACAGGAAAAATTAGGAGGGAATGCCAAACTGAGAATGATGGATGAGGAAAGGTGGAGTCAGAAATAATGCCAGTAGATGCAAAGGGAATAGGATAAATGTCTATATTAAAAATGGTACTGCCACACAGCAGAGGAATATAAGGAATATGGGTTAACTTAAAATATAAGAGCTAGTTAGTAATAAGCCAGAGTTGTGGCCGAGAATTGGTTATTTAGAGGCAGGCAATAGGGACAAAAATTGCATACATGCTATTTTTGGTATTGTAACCTAAATAAAAGACCATAATTGTGGATGTCATGGTCCCTGGGGTGGAACCTGCTACAATCATTTTGCCAAGTGAGCATGTAGTCAAATTGTACTCTTAATATTTATGTTTATGGCCTAGACTTGGACTGCTCTCAGCTTTGGTCAGAGAAGCTTCTTTTTGCAGTGGACAGTACAGAGAAGCAGAAGAGGTCAATGTGCCAATGAGAAGAGAATATATGTTCAGCCATAAAGGGAACATCTTCACAAACCCATTTCCCCAAATGCCACCACCGAGACTAAGGGAACAAAAGGGAGAGGGAAGTAGAAAGAATGTAAGAGCCAGCCAATGGGGAAAAGTTCTGTGGAATGCTGCCTTCTGGACATGACAAGGCTATCTCTCTAACAAACTAGTTACCTAGATGAGACCTGCACAAGATCAAGCCAACCAAAATTCCAACATAGATAGGGAGGGGCCCTCTACCCCTTAGTGAATTACTATTCTTAGGTGACAACTATTGGAAATGGGAAATTTATTCTTCCTTGAGGTTGTGGCCATGGCTAGGTTTCCTTGCACAATCATGTTTCTATGAACAACATCGATTAAGAAACTTGGGGTAGAGGAAAACATGTTAGAGCACATACAGGGGAAGCTTGAGGGGGAAAGTACGCAATGGATATGATCATGTTTCCATATATTTATATATGTATATATGTATATGAGATATACATATATGTATAAATATGAGATCTTTCTTTCTTTATTAGTGGAGGTGGTGGCAGTGTTTTTTAAGATAGTGTTTCTCTGTACAGCCCTGCTTGTCCTGAAACTCACTCAGCATCTCAGACTTTCTCTGAACTCAAAGATGGGTCTGCCTTTGCCTCACATGTGCTGGGATTAAAGGCATGTGCCACTACAAGGCACACACCTTTCAAAAAGTTTCCTAGAAAAATAAATACTAATCATAAATAAAAACAATGAACAGTTTTCTATCACATTAGATTTTATACATTACAATACCTTGAAATGGAAAGTGTGTGTGTGTATATATATATATATGTATATACATATATATATATCATGTCTTATATTTATAAATTCAAACAGTTATATAAGTAACTACAAAAAGAAGTCAAGTTAATGTCTGAGATACTCCTACTCATTGTATCTGTCAGGATGGTCCAGTCACTTCACATCATCTTAAGCTGCTGATTTGCTTGTGCCCTGTGAATCTTAGAACACACAGTCCTGAGCTGTGTTCAGTATTACATCACTAGCAGTCAGCTTCTAGACCATTCCTCTTCCCTATCGATCACTTGCTCAGGCACTGCCTTATGCATATTGTCCTTAACTGTGAGCTTCATAGAAAATGAGGGAAACCTTCTGAAATGAGAGAAAAGCCTTTTCACACAATCATCCCAACAACTGTACCAGTGTTAGAGTGTAAGGGTTCAGGAAACTCACAGTTTACATGGGCTGTTACCAACCCATTGCCATTTCCATGCATTATATTTTAATCCAATCCAGTATTTGTTTGAACGAAGTTGGGCCTTAAGGAATGCCTGCAAAGGAAACAACACATCTTACCATAAAATTTCTGTCTAGTGAGGAAAAAAATAACCAATAATATTCCCAGCTATTCCCTTGTCAGTTCTCTGCTGGTCCCTCACTCCCTCCATGTTTATTTTCTAAAGTGATTTCCCACAAGCAGCTCATTTATGTCAAAACTGATATCAGTTTCATAAGTTATTTAGTATGACAACTTCAGGTGTCCAGTGATACCCAATTCCTAAAATGATTTATGATGGTGTTTCTTAGACAAAGTCTCAGTGTATAGCCAAGGCTGGCCTTAAACTCACAATCTTCCTGCATCAAGACCCAAAGTATACACTACACATTGGCTCATTAAAGAGTTTCTGACATCTTATAAAATTATTCAGATAATCTCTCTGAAAGATTACAGAGGCCTGTGGGAAGTGTGCATTATAAGTGGCCCCTGTCTTCAAAGCAAATTCATTAAGATAAAAACCCTTTGTGAAAAGCTATGCATCTAAGTTCCACAGTCCAGAGAGGAGGCCATGCTGTAATTCAGACACTGAAGTGATATCTTGGGGAAGAAAAGTGGAGATATTAGGGAGTATTTCTTGTGTCCTACATGACACATTCAAGTGTCATGGTATCTCATGAAATTTCAGAATATGTTTTAGAATTCAAGCTTAAGTTTACCTATGTTTACTGTATCTAATGGAAAATTATATTATTAGTTAACATTAAAAATTATTTGATGCTGTAATTTTTAAACATGTATTAAATTGGTATGTAAATGTTTCCATGTTCTAAATAACAGAGATGTCAAACTGATCCTCCAAACATTTCTCTAGAAAAATATAATCCACGTATTTGGAGACATTTCTTTAGTAATAAATGTAATCAGACAATGGTAGTATATTGGCCACTTTGTTTTTATCTTAAATACTTGATTCTGAATATGGACATCTTTTCTGATACAAAGAATACTATGAAGTAAATATTGTGGACAGATTTATTGAAAATCACATAAGTTTATTGGTATTACTGTTTATTGTACAGTTCTCTCATCGTTTCCATTTTGCAGATTGGTCCAAAGATCAATTACTTTCCATCTCAAGCAGTCTCATTTCTGGGTTCCAAAGAGCAAGCCCTCAACAACTGCCTCTGGAGATTTACTTGGCACTCTATGGAAATAAATAACAGCCACTCACAGAATGTGCTGTACCAAATGGTTAAACTTCACCAGGAAAAGACATGCTTCTTTTAGGGACTCTCCTGCAGACTCCTGAGAAATAAAGGAGATTGCAAAGGCATGACTGCCTGCCTAGTAATGAGTCTCCTCATAGCAGACCCTGCATCCTGAAACTAAATGGGGAGACAAAAGGAATGAGCTGGGAAATTTAACTGCATGATTTCTGCCCTCATTACAGGAAAACCACATACAGCCTCTGAAGCACTCTTTTATTTGAAACTCATAGGCTCATGCCTCATTATCAAAGGGTTAGAGTAGTCCATGTATAAAGATGCATGTTAGAGTCTATTGTACCAACCAGTTCATCATTATTCTCTATATTCAAAATGGAAAAGCTGCATTCTTCGCAGGTCTGTTTGCATTTACGCCAGTGTTTATTGTCTGTGAGAAAATAACATTTTATGCCACGGCAGAACCAGTGTCCGTCAACATATTTGTCTACAACAGAGAAAGGAATGATTAAAATTATTACTTTTTGGTGTTTTGTAATCAGAATATGTTTAATAAGCCTATATAAGTAACTAAAATCTCACAGCTCTCAGAAATTGAGATTCTAGAATGCTGGGAGACTTTTGCACACCCATGTTCTATGCAGCAGTGCTTACCACAGTAGAGATATGAAAACAACTTTAGTGTTCTTTCTTGATGAGAAAGTAGAGAAAATGTAGAACATATACTCAATGGAATACTATTTAGCCTTTAAAGGAAAGTAAATACTGCCAGGCATGTTCTATAGCTATAAGCCCAGCACTCCACAGAGTGAGTCAGGAGGATCACCAGAAGTGTGAGGCCATCCTAGACTGAGCAGTGAATTCCAGGATAGCCTGGGCTATACATTGAGTTTCAAGTCAGCCTAGGCTACAGAATGAAACCATGTCTCACATCCAAACACCCAAAAGTGAGAACCTGCCCAATGGTGATGAGCTGTGCAATAAGAGTTCCCCAGGCTACTCCTGCCTGCTGCTCACTTAGTGTCAATACACAGCGTCTATTATTAGACTCATTGCTAAAGGAGCAGCAGGGTCTTTGCAATCTCCTCCCTTTCTCAGAAGTATGCAAGACAGTACCTCAGAGAAGCAGGGATGATTGAAGGAGAGTACCCAAAGTGAAACAAGCCAGGCCCAGGACCATACTTTATGATTCCACTCAGAAGAGGTTTCTAACACAGCCTAGTTCTATGAAGCTACGGCTTGTAAAATACCAGAAACTGGAGGGCAGAAAAATCAGCACTTGCTGCTCAAAGGCAGTTACACAAATGATGGAATTCTAGATCTGTAGTAATAATGTGCAGTACGCACAGTGGTCCACACACAACTGTACACCTTGAACTCTGCTGTAGTCTTCATTAAATATTCTTACCTGAAGAGACACATGAAAATGTTTCTGATTGTGATAATGCCTCCAGTGGTATGTCTGCATGCCCAGATGTGTCAGATTGAGAACATTGAAATGTATGCAGTTTATGTAGCAACAACAACTCAGTATAATTATTTTGTTTGGCGAGGTGTTGGGGATGACCATAGTCTATCAATGAACTTTATCTCTAGCCTTTGTTTTTTTGTGAAGATGTATCACAGTGTAGCTTAGGCAGACCTAGAATTTGTTGGGTTGCCTAGACTCTCCTCAAATTTACAATCCACCTTCCTCAGACTCCTAAG
This sequence comes from Chionomys nivalis, assembly GCF_950005125.1. Taxonomy (NCBI): domain Eukaryota; kingdom Metazoa; phylum Chordata; class Mammalia; order Rodentia; family Cricetidae; genus Chionomys; species Chionomys nivalis. The sequence goes on along the minus strand of NC_080086.1, from coordinate 19,204,596 downwards.
CACAAGCATTACATCATTATGCTATCATTTAATGATGAAAATTATTATATTCTAAAATAATAACAAAATAACAAAACATATTTAATGAGTCTGGGATGCTTCAAAGAATATTTTTGGAGACTTTTCTTTTTCTTTTCCTGTCATATACTTTATAATCTACCAATTTTAAAGATAATATTAGTCCTTGCTTAAATAAATTATAAAGTCCTACTATTACAAAACAGTGTGATTATATGATTATATAAAATCTCTTTGCAGCCTCTAAACTCTGAACAAATATTTAATAATGACTGAAAAACTCTTGCTGGAAACCTTTTGAGATACTGGACCAGATTGGGTGTGGCCTTGGTTACAAAAAATGTGTCTTTGCACTCTCTCTCTCTCTCTCTCTCTCTCTCTCTCTCTCTCTCTCACACACACACACACACACACACACACACACACCGCTCGCCTGACTGCTGGGTTCAGTTTCTGCGGGATTCATCTTGGTGGTGTAGAGGACTGTGATCTGTGTGGCCCCCTCTAAATAAAAAACCCTTCATTATATTCAGTTCTGAGCTAGAGTGGGTCTATTATATTTACATTCTCCTACAGCTTGTGCCCAACGTGAGGCATCAAATTCACACTTATCAAGACCAAACCAAACGGTTCACTGCTGGAAGTAATTCTAGATGACAATGGCCCTTCTCCCAACAAAGTTTGTTCTCAGGGTTAGGGACATCAATTAAGGGTTGATTATGACTGGTATAGGGTTGGGGGTTGGGGTAGAAATTTTGTATGCTTGGGTATCTCACTACAAAAAGAGAAATTGAATGGAATAATAGGTAGATTAGTGTAAGTTTACTCACACTAATAATAATAGTGAGCAATAGAGTGAATATTTGTGAGCTATCATTCATAGACAATTTATATCGGTATAGATTCTTGTATATTCATACAAATTCAAATTGTATTTGTTATATTAAAAATGCTCCTATTTCTGCTTACACAGAATATTTGTATTGTTTTATTTGTACACCTATGCAATGTTATTTTGTCATATTTTATGCATGCATGTTTCTACCTCTGTTTAAGACATTTTGTATATTGATACAATTTTAGGATATATTTATCATATTGTAGTATACATTTCTACCTCTGATCAATATACATATATACTGTTTATATTTTGAGGTCATTGTTCTCATTTGTTATACAGTTGTTTAAAGACTGTTTAATATTCTAATATGAAGCCTTAGTTTTTAAGCTAAATAGTTATTAAGTATTATAGATCAATAGTTAGACTAATAAGGTTCTTTAGATACATAGATGTTGTATTCCACATAGATAGGTGATCTTTAACCACTTCAAAGAACTATAGAATACAGCATTTAAATAACTTAGGGTTCTGTTGACATGAGACACAATTGCTCCTGGCAGCACCGATCTATTCCTGAGAGAATGTTGAGCACTCAAGACAGTCCATTTGGAGCTTGTTTCTTTTTGGCAAAACTGGCTTTTGAGCAAAATACTGCCCATGCCTCAACCACTGACAAAAGGCATGGTGTCTGGTCTACACAAGCAAGATACAAGAAAAAAGACTCTCAAACTTTACCAAGGAAGGAGAGTTTTAAAATTTTTTCCTGCCTCTGAAAATGGTCTGTCAGTTACTTTAGGCCTTAGCCAAAGTTGGTTGCTCCAAGGTTGCAAATGAGACTTTGGATTATTGCCCAGGTAGCCAGTTGTCTCTGTCATTTATTGCACATTTTGGAAGTTGCTTGATTAAAATTCCTACATACTCAAGTAATATTATCTTCCTTCTCAGGTCTTTGATGGGATTGAAGACTAGATAGTCATAGTTACTTTCCTCTCATGACTTAGTCAAGCCATTTCTAATACAAGACTTAGACTCCTTAGGATAGAACAATTATTTAAACATTTAGCATGTTTCTTGCTTAATATTGTTTATGCTAGCTTGATGGAGGAGAGTCTTCTGTTTTGTGTTAATTTCATTGGTTAAATAAAGAGACTGCCTTGGCCCTGATAGGACAGAAAATTAGGTAGGTGGAGTAGACAGACAGAATGCTGGGAGAAAGAAGCCGAGTCAGGCAGTCGCCATGATCCTCCCACTTGACACAGATGCAGGTTAAGAATCTCCCTGATAAGCCACCAGCTTGTGGTGTTACACAGATTATTAGGAATGGGTTAGATCAATATGTAAGAGATGGCCAATAAGAGGTTATAACTAATGAGCCAGGATATAAGAATACAGTTTCTGTGTAATTATTTCAGGTAAAGCTAGTCGTGCGGAGCTGGGCAGGAATGCAGCCCACTGCTCCCCACTACATTGGTTGTAATTCACATTTTTGTACTTGGTATCTATTCTTATTGTATATAGTTATGGGTTTGGAACTCTCTTATTTGGACAAAATGGGGAGGTAATAGGGAACCTCCTTCAACCAATGGCCTTTGAGACGCTGAACCAGGTTGGGCATGGTCTTGGGCACCAAAAATGTGCACGCTCATGCACTCACCCTTTCTCTCCTCTCTTGCCTGACTGCCAGATTCGGTTCCTATTGCCCAGTTGTGAAGAAGACTGTGATCTGTGAGTTCCCACTAAATAGAGAATCCTTCATTATATTCAATTCTGAGCTAGTGTGGGACTATTTTCTTCATGTTCTCCTACAAACTCTGTCAATTAAAGATAACTAGTCATGGTGCAAAGTAAAAAAGATTCCTTGTAACACATGCTATTTCATCTTTTTGGCATCATTAACAGTGTTACTAATTGATATTCATGAGTGTAAGCACTATATGCACTGTTCATCACAAACAGGCCATCTATTTGAAACCAAGGCATAAGGAAAACATACAGATAGATGTGTGCACACACACGCATACACAAACACACACACACACACACACACACACACATACTTTTATGATTGTGTGTAAATATGGAGTGTTTAGCCTAAATATTTGGTAAATAGACTCTTACTGGAAATTTCCATTTTCTGTCATCATCAAAATTGGAGACTTGGATTTACTTGTTAGCCAAAACAATCTGAATTCTCATGGGTGTAGACTTAGTTTTCCTTCCCCTAGGGGCATTGGGAGCCAAAATAACCACTGAATTCTAGGAACTATAAAACTCTCCTAACTCAACCAGAGGTTTCTGGGGTTCCAGGATTCTATATAAAATAAGGAAACCCCACTGTAACCCGCTAATTGGACTTCAAAGTTTCTGAAGAAGAAATAATACAGAATAATGCAATTCTTTCTTCAAGATCCCCTCCATACCTGAGAATACTGAGCAATCTAAAGAAATCTTAGTTTTTGCATAGCATTCTTTGTTGGTGGAGTCCAGACGACCTTTGGGGGCATCATACTCTAGAGACATATTTCTCAACATTTTTTCCTTTAAGGAGCTGTCATTTTTCAAGGTGTCATACGTTTGGTTGAGGTTGTTTAGAATTTTCTCCTGTGCTTGTTTCTCTTGTCTGTACTGAAAAACTAAAATTAACAGCAGATATATAACACCAAAAATTTTCGTAAGGTATAAATACTGAAATTTAAGATAAAAGAAAAAGTCTATAATGACATCCAACACATATCACTACTCTAATTGCTATTTTGACATTTAGAAACACTTCAATTAACTCACTATAGAAATGGAAACAGGAATTGCTCTCTATCTACAACTTCAGTGTGAAGTATATGATACAACTGAAAAAATTATGGTGGAAGTAGCATATCTTTGAATTACTAAATTTTATTCACAGACAAAAACTTACAAATAAATACCAGAGTAAAATATTCAGCAAACGTACCCTGAAAATCTAAATTAATAAACATAAAAAGGCACAATTCTCAAAGGACCAGATGTAAAACATAATATCCAGAAATTAGCACAGCCTGGGAGTGATTTCCTCCAGAGATGTAATGGAATCCAATAAGGCTGTACCTTTAACGTCTCTGTATTCATTCAGTATTTTTACACAACCATGTCCTTAATATACACTGAAGAGAAAACTAAAAAAAATCATTATTTTTGTACAGTCATTCCTCACAGAATGTTTACCTAAGATTTTAATTGCCTGGACTCAGCAGGAAGACTATCACCAAGTCCTCAGAAAGGATCATGGCAATGATGAGAGATTAAAGCAGCTCCCAAGAGTCCTACATTAACAAATTAGGTATATAAGAGAAAAGGAGCCTGTAGTGTCAGAAAGAAAACATTAAAAGTTCAGAACCACCTGTCAAATCTCCTGATTATAGAAAGGACAATGGACAGACTGTAATACTTGTTTTTGTGTCTAAAGTTATAACTTAGGCAGAAATCAAAGAAGATGTATATCAGTTACTCACTGCATGTCACCAACACTGTTATGACCACCAGCAGAATGGAGCAAAAGATTCCGAGAGGTATTGCAATGAGGTTCCAGGGGACTGAGCTCTCTTAATTCAACAAAACAAAGCAAAAAAAAAAATCATCCCCATGAAAAGAGCATATTACAGTAGTAATTATAATTTCACATAGCATGGAAATAAGGTACATTGGTCTTTAAAATTTTTATATAAGTCCATCATACAAACTGCATGAAAACGTGCTTTTTAAATTATAGATTTCTACCTAAAATGCACCCATTGTAGAAATCCTACATGTTTGAAGTTTCACAGGATTTCTAGCTTTTTCTCTTTTGGCCCTACATTCTCAATAGTCCCAACTCAACCTAGAAGCAGTTGGGTGACACACACTTGCCCTTCACCCAGTTCTACAAGATCAAAAGTGCATCCTTCTGAAAGCACTGAAGGCACAGAGACAATCCAAGTAGAAGATTCCAAACTGCAGTGTGCAGTCCACCAAGGGCAATAACTGAGATGAAGAGGAAGAAAAAAGGGGTGGATGTTCTCGAGAACTGTGGGGAACCATGGCTGTTCCAGAGCTGATCTGTATACAGGCCCATTCTTGAAGGAACCTAAAGTCAACTCTATCTTTCTTTTGGTAAATTCTAATTTTCTATAGACAATAATAAACATCTTTGTGTATCTCAAGTGTTGGGAACATGAGAGCCATGCATCTGATTATCACCTCATCAAAGAAGTAAAGGTTCTCAGTTTAGAGGTCAGCTTTGACAGTGTGTGCAGATTGAGCACACACACACACACACAAACTGAGACATCTGCTCTTTTTAATAAACTTAATTCTTCTTTGACACTTTTGCAAATTCACAGTGGGGTTTATTCATTCCCATACTCACTACCCTCTCTCATCTCCCTTCTGTTCCTTTGTAACCTTTTTCCCAGGAAGAAACTTCCTCTTCAAATGGACTACTTTTGCTGTTTCCTTGAATTAGATGTTGAGAATACTAAAGACAATTAAAACACCTTCTGCTAGAATGAAAGTATTGTTTCTAATGCAAATTTTTATTTCTTTAAGATTTTATTTCTCTACAATGTTAAGTGTTTCTTCAGGCTTGACTGTGTCACTTTCAAAGGTTTCAAAATTCTTTACTAGACTAAAAAAAACCTAATGGTTTCTTAAGTTTGAAAGAATGTATTCACTTCTTGATTCTCCATTCTCAAGAATTTTTTTCCTACAGGCTCCCATTGTTCTACCTTGTCTATCTGACTTTCTTTTACTACCAGTTAACAACTAGAAATAGGGTTATTGTTTTCAATGGAAACCAGTAGAATATTGTTTTCAAATGTCCAAAGTCACAATGCATGAAAAACAGGTGAATTTATACACTTAAAACATTTACCTTTGTGGCCAGCTTCTTTGGGCCCTTTAGCCTCATCAGGCCTTCCTTCATTCTGCAACCCTGAAGAAGACTTATGGAATCTCACAGTTGCATAAGTGATCTCTTCATCACTCATCTTGGGAGTAAGTGAAGTACAGTTTTTGTTAATACCTGACCTTGAGTGATTTTGGAAAAAAAAAATTAAAATGTCCTCCTTTAGGAAGGTATGTGGATCTGATACTGCAATAGGCTGGGAAGGAGTGCGTCTGATTAATTCTCCTAATGACCCAAACAGTCTAAATCACATGAACTAATCCTGATTTCCAATAGAGGTGAGAAATCATTGATTATTTCTGTCATTTGAACCTCTAATTGTCACAGGAATTATTATCAGAAAATAAAGAAAGAATTTAAAATATATTATTAAGTCATTGTAATATTGAAACACCCCATAATATTCAAAATACTCCACATATATAAAATTATTAGGCAAAATTGCTACCACCATAAATCATTGAAACACTTTTAAACTATCAATTCAAATAACAAAAATTCAAAGATTTCTGAATAAATAAAATCTTTTCTTTAAAATTATTTACACATTTTGATAAGCACATGAATATAAAAATGTTCTTGCAGTCTTTTCAATTATATATTTCTATACAGGTTTCCCATATACCACTTCAAAAAGAATATTTGAATGTTAATATAGGAGATGATTAAAATTTTGGGCTTCAAGAAATATAAATATTTCTTGGGTTGAGCCCAAACACCTGAGATGTCCAACCTCTTGATTCAGCCACAACCTACACATTCTTCTACATGGTCAGGCTTGGTAAATGGATGCAACGTGAAAACGTCCTACAGTGTGGGGTAACCCAAACACAGAAAGCTAAAAGCCACATGTTTCCTCCATCAGAGGCCCTTGTCTCAAAGTCTTCAAACAAGCTACATAATCTAACTGCAGCAACTAGGAAAGTAGAAAGGGTTATTGTATGGGGTGAAGTGTGGAAGCAATAGAGATGAGTATAGGAAGATGCTACCTGAAACTTAATTTCAAGTTATTCAACGTACATGATCATTTCAATATTATTTTCTAGTGTAAGATATTGCCAGAAGAATCATTGGTTAATTCCCATAAAAGATCCATTATGAATATATATATATATATATATTATTCAATAGTAAATATTTATAACTCACCATGCCTCTTACATTGATAACTGAGATGGTAGACAACAGATAATATGGAAAACAAACAGTATATGGATTGGTTCTTCTCTAGTTTTCAGTTTCATGAAAATTTCTGAATTTATTCACATTTTCCCTAATTTCTTAAGAAAAAGGAAACTTTCCATTAGATAATTCATTTTTTAAATTGTTATTCATTATTACTGATCTTGGGGTAATGTCTGTGCCATGGTGCACATGTGTCCAGAGGACAACTGTATCCAGTAAGTTCTCTCATTCCAGTCTTAATGTGGCTTTCAGGGATAAAGCTCAGGTAGTCAATCAGACTTGTGCAGCAAGTATCTTTACACACTAAGCCATCTTCCTTGGCTCCTATTATGTATGACTTCTGCAAGAATTGTATATAAACTTTCACATAGTTAAAGAGTAATGAATTCCTTAGAACCCTCTACCACTTACTTTCTCAGCACACAGCAGAAGTCACAGCACACTAAGAAAGAAAATAAACAATGTCAAACTCTAGTTTTTGCATGCTGCCAGAATCAACCAACTCTAACACAACCAACAGGGTTTCCCCAACAATCCCACTCTTAACTCACACCATCGGAAATTCTCTAGAGTATATACAATCATGTGATAGAAAAATAATAACCTCAAAGACAGACACTACCTCAGAATAAAGGATTGGGCAAGGGTTTTCCAATCAATTGGTCCTAAGAAACAAGCGGGGGTGGCTATCCTAATATTTAACAAAATGGATTTCAAGCTAAAATCAATCAGAAGAGATGGAGAAGGACATTTTATACTCATAATAGGAACAATTAATCAAGATGAAATTTCAATCCTGAATATTTATGCCCCTAATATAAAAGTACCCACACATGTAAAAGAAACACTACTAGAATTCAAATCACACATCAAACCCCATACATTAATAGTAGGAGATTTCAACACTACTCTCTCGCCAATGGACAGATCAACCAGACAGAAACTTAACATAGAAAAAACATAACAGATATAATGAATCAAATGGACTTAACAGACATCTATAGAACATTCCACCCAAACAGGAAAGAATATACCTTCTTCTCAGCACCTCATGGAATCTTCTCAAAAACTGACCACATACTCAGTAACAAAGCAAACATTCACAGATACAATAAAAAAAAATGGAGTAACCGCTTGTATCTCATTGGATCACCATGTAGTAAAGTTAGAATTTAAAAACAATACTACCCTTAGAAAGTCTACAAACTAATGGAAACTGAACAGTCAACTACTGAACCGCCCCTCAGTCAAGGAAGAAATAAAGAAAGAAATTAATGTCTTCCTTGAATTCAACATACCCAAACCTATGGGACACTATGAAAGCAGTGCTAAGAGGAAATTTCATAGCCCTAAGTGCCCACAAAGAAAACAATGAAAGCTCACAGTAGAGACTTAACAGCATACCTGAAAGCTCCAGAAAAAAAAAAAAGAAAGAAACAGACTCACCCAGGAGGAGTAGAAGACTGGAAATAATCAAACTGAGGGCTGAAATCAACAAAATAGAAACACAGAAAACAATCCAAAGAATCAATGAAACAAACAGCTGGTTCTTTGAGAAGATCAACAAGATTGACAAACCCCTTTCCAAACTAATCAAAAGTCAGAGAGAGAGAGAACACCCAAATTAACAAGATCAGAAATGAAAAGGGGGACATAATAACAGACACTGAGGAAATTCAGAGAATCATTAGGTTTTACTACAAAAACCTGTACTCCACAAAATTGGAAAATGGAAAAGAAATGGACAATTTTTTAGACAGATACCATATACCAAAATTAAATCAAGACCAGGTGAGCAATTTAAATAGACCTATAAGTCATGAGGAAATAGTAGCTGTCACCAAACCCCCCCCCCCCCCGGCAATAAAAAGCCCAGGGCCAGATGGTTTTAGTGCAGAATTCTACCAGAACTTCCAAGAAGAGCTAATGACTATACTCCTTAATGTGTTCCACTTAATAGAAACAGAAGGGTCATTGCCAAACTCTTTTTATGAAGCTGCAGTTACCCTGATGCAAAAACCACACAAAGACTCAACCAAGAAAGAGAATTACAGACCAATTTCACTCATGAACGTCAATGCAAAAATTCTCAGTAAAATACTGGCAAACAGAATCCAAGAACATATCAAAAAAATCATCCATTATAATCAAGTAGACTTCATCCCAGAGATGCAGGGCTGGTTCAACATACGAAAATCTATCAATGTAATCCATCATATAAATAAACTGACAGAAATAAAAGCAGTTGTTACCTGTGTCTCTACCAGGAATGAATTCTGGTGGAGGGAATTGATCCGCAAGTGAGGGATAAGTTGGCCTTTCTGGGTGTGTATCCTCTCAGAGCTCCCCAGGAGAGAACTGAATCGCCTATTCAGTGATACTCAAGTTCATGACTTCCCCTCCTTTTGAGCAAAGTGAAAAGAGGAAATTGTATGATGAAAGCGGATTTTGACAGGAAAAAAAAAAAAGTACCAACATGCCAGATGCTGCAAATCATGTCCATAATCAGTATTTGAAGACTGAAAAGATGGGACATTTGAAGAGAATGTAAAACCAGAGGTTCTTAGCAAAACCTCTAATGAAAAGACATTTCTCTAATCCTAGTTTTGTAATCAACAGGTGGAAATTTTCTTTTAAGCTACTATTTTGAAAACCAATATTTCTTGTTTTTGAAGTATGCTTATTACAACTAAGTGTGTTCTGTGGTACTTTTGAAGCACTCACATTTCCACTGTGAAACTTCTGGTACTAACTCTTTTTGATTTTTGTTCATGGATAAATATACTTATAATGCTGATGTCATTTCACGTAGTGGTCTTGCTGCTGACATTTTCATGGTGCTGGGATATCAAATCTAACACTGAGCATACTCAGCAAATATCTACCACTGAGCTACAGACCCAGGCTTTATTTTTTTTCTTTCGTCTTGTTTTGAAGTTTTGTTTTTGATCTTTGCTTCTTTTTTTATTATTTTGTTTTCTTTTGTTTTGAGATAGGTGTATCATACTTACTATGTAGTCCAGGCTAACCTCAAACTCACAGTCCTCTTGCCTCAATGTCTTCAGTGCTAGAATTATAGTTGTTGTACCACCATACCAATTTACATCATGTTTCTAATTCTTTTCTAATAAATAATAAGAATTTTTAATTTTATAAATATTGAACTTTACAATTTTAAAGCCATATATATTAATCTCTTCTATAAAGCATAAATTAATTAGGCTAATTATGTAATTCTCCTATGTTGGCATTTAAGTTGTTTACACTATTTTGTTCTTAGAATAAAAACTACATGGGGTATACTTTAGAGCATACTTAAAAAAGACATTTTACGTATGCAGTCATGTGATTAAAGGAGATACATATTTGAGAAACTCTGATATAAATTATCACACACTCTCTAGTTCATTTATGGTCTACCAGATGGATGTGAAAATATTCCACAATAGATTTTTTTAGAAATGAGATAAGGTAAATTTTTCTTCTATGTGATTTTTAACCATAAATTTGTGAAGAAGAATTCCTGGAAAGAAACCATGTCTGCAAAGAATGATTTACTTGTTAAAACTACAATGACGTGAGCTAGGCAGTAGTGGCGCACGCCTTTAATCCCAGCACTCAGGAGGCAGAAGCAGGCTGATCTCTGTGAGTCCAAGACCAGCCTGGTCTACACATCAATTTCTAAGACAGCCAGAACTGTTACACAGAGAAATTGTCTTGAAAAAGTCAAAATCAAAACAAGCAAAAAACTAAATTGACGTGGAGAAATTGGAATGTTGTAAGTTTAGGGTCTGACTACATTACACAGAATAGCTTAAGCCCTCTAAATAGCCATTCCTGAAATCTATTAACTTAGCAGACCACTAACTTCCAGCATGCACTAAGAATGTCATCTGATGAACCATGGAAAAGTGTCCCTCATCTTGCTGTAATCATCTCTCTAATGTGCCCAACAATATATATGTTAAATCTGCCTTTCTAGGTTCTGTAAAACTACAAAACTTCATGAAACTGCTTCCACATTGGAATACGAAGCCATGGTCACTCAAAATGGCTCCAGAATAAACGGTTATTCCCTTTAAGATAAAAGTTTTCAACCTTCCTAATGCTTCAAACCCTTTAATATAACTCCTCATGCTGTGGTTACTCCCAACCATTGTTGTAATAAGAGCGGCGGGGCTGCGTCTCTGGCACCCGGCCGCCCGCATGGCTAGCTTATGCCCCCAAATAATTACACAGAAACTGTATTCTTTTAATCACTGCCTGGCCCATTAGTTCCGGCCTCTTATTGGCTAGCTCTTACATATTGATCTAACCCATTTCTAATATTCTGTGTAGCCCCACGAGCTGGCTTACCAGGGAGATCTTAACCTGCGTCTGTCTGGAGTGGGAGAATCATGGCGACTCCTGACTCAGCTTCTTTTTTTCAACATTCTGTTCTGTTTACTCCGCCTACCTAATTTTCTGTCCTATTAAAGGGGCCAAGGCAGTTTCTTTATTACTTAACCAATGAAACAACAGATAGAAAGATGACCCACCTCCATCATTTCCCCTTTTTCTGTTTAAACAAAAAATGGCTTTCACTTTAATATAGTAAGATTACATATAACAAAATAGTTATCAAGCAAGAATTACAGTTACAATATTTATATCTATTTTATCCTTTATCATAACTAAGGAAAACTATAACTATAACTAACCATTCTTCAACTCCATCAAAGACTCCAGAAGGATATAATATTACCTAAGTAAACAAGAAATAAGAAACTTCAAACTTTAGAAATGACAGAGACATTTCGCTGCCTGGACAGTCACTCAAAGTTCCTCTGTACCGTTGTGGCATCCATCTTCAGCCTACAGGCCCATAGTATCCAGCAGACTCTTCCATGAAGCAGGAAATTCCAAAGACAGTTCAGTCACTTTTTGCTGTGTCCTGCAGAATGTCTCACAGACTCTTTCATGAGTCAGGAACCCCAAAAGACCATCTCACCTTTAGGCAAGTTCAGCAGTCCTCTTTCTGCAGGTTCTCTGTGTCCAGTTTATGCAACAGTCCAGGCAAGAGCAGTTTCTTGCCCAAATGGCTATCAAACTCCTTAAGGAGCCTCTTTGATGCACATCTTCCTCTTGAAGTAGATTGGTGCTGTCAGGAGCAGATGTGTCTCATTTTCATAAAAAGCCCTAAGTTATTAAAACATTAAATGCCATATTCTGCAGTCTTTGAAAGATATGAAGAATGCCTATCTAGCTGAAATATATCTATGCACATCTAGAAAATCTAATTAACATGACTAAAAGCTTGACAATTATTGATGATTATCCATTAACAACCTATATTCATTACATTTTTAAATGAACTATACAATCACAATACCTTAATCAAGATTAGAAATACATATACATATAACAAAATTGACCTTAAAATCCATACCAATGCAAATTATTCATACCTATATCATTTCCCCCTTTAAATGTAAAAGAACATTTATAAACCATATTTGGGAACATGGGCGCAGTTGCTTTCATAGGACCCCCTAAGAAGAACGTCGCCCCCATGTCAGCTAAAAGCAATCTTAGAGGACGACATCCCCTCTCCCAACAGAGTTTGCCCTCAGGATTGGGGACATCTTTTACTGGTTGGTTTAGGGTTGAGGGGATGGGGTAATAATTTTTTTAAAAAAAAAAAAAAAAGAGAAAAGAGGAAGAAGAAGGGGGATTAACTGGTTTTTGGGGATGATTGGTATTTGTGAATTACTGTTTATAGAAAATTGTACTGGTACTGTTTCTTGTATATTGATATGTTGAATATTGAATGTGAGTGTTCCTACCTCTATTTTTGTATGAGTATGCTTATAACTTTGTCTATATTGTATTGATACATCTACCATATTACATTGTACATTTCTACCTCTGATACTATGACATTGTTTACAGTTGAAGATCATTGTCTTCATATATTGCACAGTTGTTTATTCTTTTAGTCTTCAAAGTTAGATAGGTATTGAGAATTATATGTTTGTCATATTTATTTTTAAGTTTATTAGGTCTTTTAGTTACATAGAGATTATATTTAGTATAGATAGTATGATCTTCAGCCTCTTCGAAGAGCTGTAGAAAATGGCCTTTAATCTAACCTAAAATTTCTGTGCCAAAGAGACACAATTACTCCTGGCAACACCACTCTACTCCCGAGAGAACGTTGAGCACCAAAGACACTCCACTGGGAGCTTGTCTTCTTGGCAGAACTGGCCTTTGGGTTAAGAAAAGCCCATACCTCAACTTCTGACAAAGATACAGAATATCCCTAAGTGGATGAAACAGGATTGTCTTATCTTGCCAAGACAGGGTAGGATAGTCCTAAGAAAGTTCCTTGCCTTTAATAATGGTATGCCAGTTATGTTAGGCCTTAGCCAAAGTTGGTTGACTCAACATTGCAAACGAGACTTTGGGTGATTGTCCAGGTAGTCAGTTGTCTCTGTCAATTGTTGCACATTTTGGATATTTCTCGATTGTTAAGTAATATTTATTCCCTTCTCAGATCTTTGACGGAGTTGAAGATTATATAATTGTAGTTACTCTCTATGTTATTTAGACTCCTTGAGATAGAATGTTTAGCAAAAGTTTTGTTCTCAATATTGTTTGTTATATTTATTATTTGTTATTATTGTATATAGTTGTATTTGGTTTGGTTCTATCTTATTTAGACAAAAGGGGGAGATGTAGGGACATAGCCCCACCCATTGGGGGCGTGTTCGCCTCGGGCTAATGTTTACAGATAAATCTGCTGGGCGTGAGCCCAGGAGCCCTTTTTCTTTTGCTCCGCTTTTCCAGTGCTCCGCGGGAACCTGTGGTCCTGTAAGTCTATTTCCTTATTAAAGCTGTATATATCTATATAATCTGTCTGCATTCATTTGCGCCACCACAAACCATAAAATTATTTTGTTGTGACTTCCTAACTGTAATTATGCTACTGTTATGAATCCTAAGGTAAATATCTGATATGAAGGATATCTAATATTTGGCCCCTGGGAAAAGATCTTTTGACCCCCAAAGGGACCAAGACCCACAGGTTGAGAACCACTGCTTTAAGGCAAAAGCTGTTTTTTAAATCAATAGATCTTCATTCAAAACTCTTGCTGTGTATATCGCCAATGAGGCCTCACATTCTAACACTGAATGCTGAAGATTTTAGAAACTTCATTGGGATTGGAAGTATCATTCAGAGATAACCCAAAGTACCACAATAAAATAATAACTAATAATAATATTAGAGGAAGAAAGGGAAGGAAGACTATTTAAATTCTATGGTCTGTCATCATAAGCGAACTCTTGCCAGAATATGATCAAATCTCTCACTAAACTTTACTTTCTTTGACTATAGTTTTTCTAAGTCACTAGCTTGTTTTTGATGAAACCAATTTAAATTGTCCTTCAATCAAGTGACAGTGATTAATGGAGCACTGGGGGATGAGGAATGGGCAGCGACTGGAAAACAGAAGAGGAACTGACATGCAATGTCAGTGTGACCCCTACTTGAACAGGCCAGAGGTGAACTTCCTGCTTCTGTCTTCCTTTACTAATGTCTGGCCAATTGTTAATCACCACTCTTTTAGTCTTCATTCACTTCCACCTCCAATGTCTGTTCATATCTACTCCTGGTCTCAACACTGGACTGTGCTGCCTCTGTCTTACATGGCCAGTTTCTGTCTAACATTGTTTTTTTACAGACTTAAAAAAACATTAATTTTTGTAGGTCGCTAGTCTTTATGTGCCCCCTACCTTTACCCACTGAGACATCTCACAGGTCCTCTTTATGTTCTTTTTTTTTTTTTTTTTTTTTTTTTAGTAACTAGTTTATTTCTGGATAGTGGAATGACAGGTTGCTTGCTTTTTAAATTTTATTTCCTATAGTTAATATTTTTTTTTACTTTTTTATTTTTTATTTATTTTTTTTAATTAAAATTTCCACCTGCTCCCCGTTTCCCATTTCCCTCCCCTCCTCCCAAATATTGCCCCCTCCCCCCACTTCCCTCCCCCTATCCCCACTCCTCTTCTCCTCCCCCCCACTCCATTCCCCCTCCCTCTCGATACTGAAGAGCAGACCAAATTCCCTGCCCTGCGGGAAGACCAAGGTCCTTCTATCTACGTCCAGAAAGGTGAGCGTCCAAACAGGCTAAGCTCCCACAAAGCCAGTTCATGTATTAGGATCGAAACCTAGTGCCATTGTCCTTGGCTTCTCATCAGCCTTCATTGACCGCCATGCTCAGAGAGTCCGGAATCAACCCATGCTTATTCAGTCCCAGACCAGCTGGCCTTGGTGGGCTCCCAATAAATCGGTTCCACTGTCACAGTGGGTGGGTGCATCCCTCGTGGTACCTGATTTTTTGCTCATGTTCTCCCTCCTTCTGCTCCTCATTTGGACCTTAAGAGCTCAGACCGTTGCTCCAAATTGAGACTCTGTCTCTACCTCGATCCATCGCCAGATGAAGGTTCTAAGGTGATATGCAAGATATTCATCAGTATAGGATAGGGTCATTTCAGGTTCCCTCTCCTTAGTTGCCCAAGGTACCAGCTGGGAACATATTCCTGGACACCTGCGAACCCCTCAAGAGTCAAGTCTCTTGCCAACCCTAAGATGGCTCCCTTAGATAGGATATATACTTCGCTGCTCCCGTATCCATCCTTCCTATATCCCAACCATCCCAATCCCCCGAGCTCCTCCCATACTCCCCTTCTCATGTTTCTCATCCCATTTCCCCTTTGCCCCATGCCACCTCACCCGCAAGTTCCCAGTTTTTGCCCTGCAATCTTGTCTACTTCCCCCTCTCCAGGCAGATGACTATATGATTTTCTTTGGGTTCACTTTCTTATTTAACTTCTATAGGATCACACATTATATGCTTAATGTCTTTTATTTATGGCTAGAAACCGATTATGAGTGAGTACATCCCATGTTCCTCTTTTTGGGTCTGGGATACCTCACTCAGGATAGTGTTTTCTATTTCCATCCATTTGCACGCAAAATTCGAGAAGTCATTGTTTTTTTACTGCTGAGTAGTACTCTAATATGTATATATTCCACACTTTCTTCATCCATTCCTCCATTGAAGGGCATCTAGGTTGTTTCCAGGTTTTGGCTATTACAAACAATGCTGCTATGAACATAGTTGAACAGATACTTTTGTCATTTGATGTGGCATCTCTTGGGTATATTCCCAATAGTGGTATTACTGGATCTTGGGGTAGGTTGATCCCAAATTTCCTGAGAAATCGCCACACTGATTTCCAAAGTGGTTGCACAAGTTTGCATTCCCACCAGCAATGAATGAGTGTGCCTCTTTCTCCACAACCTCGCCAGCAAAGGCTATCATGTATCTCTAAGTCGCTACACAAATCTGTCATTGTCCTACACCAGAGGTCCAGAAAATTAAACTCAACAGAATAAGTGAACTACCTTGGTTGCAGAGTGAATGTTTCCAGAATATCTCCCACTAGTTACTGTTGTCTCTGTCCCCTAATCCTGAGGGAATCTCTGTCTCTAGTCTTCACACAAACACACACACACACACACCTTGTAGAATATTATTTAAGACGTGTTATATTTGTTTCTGCTGTGGAATATTTGTTAAATGATCCAAAGATGTGTCATATTCTATTATGTTACATTTGTTTAGCTCTGTGAAGCTGTGTTACATTGCCTTTCTAAACCATCTGATTGGTCTAATAAAGAACTGAATGGCCTAAAGTGAGACAGGAGAAAAGATAGGTGGGGCTGGTAGGCAGAGAAAATAAGTAGGAGGAGCAAGAAAAATAGAAAGAAAGGAGGCCTCCAGGGGCCAGCTACAGAGCAAGCCATGGAGTAAGAAGTAAAGATATATATAAGGAATAGAGAGAGATGAAAGCCCAGAGGCAAAAGAAGGTAGACAGGATAATTTAAGAAAAACTGTCAAGAAACAAGCCACGCTAAAGCCACAGATCATAAGAAAGAATAAGCCTCCATGTGATTTATTTGGGAACTTGGTGGTGGACCCCAAAAAGAGCAAAGAGTAAAGAACTAACAACACACACACCACCAAAACCAAGGAATGAAAGAAAAGAGATTTAAGAAAGCTATGCTTGGAGAAGATGGTAAGTGGGGGTACAGGAGCAGCCATGCTGGAGAAGTGGCAGACACTGTGTCCCAATGTTGTCTTAGCTTTCCAAAAGAAAACACTGTGAAGAAGTCGTCTGATATCTTCTTCCCTGCTCCCAGGCAAGAGGACTGGCTCTAGAGGGGTTCCCAGGTATCCAAGGGGATGTCCCCAGCTAGAACCTTGGGCAGTGGAGGAGAGGGTGCCTGAACTGGCCTTGTCCTGTAGTCAGATTGATGATTATCTTGAATATCACCATAGAACCTTTGTCGACGACAGATGGAGATAAAGACAGAGACCCACATCAGAGCACTGGACTGAGCTTCCAAGGTCCAGTTGAATAGCAGAAGGAGGGAGAATATGAGCAAGGAAGTCAGGACCACGAGGGGTTGGTCCACTCACTGAGACAGTGTGCCTGATCTAATGGGAGCTCACCAAAGCCAACTGGACTGGGACTGAACTAGCATGGGATCAAACTGGACTCTCAGAATGTGGCTGACAATTGGGGCAGACTGAGAAGCCAATGATAATGGCACTGTGAATTGTCTCTACTGCATGTACTGGCTTTTTGGGATTCTAGTCTATTTGTATGTATACCTTCTTAAACCTGGATGGAGAGGGAAGGGCATTGGACATCCCACAGGGCAGGGTACCCTGTCCTCTCTTATGACTGGAGGGGGAGGGGAAAGAATGTGTGGGGGAGGGGAGGGAAATGGGAGGAGGGGAGAAAGTGGAAATTTTGAATGGTATTGTTTATAAAGCAATAAAAATAAATAAATAAAATAAAAATAATATTGCAATATGAAAAAAGAAGTCATCTGATTTACTCAAGGATACCTTGGAACTCTGGACCTATAAATATAGACTTCCAGAATACAGAGAATATGAATACAATATGTACTCAGAAGAGCCAGTGTTTTAGCTTGCCACAAAGCATGCACCTGAAGAGACATTAGTGGAAACACCTACAAGCTCCTGTGACTTCATGTAAGTCCCATCCTTCACAAAGTTTTTGACTACAGGAAAAGAGAAACGCAACTTATCTTCAGGCTTTTTGTCAAGATTTAACAAGATATACAAAAATAGCTTTTTGTTTTGTCTTGTTTTGTTTTGTTTGAGGCAGGGTCTCACTATGTAGTCCTGGCTGACCTGGCATTCACTATGTACACCTGGTTTGCCTGGGACTCTCCTGCCTGCCTCCCAAATGTTAGGTTTAGGGGTGTGAGCCACCAGGTCCATAACCTGGAAAATGGATGGCAAACTTGCATTCAACATTAAACATTATATTTAAAGTCCAAGACTCTAATCTTTCATTATCATATAAGTTTGAGCAAAACACTGCATCTTAAAGATTCTTTATTTTTCTAAAGTGGAGAGAATGTGTCACCTACTTCCTAGGGTAAGAAAAACTGCAGAACTGCAACCAGGAAATAGAGACGAAAGCTCTTATGATGGAGGAGTTACTTTCATTTAATAAAAAAACTGCCTTGGCCCATTTATAGGCCAGCCCTTAGGTGGGTGGAGTAAACAGACAGAATGCTGGGAGAAAGAAGCCGAGTCAGGAGTCGCCATGATTCTCCCACTCCAGACAGACGCAGGTTAAGATCTTTCCTGGTAAGCCAGCTCGTGGTGCTACACAGAATATTAAAAATGGGTTAGATCAATATGTAAGAGCTAGCCAATAAGAGGCTGGAACTAATGGGCCAGACAGTGTTTAAAAGAATACAGTTTCCGTGTAATTATTTCAGGGCATAAGCTAGCCATACAGGCGGCCGGGTACCGGGGACACAGCCCCGCTCCTCCTATTACAACACTCTTAGATGTAGGAGCTGGAGAGATGGCTCGGCAGTTAAGAACATTAACTGCTCTCCCAGAGAACCCAGGTCCAATTCCCAGCACCCTCACAGCAGCTAACAACTCTCTGTAACTCCAAAATCTGACACTCTCACACAAACATACAGCAGGCAAAACACCAATGCACATAAAATAAAAATAACATTTTAAAAAAGCTCTTAGACTTCAAAATAACTTTTCTTAACACTTCCTAGCCTGCAGATACTTCTCTAACCCACAGAATGAGTTGGGTTTTCTCTCTGACCCTATCAAAAAGTGCAGGTGTTTGGAAGAACAGCATGAGGATGGCAGATGAGCCAAAGCCGAAAACTGAGAGATCTACAGCAGTCACTGCTGCTCAGGAAACTCACACTGTTGCTCCACAGCCGAGGACTTATGTCACACTTGCCCATGGATATATTAGTGGTGCTGTTTACACCCTTGTGACTGTTGAGAAGGAGTCATCCTCACCAAGGAGGCTAAGCAAGTGCAGCGCCTGCTTCTTTGAGCTTTCTCCATACTGTTTGTGCCTCTAACATTATGCAAAGTCTGTGAGCAAGAAATCTCCATCTGTTTTGCTTGTTACTGTTACCAAAGCATGAACAGGATGTGGGCTGCTTACCAATGTGCTAACAGAAAACTGGACACAGGATGGAAATTTTTTGGTTGAATACCGAGACAGAATGCCAATAACTGTAAAGTCAAATTAGCAGCAGATTCTTCTGAGCTCTGTAACTAAGCTCTGAAGGGCTAGAAAACTCTAAGCTGGTAATGAGCACAATTAGCATTGGAAGACAGTCACTTCAGAGGGAATGGACTGACACTCCCATTGTGGCTGTTTGACCGAAGTGCAGCACGAAATACTGAACTTCAAATGACCAGCTAATAAAACAGAAAGCTGGAAAACTTAAGGAAATGTTTTGTTTTCTTGAATTATGTCTTCCAAATTCATTTTTGTGGAAAAAAAAACCCACAAAACTACACAAACACACACACACATGCACGCACACACACACACACACACACACACACACACACATATATATATATATATATATATATATATATATATATATTCTTCATTTTTCTGGTTTCTTTGCTGTAAAGGCCTTTATTTGTGAAGCCACAACTCCCTGTCCTAGAATGCTGAGACAGATACAATCCTAGTCACACAATCAAACCCTCTAGTGGGACCCTCAGACCTCAGTGGCATCATCATTTCACAGCTACAAGCTGCTCTTCCTGCCCCAGGCTGAGTTGAGGGACACCTGCAGTGGCCACCAGACCACAGGGAAGAATGGGGTGACTCACAGTCTTTGCCAGGAGGACTGGCTGGTCCTGGCCAGCTTCACACCTCTTGGTACTTAAGTTGGAACTTCACAACACTGAAATATGGTAAACTTCACAGTTCTTAAGAAAACCAAGAAGAGCTCTATTTTAAGATTTCCTGTGCCCTAAACCACCCCATATGCTCTAGCATTTACAGTCACATCTGTTCTACAACTCTGCATTATTGTGCCTGCTCGTATAGTCCTTGCTGAGCCACAAGCACTGAGAGTGGAGAAATGAGGAAGGTGCCTCCGGAACTCGACAAGAGTGACAAAAGGGGCCCCAAGAAGGGTTTCGGGTGGGTATTTGGGCTCTGTGTCACTCAGGGATAAAACCCACTTAAAGGTCATAAGAAAAACAGGGGCTGAATAGATGGCTCAGTGGCTAAGCGCACTGGCTGTTCTTGTAGAGGATCTGAGTTTGGATCCAAGCACCCACATGGGATAATTACAGCCCTAAAGGGGACCCAAAACCCTCTTCCGGCCTCTGCAGGTACCAGCATATGTTAGGGTACACAAGCACACATGCAGGCAAGCATTCATGCAAGCAAACAAGAAATTTAAAAGAGAAACCAGTTAAGTACCAATCCACGTTTCACTTCTTCGGTCCATGTTCTCCACATTAGTTCAGAGAACGAGGCCATGTACACACTGAAGACCGATCAGGCCTGCAACTCCACTGCTCATCATCAGGAAGGTTGGGAGTTCAGCTCATCTCCCCTAAAACATTTTCTTTAGAGATACAGTTTCATGTAGCCTAAGCTAGTCTAAAAACCAAGACAGGCACTGAACTCCTGACCCTTCGGCATCTTTCTTCTAGCACTGGGATTATGCTCTAGACACCATAGTGGAACACACCTTTAGTCCTCAAACTCAGGAGGCAGAGGCAGGCAGTTCTCTGTGAGTTTGAGACCATCCAGAAGGAAGACGAGGAGGAGGACACCAGCAGCTGTGCTAGCAGAGATAATGAGAGATGAAGAGTAGTTCAAAGGACCTGGGAAACATGAATGTCCTGTTTCCAGTAAGAGTCTAACAATAGGCATGCACACCATAAATGGTTAAAACAAAATTTCATGTAACTTTGTAAAGCTTCAACTCAGCTCCCACGTATGTGTGCACATACACAATAAGAGCAAAATAAGATAGGCCAAATGTGGAGTACTGACTATGCTCTTTCAAACATGGAGGATTGAATGTGTCTTTCAACAACTTTAGGAAATCTTTAAACATGAAGGATCCCAAGAAGTCTTGAGATAATGTAAAAAAAACTTCTGAAAGCAAACTCTGTAAGTGTCACAAAGATAAGTCCTATGAAGTACAGAAGCAGAAAAGTAATTCTATGGCACCTTCAATAACTGGAACTTGGCTGTGTACTTCAGATGAGCAACCTCTGCTCTAGGCTCTTCCAACCATACCAATCAGAACAACTTACCATCCTTAAAGCAAGACATTGATTCAGTCAAAAAAAAAAAAAAAAAACTCCACATCCAGGCTTTAGTACATTTTATTAGAGCAAAATTTTAACAAAAAGTGGCTTTTATTTACAGAATCAAATGCATATAGGGACTGTCTAGCCCACATGGACCCACGAGAGAAAAACCATTAAACCTGTTTTTTTTTCACATATTGAGTTTATATACAAAAGTTTCACATTCATAAAAATCCCAAAATTATCAATAAAAAACCTTCCTTTAATTAAATATATAAATAACCTTTAAAGTAATAAATTAAATTGGCTTAATCTTGAAATGCAGTCCAATGAGACTGAACACTAAACATTTCAAGTCCTGCACCAAATAGTAAAATACACGGAGTCCTTCGGGATCCCTAAAATTAAAAAAATAAATAAATAAAGTTACTTTTTGTTTTCTATGAAACATAATCTTATAAATTCCTGAAACAAAACAAACCATTTGTAACAATTAAGCTCATAACGTTCAGGAAGGAGGAACACTTGCTGACAGCTGAAGTGAACGAACAGAACGACTAGCACTTCTCTCTTCCCACAGGGAGGATGCAGTCCAGGAGCACTCACTGCTCTCCAGAGAGAAGCACATCCACTTCAAACCAAGGCCCCAGCACATAGCCCACCTCCTCCCCAACTGTAGGAATCTATTTACAGGTTTAAACAGCCAGTTGTTCTTCATGAACAGTGTCCAGTTACTATAGTGCACTCATCTTTCCCCTTCTTCAATACTTATTTGAAGCACCTACTATGTGCTGAGCACGCTTCTAACTCTGAAGACAAAACAAGGTTCTCATGCAGCTCACTAAAGTTATGATCTAGGGCAACATAAGCAAAGAAAGCAATACAGGGACATTTTCAGGGAGAAAAGCATGAAGAAGTGACATGATTCAGGCCAGCAAAGCTTAAATATATGCTGGAAAGAACCTACAGACACAGAGCTGGCTCACACACACACACCTACTGTTCAGTTCAAGTGCTAAACCCAAGGGAAAGTAAGATATAATATGGGCTCAATGAAGATGAGCAGTCAAAATTTTCTTCCTTTACATTTCATGACATTACAACCAGGATTTTTAATACAAAATGACCTACAAATATTGGGCATTATTATGCATACTGCTGAACTGGGTACTTAGTGAAATAATGCTGTTAACACCTCTGGCAGCCAGATAACAAGTGTTTAATTACTTAAATGTCCCAGTGGCATCTGAATATTAAATTGTCTTAGCTTGTAGACCATTGTACTAACATTAGCCTCACTAATGAGTTACATCAGCTCAACCAAACACTTTTAATATACTTACTTTGATTGATTTACATCAATAAGAGAACCTATTTTTGATGTGGTAAAAGAAATGTGTTCATCCCCAATTACAATTTCAAGTTCCTGGAAACAAAAAACAGCAGAGAAATAGCATCAGTTAAAAAAAAAAAAAAGTAAAAAAGTCTACCCCACATATAGTCCTCATACTACAAAGAAGTATAAACTTTCTAGAACTTAATGGAGGGGAAAGAAATTTAATCTCTACCAAGCATTGTGGCACATATTCATAATCCCAACACTCAGAAGGCCAGGTAGGAGGACTGTCTCAAATCCAAGGCCAGTCTGATCAACAAAAAAAGCCAAAAGAAACTTAATCTGCACATCAAATACTGGCCTCAATTTCAGTGTCAAGCCAGAACTGCTTCCCAGAGCCATTAAAAAGAAAAGCCTCAGACAAACTGACACAGACGTGTTTCTTATGATGTCGGAAACATGAGAGCTGTACCTTTAAAGCATGTGTTACAGAAATGATTATATAAATACAAACCCATTTAAAGTATCACAAAATGCATTTTCCCTTTCGGTAAGTTTCTACAAATATATGACATTCACAACAGCTACCCTTTTGGCCACTACCATATATCAGGCCCAACTGCTGGAACTTTACAGACTCTCTATGCAGTCTCTAAGACATATTTGCAAGGGAAAAGTCTTCGTTAGCCCTTTTTACAAATGTACAATCCTAAACTCATAAAGCTCAGAACAGACAATGATATCAATAACCAGGACTAATGTACCATAACAGTAATGTTCCCATAGAGACTAATACTCTCTGAAATCCAGTGAAAACTAGAACTTATCAAACAATACAATGTAATGTGTTTGCTTCAGTACCATTATCATCATACAAATTTTCTCTGTACTACTTACCCAGAAACCTAAAGCTGATGAAGGAGCTGCATGTTTAAAGTGATCTTACACTGAATTATGAACCAGATCCTAATAAAGACAGTCCTGGCTACTTAATCAAAAGGCCTAACTATGCACTTCATGAGATACAGCAAATTGAGAATTAGCTAAGATTCTCTAATAATTACAAAATTGTTGGTTATCCAGTGGCAGTTTTTGGAGCAGCCCCACTACCCCCTCATGAGAACGCATCACCAGTGCACAGATAAGAGCACGGGCTCAGGTGAAAAATGTTTTTATATCTAATAAGACTGTCTCCATATCTGCAGTCATTTTTCTAGAACTGATAGTTCAGAAATGTCAAACAAGTGAAAAATAAATAGAAAATATTGGTATTTACAGATGTATATTACTAAACCATCCTCTAAAAGAATTATATCAACTTAGAAACAGTCAAGTCTATATGTCATATCCTCACTACCTGTTTCCCTGCAGTATGTCCCTAGACATACACTAGGCTCTTGTCACAGGACAGTTAAGTGACTGCTACTTTCAGCATGTGTTATACCACTCTACATTTTCCTCTTGTCAAAGAAAGTGTGATATAAAGTTTAGTCCTCAGGAACACACAAAAATGAAATTACATGTTTCTTTCTCCCGGGTCTGGTATTTCACTTCTCCAAGAGTTGAAAATACCCAATTCAGAAGCCAAACTATCTTTATACAGAGTGAAATTGGACCTGCAGAGTTCTTTGGGACCACTTTGAGAAACACCAAGTATTCTGAAGGGAATATAATAGGCAAATCCATTTGAACAGCAACAACAACAAATCAACCAAGACTTTTTCTGGGCATTCAAATACATAAATTCTGAAAGATAAAAATTTGGAAAGAGTGAATTGCTACACTCAGTGATAAGAACTAACTCTCAAATTTAGCTATCAAAGCTGTACTTATTTACAATGTTGAAATTACAAAATTAGACATAATTAATGATAACAGCTAATCTACAATAAATAATTTAAAACAGTGCCAAATACCCTAACTTTGGCTGGACAGACAAGAGAGAAGATGTAGAATACTGTCAAGTTTAGAGCTATGTCCTAACTCCTCTACATAGAGCTATGTGCTAACTCCCCTATGAGTTGGAGGTAGCAAAGGAAATGAAGCTAAGTAAGAGCTGGAAGGTGTAACTTGAATGAGTAATTGCTTGCTTAGCAAGTATGAATATTGAATTCAATTCCTAGTACCACAAAAAAAAAAATTAAAAAGAAAATGACGTTATATAATCAAAGTTTCAATAAGAAACCACCCTGAATGTATGAGATAAGGCCATCATTATATTATCATATAATCTTTGACTCTATCCACTAAAAGAATCGCTTGGCACAGACCTGCCGGCCAACCCTGTCAGGGGGCGGCCACAAAGCGTCGTCCTCTTTTGTAATTTCACTGTCGTCGATAATTCTCTTCAGTTCTTCCATTACACTCTTGTGAACATAGGCCTGAAAACCAATTACAATAAAATCTTATAATGCCCATCTGTCTTCCCACAGTTCAGCAAGATATAATGAAAGCAAGCTACAAATCCTAAATATTCAAACAGAATAGGAGCAAAAAACTGAATTTGATTCCAAAGCTGCAGAATTAAAATTTATCCTTCTCACAATATTTTTTCTAGTCTGTTGCTCTCTAACAGACATCCTTACCTGCTTCTTACCCTAGCTTCTTACCTGTAGTCTGCCTGAGTATCAGAGACACCCCAGTTGCTTACAGTTAATGGAGCAACGGAAGAGCTACAGAGTGAGGACACAACACAAGCACACACGAGCTGGCACACTAAGCCCAGTCCACGCTTCTAAACCTTTTGTTTAAAAAATAACACTTCATAAAATGAATTAAATGATATGGGGCTATAAATATCCAGATTGACTCTTTTGTTTAAAGAAATGCTAAAATAAAAACCACCATGGCTCAGTGGATAAAGACAGCCAAGACTAAAGACCTGAGTTCAATCCCTAGAACCCACATGGTAGGAGAAAGCCAAGTCCTACCAGTTGTTCTTTGATTTCCACACATGCATGCTATGTTACATGTATACCTAATGTGTAAGCATACACGCACATACACAAATATATACATGTTAAAAACCTTTTTTAAAAATGCTATAATCATATGTAATTAAGAGAAACCTTTCAATCTATAAATTGGTTTCTTCATTGAAACAGAGCCTTTGAATAACTTTGTCAATACAGACAAGATAAATGAACAAAATGGAAAACATTAGACATTTGAAAGGAACTTAGACAGAGGCTAAGGACAGCCAGGGCTACAAAGTGAGACCCTGCCTCAAAAGAAAAAAAAAAAAGAAAAGAAAAGAAAGAAAGGGAAAAAAAGAAAAGAAAAGAAAGAAGGACAAAAAAGAGATAGAAGAACGCACCTCTTTTCTGATCATCACATCGTTTTTATAGTTGCTGTTGTTGGCATATCTAAGCTTTCCTGTGTACAAAGAAAGAAAGAACATCATGAACAATTTTAAGGGTAAAGACAATTTTATATTCACACTTTTATTAGTATCGTCCTCATGTAAGATCAAGGCTAAACACTCAATAAATATGAATGAGCTAGCAAACTTCAAAATGTGCCATACCTTCAACATACAATGGGTTAGGTTTGTTAAGGCCTATTTCTCTCCCTCCTTCTCTTTCATTCTCTCTCCTATTCTCTCTCTCCTCTCTCTCTCTCTTTCTCTCTCTCTCTCCCTCCCTCTCCCTCTCTCTTTCTCTCTCTCTCACACACACACACACAAGATCTCACTATGTAGCCAGGTTGGTGGCCTTGCACACAAAGTGATCTAGCAACCTGCCTGTGTCCTAAATGCTGGGATTAACACTGCACACAACAAACAGGTGTATGTTCTTAATCTAGCCCCTGAACTAAATGTGAAGTTCAAGTATCATGTGCTGGTGCTAAATGCAGTCCTCACAGCATTTCCTCTGATCTCTTTAAGGAATTCTAGCAGCAGGTTTCACTTTCTCACCTACTCACAGGAGATAAAAATCAAGAGAAGCAACTCGCTCAGGGCCACACAGGTCTCAAGAGGTATCCTTTGCATCAACCTTTTCTCTATTATTCCAAAATGTTCTCTTAATGGTTTTCCTTCAAATTGCTGTATATACTTAAGATAATGAAATTCTTAAAAAATTCTAATTAGGAAGTGTACCAAGTGTGTAAACTCTCAGTTTGTTGGCTGACAATTTCAATCCATCTGTCATGACCTCTGAAGCCCCAGTGTGTGCTTCCCTGCATGGCTCGACTGCCACGTGCTCAGATACAGCTATGGTGTCCTCATCTGCTAAAATGATAGGTTACTAGACTGGGTGTACCCACCAGAAACTGTAAATTCTGTGAGTCATCATTTCTCCTGTAAGTAGAATGATTTGGTGGCAAAGGTGCATGAGAATTAATCTAAACATAAATTTCCCTGATAGTGTTGGTCTTAATTTATGTAACTCAAGGTGATAAGGATAAGCTGTACGACATTCATGGGCAAGGAAACTGAGAATAGAATTACAAAAAAAAATAAATAAAATCAAGTAAAAAATACAAAACCAAAAAAACACCGCAACAACCACATGAAACAAAGTAAGTTTCCTCCAAACAACATTTGAAAAACAAGGATAAAGTTGCCTAGAAACTTAATGTCCAAAACACGCATACAACACTTACTTAAAGTCTATACAGTCATATGCTTAGTTAAATGTCTGTGTCTCAAGTTCCACCTTTAGCTTTGGCACTTAAGTATTGCCCAGTACATAATGTGCATTCAAAAATAAAAATCCTTGGGGCAGGAAAGCAGAGCTGTCCAAAGAAAAACATATAGGCATCCTCCTGAATATTAACCTTCATCAGGCGATGAAAGGAGACAGAGACCCACATTGGAGCACCGGACTGAAATCTCAAGGTCCAAATCAGGAGCAGAAGGAGAGAGAGCACGAGCAAGGAACTCAGGACAGCAAGGGGTGCACCCACACACTGAGACAATGAGGATGTTCTATGGGGAACTCACCAAGGTCAGCTGGCCCGGGTCTGAAAAAGCATCGGATAAAACCGGACTCGCTGAACATAGCGGACAATGAGGACTACTGAGAACTCAAGAACAATGGCACTGGGTTTTGATCCTACTGCACGTACTGGCTTTGTGGGAGCCTAGGCAGTTTGGATGCTCACCTTACTAGACCTGGATGGAGGTGGGTGGTCCTTGGACTTCCCACAGGGCAGGGAACCCTGATTGCTCTTAGGGCTGACGAGGGAGGGGGACTTGGTCGGGGGAGGGGGAAGGAAATGGGAGGCAGCAGCGGGGAGGAGGCAGAAATCTTAAATAAATAAATAAGTAAATAAGTAAATAAATAAATAAATAAATAAAAACAAAGACAGAATTGCCTTACAGTACACAGGAGGGAGTTTTTCTCTCCCCCAGAAGAAAGTTTTTCTTTCTTATCTCAAGTGTCTCATCTTCTAGAGAAAGATTTTTTTGGTTTTGGTGGTTTTGTTTTGTTTTGGCTTGGTTTACTTTTTGGTTTTTGGGTTTGTGTGTGTGTGTTGTTTTGTTTTTAAAGACAGGGTTTCTCTGTGTAGCCCTGGCTGTACTGGAACTCACTAAGTAGATCAGGATGGCCTGGAACTCATAGAGCTCTACCTGTTTTTGCCTCTCAAGTACTGGGATTAAAAGCATAAGGCGCCATCACACCTGGCTTAGGGGAAGGTTTTTTTTCTTCCTTGTTTAAGGTCTGATCATTTATTTATTACTCTTAAAGCTTACTCTTTCCTGGACTCAGACTTAAGAGTAGAAGCCCTCAGCTAGGGCAGTCTACATCTCTTGGAAATCTATTCCTGGTGGTCTTTGTTTCATTTTGTTTTGTTTTGGCTTCCTTCATTGTCTAGGACAACAGCTTACAATATTCTGTAGCCTCTTATTTTTCTTAGTGTTGTTTCTCCAGAGTAATAAGTCAAAGTTGGGAATCTTAGGTGCTTTGGTCTGGAACTTCTTCTCTGTTTAAGAGCTTTCTGACAATATACTGGTAGAAATCTTCTTTAGAGAGTTTGAAAAGCTTTAGGATTCTGCAGGCTGTTAGTCCAGGACTATTCTTGTTTTTAAAAAACAATAACCAATTTGCAGACACTCAGATTGGCATCCACAATGTATCTAGAACAGAGGTATGCTTCCTCTCTCCAGTTCTCCTTGGTCTATAGCAAGTACACTCCTTATTCAACAGGTGCACTCTGAAGTGGGTCAAGAATTATTGTTGCATGGGAAAACTGTTAGGAATATCTTCCTAAGGTGAGCTCTCTGCCGACGCAAAATCCCAATCAAGCCAAATCAAAACAAGCCAAATTAAGCAATATCCAGGTTTAATGTGAGTTCTGCACTCTCGGGTGGCCCCGAGGGGCCCACAAAGCGACCACCCCCTGGGAGAAAGGAAGAGACCACCTGTTCCTCTTTGGGGAGTTCATTTAAATACTCTGTGGGAGTGGCCTGTTGGGATCTGGAGTCCAGACCTCTGTAACTCTCAGGCCTGGGGGCTGAGATAGATGCGAGGGGCTGGGGCCTACGCTCCCAACTTAACAAAAACCTTATTTGTAGTCCCCATCAATGACTGGGACCACACAACCCCTCCACTCTTCACCCAGAGCACCAGCAGCTCCTTCTGTGGCCTTAGAAAGTCCAGCGCTTGTGTTCATTACCCAGTTCAATGTGTTCTGACAGCCAGTGACTGGTAAGGAGATATTCAGCTTCTTCTTAACAGGGCTGACCACCTAGGAGGTAATATGAAAAGGGATTCCAGCTTTCGCTTACTGCCTGACCTCTGGCCATCATCCATCCATGTATATTGACATGGACGGTGAAGAATTATATTTCAATACCTAACACCTCACAGTCCTGTTTAGACGGGGAGTTCCTCCCGTACAAAGCACCCTTAACACATAGAGTAAACGAGTCAGTTGGTCAAAGGGTCACCAAAGATTTCAAGCATCCGCTGAAATATCACTTGGTAATTCTGTAAACACTGCCGAGGCACAGACTCTCCATTCCACGTTTCCAATTCCTCTACGTCCAACTTTTCTGATGGTAGCAGGATACACCTTTTTGGGTAACTTTACAGCAATTTTTCTCTCACAAAAGCACGCAAGCTCTTCCTAAGGTGGAAGGAATCCCTTCAAGCCCTCCTGGGAGGCTGGGGCGTGGTGACACCCCTGTCACCCCAGCATCCAGGAAGCTGAAGCAAGAGGATCGTGAGTTCGAGGTCAGCCTGGTCTAAACAACAAAAACCCGACTCAAAACTAAACAAGCAAATTGAAATAAACAAGAAAAGAGAAAGGAAAATAAATTAGAACTCCACCCCCTGGGCGGCTGGCTCTCCCTCGCGGCCCCGCCCCCGCTCACCGTCCGGCCGAAACTCGAACTCCAGAAACTCGTGCCCAAACTTGCCCTTGTGCCCAACGTAGTAGCGCAGGTAGAAATCACTACCCATAGACATTTTCGCCCTCGGTAAAGCCCACTGCACTGCCGGGAAAGAGCCGCGGGCGCGGGGCAGTGACGTCAGCGGCGCGGACGAAGAGCGTCAGGCGGGGGCGCTTTCGCGGTGGAGGGGGTCGACCGGGAAGCTGCAAGTCGGCCAGAGACCTTGAGGACTAGAGGTTCGCACCGGAGCGGCTTCCTAAGATCCCAAGCACAATGTTTGTTTTGTTTTTGTCAAGGATTTTTATATGCTTTGCTTTTTACTTTCAATTCTTTGACGATTTCTTACACGTATAAGGTGGATTTTCCACCTCCTTACCCTCTCTCATCCCTTGTGCTGAATCGCTCTTCCCATCACGTCCTCCTGTCCTTTGTGTCTTACGTGTGTGTGGGTTGAGGAAGGACTCGCCTAGTTTAATAAGGTTTGCCTGCGTGAGCATGGTGGCGGATAAAGCCCCGGATGTCATTATGGAATTCTTATTTTTTTGATTTAGCCTCCTACTCTACCTCTCCCCCATCTGCTGGCTCCAGTCCTTCTGCCGACAGTATTCTGTCCGCTTTCTTGTTAAATGTTTTCCGTTATCCTCAGT
The DNA here is from genome assembly GCF_950005125.1 of Chionomys nivalis. Classification (NCBI taxonomy): domain Eukaryota; kingdom Metazoa; phylum Chordata; class Mammalia; order Rodentia; family Cricetidae; genus Chionomys; species Chionomys nivalis. The sequence continues at coordinate 19,173,595 of NC_080086.1, read as the reverse complement.
CCTCCATTTCTTTAACTAACCCCCATTCCCCTTTCTGCTTAATAACCTATACTCACTAACATTTGACTACACACATACACAAGCTAAGATCCACATACATGAGTGAATGGGTTATTTGTCTTAGTACTTCAAGGTTACCCCTCACTTACTATAATAATTTTTAGATTCACCCGTTTTCCTGAAAATTTAATTTTATCTTGATAATGAACAAATAGCGCTCTCTGTCTCTCTCTCTCTGTCTCTCTCCCTCTCTCTCTCTCTCTCTCTGTCTCTCTCTCTCTTTCTCTCTCTCTCGTCTCTGTCTCTCTCTCTGTCTCTCTCTGTGTGTGTGTGTGTGTGTGTGTGTGTGTGTGTGTGTGTGTGTGTGTGTGTCGGGTTTGGAAGGAACATTTATAAACCACTTTTACTTTCTGGTTGCCCTGTGGTGTGGGTGTGGCTTTTTCCTGGGTCTTGAACTGAGGTTTACAAGCTGTACTTTCTGTGGGTATCTCTGATCTCGAAACACATTGTAAAGGGGGGTGTGGCTCTACTTCCTGTACCTGGTGAGGTGAGTAAAAATACATTCCAGTGGCCACCAGAATATAATCCTCTTGAATCCTAACAGAAGCCTTTGGACAAGGCTTAACAGTTATCTAGTAGCCAACAGCCTAGACTAAGACTAAGAAAACAAACAAAAAAATAATAATAAAATTAAAATTAATTTTTAAAAAAGAAAGCAAGATAGAATGGATCACTCTGATGGGAAGTTTGATGTTCAAATAGCACATGAAACTGAAAAGCCCAAACAGCAATTACGGAACAGTTTTTCCTAGCAGAACTTGTGAGTCGCTTCATTCCATAAGGATTAATAGTAGCCTGGGTGCCTGGGGTGCTAAGCCACAATTCCCAACAGTTTAAATCAGAAGGAGCACTCTGGTGTAGGATGGTATTGAAGAACACAAAAGGACAGTGAACTTACACATAGTCCACTTTTCAAATCCTAGTCACCTCTCTGTTACCAACACTGAGTAATCCTGTCGGATGACTGATGGCCTTCTATGGTAATCCTAAGAAAGTACAATCTCAAGACAGTCACCACTTAATTATATCTCCACCTGTGTGATCATTAACTAACTAGAAACACAGTAATCAACTTTGTCAAACACAGACCTGAGGAAGTTAAATGTCATGTATATGATGTGCTTGGAAGCCTGTACTGCCTGAGTTCTAACAAGTATTTTCTGTGTGCCAGAAGAGATGGGCATTAGTCATAAAACAATAGAGCAGTCTGTATCTTCAGAAAAAAGAGAATGCAAATATGTAAACCAAACATCACTACAGAGTAGCAATTAGTATTACATATGGTATATACACAGAAAACCATCCATGTACAAAAAAAAAGCCACAAGTGCTTTTACTGTAGGTGGAGTTAGAAATTTATAAAAAGGAGGAGTATTAAAGAGGACTTATAAAGGGTGTGTTATTTGAATTGACATTTTGATAAGCAAATTTCATGAATGTCCTACAGTACAGACCAGCACTTCAGGCAATGGATGACCCAAAGTAAAACAAGGTGGTGTGAATGTGTGTATTTGGAGAAAGCCAAAAAAACACAATTTCTACACTTGAAATCAATAAGTAACTAGAATGTAGGGTTTGAGAATGTGGAGTGATTTTCAAGGAAAGTTGGTACGAGTTCTCTTTGGTCATTGTTTCTTGTTTTGTTTTGTTTCTGAGAGGCAAGGTTTCTTTGTGTAGTCCTGGCTGTCCTGTAACTCATTTTGTAGACAGACCAGACTGGCCTCGAACTCACAAAGATCCAGCTGCCTCTGCCTCCTAAGTGATGGGACTAAAGGTGTATACCACCACCGCCCAGCCTCTGTGGCCATCTTAATAGTTAGGTAGTTGTCATAGCATTTACTCCCTGTCTCAGTAGGCTGCTATTTAGGAAAACACATTAGAAACATGCATCACCACACCTTACCATTAGGATTGCTCACCAGTCCAGTTTGCCCAGGTTTGAGGAGTTTTCTAGGATGTGAAACTTTAAGTTTTAAAACCTAGAAGGGCCCGAATTATTAAAAGAATAATTCACAGAAACTTAAGCACAGTGTTTTATAGTATCTGTGAAGATATGTTATAATCGTTTTCACGGAATTCTATAAAAAGCTTTGTTCAGTGACCTTAGGTTTTATAGACCCCTACGTGTTTTTAAGATAAAATAAACTGTATTTACCAAACTCTTCACATTGTAAGTCAAAAAAATACCACAGTAAGGCCCTTTACACTGTGTTCAGTATTAAAAAGTAGCAGAGGAGTGTTTTGTATTCCCACATGGAAAACACCAGGGATGTGGGAAAGTGTTGAGTTTACCAAGCTCTTAAGTGTAGCTAGTGAGACTGGGGAAATCGAACTCTTAATTTTAATTAACTTACATTGACATTTAAATATCGCACATGGCTAGTGTTTCTCATTTTATAGTAATGTAAGAGTTTCAGGCCAGGCTGTGGTGGCGCACGCCTTTAATCCTAGCACTAGGGAGGCAGAGGCAGGTGGGTCTCTGTGAATCAGGAGCCAACCTGTTCTACAGAACTAGTTCCATGACAGTCAGGGAAATCCTGTCTCGAAACACAAAAATAAATAAACATAAAGAGTTTCCGATATCCCTGATCAGACGGGAAGTGGTGAAAATGCACCGTGAACATATTTCTTTCTCAGTTACTGTAGGTTCCATATTGAGCTGTAAGTACATTGTCACAGCTGCCTTGTGAAAATGAATGTTTTCATCACTTAGGTGAAACCAAAGGACTGTTTCTGCCTTTCCCAACACTGCGGTCAGCTTCACAACACCTTGTGAAATCATGTTGAAGTAGGAAGCGAACATTCCCAACTGCAATGGAAAGTGAGGCTTGGTGGCTTATTGTATATCTGTTCATAACTATTTTCCACTCAAGTGTTTTTTCAGCCATGTGGTTCTTTCATTTCTGGTTGTGTTCTGTTTTGATTCTTATTGAGTTTTTAAACTCACCTATGTCACCTATTCTGGCCATAACCTCCTAACCAAGTGTTGGTATTTCGCGTGTGCACCACACATCTACCATTTTTAGGTGTGATTCTTTCTTAGAATTGTTAATCTTAAATTCTCTGCTGGGATTTTTTTTTTCTATGTATAGAATTCTCTTCTTTTGAGTTCTTTTTTTATGTCTCTTCTGCCCTTCTATATCTTTTCTATTGAAAGTGACCAAATCATTCCCCTTATAATTTTAGGAAACACTCTAGAACTGCATCATGGTTAACACTACAAGCAATAAGCTTATATTTTCATTTCGGATCAGTAATTTTCATTATTTATAGAATCGAATGTCAGAGCTGTCTCCTTCAGTACAATGAATCTGTACAGCAAGAGTCATATGAAGTCTAATGCCACACACTAAATTTGGTACATTTTAAGAAGGAAAAGCCAAAGTGTGGTGATGTATTTCTGTCCATATCCACCTGCTTACCTTTGTCTTTTATTCCATCTTGGGTTTCCCTGTGGAGTTTAGCCATGACTTTTGCCAATTGATAGCAATGCTTCTCAAATCAATCCCCATCATGCTGAAAAACCAACCACTCCTATACCATTGGTTATCAGGTAGGATAATTGACCACCATGACATGATAGACTGAATTGAATTATTAGGTTTGGAACAACTGGGAGGCAAATTCTTGCTGGATATTTGTTTATACCGTATGAAGATATGTCCTTGTGATTGTTTTAATATAAAGATAAACAGCTAATAGACAGGCAGGGAGAATAGGTGAAATTTACAGGCAAAGAGATGAAGTGGGAATGAATTTAGGCATGCAAAGGAGATGCAAGGAGACACGGAAGATACAGGATGATTGGTATGTGACAGAACATAGATTAATAAAAATGGGTTTTTTAAGCTCTTATAAGCTAGTTAAAAGCAAGCCTAAGCTTAGGCCAAGCTTTATAATGAATAATAAGTCTTTGTGCCATTATTTGGGAGCTGGCAGGACAGAGAAAGATGCAGTACAGCAAACATAACAATATTATATAATTTAAACATACGCCATAACGTTTAATTTACTTTCAAACAAGAATATTCTACTAAAGATAATAGGCTATCCTCTGGCCTTCTGTTTTTGTATCTATGTGTTTGACTTATTTCACTGAGTATAAGATGAAAAAGCATTTCATAAATTGTTATAGTAAAAATGAGAAAATTTTATTAATTTACACTAATAATTTTATTACTCTATTTTTTCTTCATTTAATATGGTGAAGTGGAACTGGAGAGAGATAGGTCAGTGGCAAAGGCTACATACAAAGGACCTGAGTTTGGTTCCCAGCACATATGACAGACAACTCACAACCACCAGCAACTCCAGCTCCAGGGAATCCAACATAGCCTTCTGGCCTTCCTGGCCACCTATATCCATAGGCACATACTCAAGAAGAAACGAAACAGTAAGCCACCCTCCATTTCGTTATGTGTCTCCTCCCCTTTAAACACATATGCTACAACCCTGTAGACATCTTTTCAGTTTCTTACCTGTGTATTGCTTTATCTGGTTATAATTACGGTTTTGTTTTTCATAGATACATGTTTATGTATATATGTAGTCAGTGTATGGCAAATTTGTCAAGTGTGTGCCACAACATATTTGGAGGTCACAGGACATCTTTAGGTGTTCATCTTTGCCTTCCATCTTGCTTAGGTTGACCTCTGGCTATTTTGTGGTTGACAAAAGAGTATACCACGTAGCTGGCCTGCAAGCTTGAGGGGAGTCCTGTCTTCATTTCCATCTTGTCGGTGGCATGATAGGATTACAGATGTGTGCTCCCACATCAACTTTTTACATGGGTTCTGGGGATCATTCTTCAAACTTTCATGGCAAGCACTTTATCCACTGAACCATCTCCACAGCACCACACTGGTTTTTCTTACCTCAAAGTTGTCATTCAAATCCCACTCCTAGAGACTTATCACTCTTCCTATGACCTGACCTGTCCCTAAGGTATCCATTTAAATACCATGTATTCAGAGAAGTCTTCACTCAGAACTCCCTTCTACTATCCCATGGGTTTCATTTATAACATTTAACATAAGTTTTTTAATTAGCAGGTGGCCACACATGAATACATCTGGTCTGATTGTATTCAGAGCTTCCAGTTTCTCTATCCATCTCACTTCCCACTGTCTGGAACAGAAAGCCCTGACACTCCACATTTTTAAATATTTAAATAAGGAAATACTTTAGCTTCTTCTTCTTCTGGAAACACCAAATGGCGGATGACGCCGGTGCAGGGGGAGGGCCCGGAGGACCCGGGGGCCCAGGATTAGGAGGCCGTGGAGGCTTCCGCGGAGGATTCAGCAGCGGTCTGAGGGGCCGGGGCCCCGTGGTCGAGGCCGTGGCCGAGGACGAGGCCGCGGGGCTCGCGGAGGTAAAGCTGAAGACAAGGAGTGGATTCCCGTCACCAAGCTGGGCCGCCTGGTTAAGGACATGAAAATCAAGTCCCTAGAGGAGATCTACCTGTTCTCCCTGCCCATTAAGGAGTCTGAGATTATTGACTTTTTCCTGGGAGCGTCCCTAAAGGATGAGGTTCTGAAGATCATGCCCGTGCAGAAGCAGACTAGGGCAGGCCAGCGGACCAGGTTCAAGGCTTTTGTCGCTATTGGGGACTACAATGGTCACGTAGGTCTCGGTGTCAAGTGCTCCAAGGAGGTAGCCACTGCCATCAGAGGGGCCATCATCTTGGCCAAGTTTTCCATTGTCCCTGTGCGGAGAGGCTACTGGGGAACAAGATTGGCAAGCCCCACACTGTTCCTTGCAAAGTGACAGGCCGCTCTGGTTCTGTGCTGGTGCGTTTCATCCCTGCCCCCAGAGGCACTGGCATAGTCTCCGCTCCGGTGCCCAAGAAGCTGCTGATGATGGCTGGCATTGATGATTGCTACACGTCAGCCAGGGGCTGCACTGCCACCCTGGGCAACTTTGCCAAGGCCACCTTGGCATCTCTAAGACCTATAGCTACCTGACCCCTGACCTCTGGAAAGAGACTGTGTCCACCAAGTCTCCTTATCAGGAATTCACTGACCATCGTGTGAAAACCCACACCAGAGTCTCTGTTCAGAGGACCCAGGCTCCAGCTGTGGCCACCACATAAGGGTTTTTATACAAGGAAAATAAAGTGAATTAAGTCTGTTAAAAAAAAAAAAAAAAGGAAATACTTTATAAAATGCCTCAAATTAACACCTGGAAGGCAACAATTGAATCTCATCCATTTTCTCTCTCCAGCACACTTAAATCCTGACTACTTCCTGTGGTATTTAGCTGAGTCACTATGACTACATCAAGATCTCAGTTGATTGAGTGGTGCCAGTTTTCAGCTGCCAGCCATCTTTTCTATGATAGCTCTCCTCATCCTTCTAAAAGTAGCAGGGTGTTCTTGCAAAGTCACAGGTCAGTGTGTAAACAGAATTTGTCCTCACTGTAATTTTTATAGTGTTTTGCAGTCATAGGAGACTGCTGTCATCTGCCAAAACCTCACACAAACATGATGGCTCAACACCAGTGTAGGTCACTTCCCTGTGTCTGTAAGTTCCTGGGTTCAGTTCTCAATGATAGAAAACAAACAAAACATGATGACAGTTAATGTTAATGGATGTCCTGCTTGTACAACACCACCATCTTTTAGACATTTGCTGCCCTGTGTTATCACAGGCCAGGGCTCTCTTCAAGACCACAGTGGATGTTATATTATTAAAAATAATGGAAAAAAGTGTTCTAAGTTGTGGGAGAGGAGTAGTATTTATTGAACACATATTATATGCCACATATTATACAAATACATAGTCTCCTTGACCCTCACACCATCCTGTGAGGTAGATAGTCTTCTCATTTTACGCATAAAGAATCTCTTTTTGGATAATATAGGTTCTTCTATTTTTCTATTAAAAATAATTCCACCTATTTTCTACTTCCCATTGTAAAGGTTTTGCAGCTATACACTAGAAAAGACTACTTCTAGTCAAGAAATACAAATTTAATGAGTTGTTTCACAGTGTTTCAATGAATGATTGAAAATTCGAAACTACCATCCATCCTATCAGGTTGCTTCTTCTTTGGCATCTCCTCATCCACCTGGGTTGCTGAGTCTTTTTACTTGGTTTCCATATTTCCTACTAATCACACACACACACACATGCACACACTCACACATGCACACACAAACACAAGCACACACATACACACACATGCACACCCCCCACTCACCCACACATTTCATCACTAGTTCTAACTTTAGTTCTTTAGGATTATTCTCCATAGTCTAACAGAACTAGCAAGCAAATGTGATGAACAATGTTCTTAATCATGAAATGACTCCTGCTTCTAATTAAATGTAATATCAAACAGGATCAACCTGTCTCAGAGTTCAATAAAAGTTCAATCTATAGTCAAAAAAACTCAGTATTATTTGTTACAGTTCTCCAATGCTTCATGAAGGGAACAAGACTGAATAACTTTTATGTCCCCTCTATGTAGAAGAGACAAGATCTCTTCTCAAAGGAGACCTTGATTTACCTTACACTTCTCAGAAAAAAAAAAAAAAAAAAAAAAAAACTTGAATTTTCTTTCTCATGAATTCCTATGTTGGGTTCCTGTTCATTCATGCCATCTGATTTATTCATACTCTGTAATAGTTTAGATTTAAAAAAAACTTTTTAGTAGTAAATCAGCCTGGGGTGGGTGGAGCCAGCCCTTTTGCCCTATTCCCCAACAGTCATTGCAGATTTTAAAAACTTTCTTTGGAATGACACTGTCTACCACTTGTACCCAGGTACTAGGGACTGGGAAGCAGACAGATAGTCTTAGCTCAAGAGTACATGGTGTGTAGAGGTAGAGCCTTGTCCAGCAGCATTTCATATTTCTAGGAAAATATATAGGGAAAGATGTGGAGTCCATGTCCTTTTTCTCCTTTTGGGGCCCATAGGAAGTACCTTCTCTCTCTTCTTGAAGGAACTTATTTCAAGTACATACAGTCTCTTTTCTGGGGGCATCTTCAAAGGACACTGTAGCTGTAGGAAAGGTTCTCCGCACGGATGCCAGCCACATCTGCGTACAGTTCAGGCACCACTAACTCCGGCACTTGCAACACAGCCTTGTCATTTGCAGATCTAGAGGCAGCTTCTAGGCGCAAGCACAGTTCTGCAGGTAACGGACGGCTGTCCTCACTCCAGTGCCAACAGCATTTCATGATGCTGTACCTGAGATGGGAACAACAGAGACAACGGTGAAATGAACATAGTTCCTCTTCAACAACCAAATAAAAGCTCTTTGATCTTTCTGCCCCGTCCCCATTGTATTTCCAGAGACTGGTACTCTACCATTCTCTTTAGATCAAGTCTCTCAGCATGGTTTTCTTTTTTATATAATAGAATGTTGGAGACATTTCAGACTACAAAGTCACAGAAGAGCTCTGCCTTCTCCACCGTGCAGTGCAAGGATAACAGGGCTATGAGTAAATTGTTAGTTCCCCTCTATGGTGTGATGGGTGGAGCTTTTAATCATTTCGTTTACCTTCCCATCAGCGTGATAGGTTCTTTTAAGGCCAGGCACTTTGTCTGAAGGCCTTTTGTGAAAGCAAAAATTAGAGTCCTCAGTGATTGCCTCAAAATTGTAAGAATGTGTGTAATGTATATATAATGTATACATATGTGTATGTTATAAATGCGTATGTAATAAGTATACATATATGACATATTTATAGCTTGAGCCTGAACTGTCCCCTTCAGGCCCATGTTTTAAGTGTGACTCCCCAGTTTGACACTAGGGGAAGTATTTGGAAGTTACAGCCTCCTGATTCCAGCCTTTGTTCACTGTCTGCTGGTCCACAAGCATGTGAACAAGCTGTCTACGTGCTCCCACAACCACAGACTGAGCATCTCTGCCCTACCTTCCCCACTGTAATGGAACTGAGACAAGGTCAAGCTTTCTTCCTGAAGCAGCTTCTCTTGGGTACTTTGTCACAATTTAAAAAAGTGGCTGATACAGTTGTTGAGCAGAACTGCTTTATTTAAGACTGTGCATTAGCATAGAAGGACAATGATCATCCAAGGCACACAGAAAAAGGTGTAGTGATTAGGGACCAAACCATTATTTCAAATGACAGAAGCTCAAGCCTATAGGAGCCACTTACATGGCATGTGTGCAGCTGCTGGGTCTCTTCATGATTTTCCCTCTCTGGAGATACTGTAGAATGCTGGTGGGAGGGACTTCAGGGTATGGTGGTGCCCCTGTCAATACAAAAAACATGAGAGCAGCAAGAAACTTTCTAAATATGAAGTGAAAATAACTCCAGTATCCATTGATCTGAGACAGTAGCCTTTAAGCCATAACCATGGGAAAATACTGTGTACAGTATAGTTGATTCTTGCTAATTATATAAGGATACAGTGAATTTCAGAAATGATGTTCTGGAGAAGAAAGGTAATATTAGAAATTCCTTAGTTTTAAGGAAAGTAATAAAACATGGCAAAACAGGAAATAAGTCCTCCCTTCCACTCTTTATAACACAGAAGGAGCTACAGTTTCTAAATTGAATGGACTAATAAACTTGAAGAAATTGTTCTCACATTTATAGAAGGTTGTTGTGGGAATTATACTTTGGTTTTGAACACATTCTATGGAGCTGGTATGGTTTGGGGGAAAGAAAGGTAAAAGGGAAAGCTAAAGAAAATTAAGGAAGAGAGAGAGAGAGAGAGAGAGAGAGAGAGAGAGAGAGAGAGAGAGAGAGAGAGAACAAAATGGGTCAATATTTACATGGAATTTATTGGAAAGAGGCTCAGAGTCCATATCAGTCCAGTGCAATCTGGCCTGGCCTGAAAACACTTTTCAAAGGCTCTAACCTTCACCCTCCAAATGAGCAAGCTTGCCTGTTCGCCTGGAGGTTGTCCTTACCTAGAGTCACCATCTCATAAAGCAGGATCCCAAAGGACCAGCTGTAAAAGAAGCAAAATCATCCATTTAATTTCTACCTTTATCTTTACTAAAGAAAGCTTACTTTAACATCAGCAAGGAAATGAAGGAGTCAAAGAGAGCTGAAGTGTTTTAGAAAGAGGAGAAGCCACAGAGTTTATTAATGAACATTCCTGCCCATGTCTCTCAGAATCTCTATCTTTAAGGGCTGAGTCTATATCCCTTCTTCATAATACGTGTTTGCTGTTGTTATTAGCATACTAGTGTGCAATCACAGATCCACTCACTGAAACAGAATGTCCCTTTTTATCTTTTTCATCTTTCCTTCCCTCTGTGCTCAAATTCTAGCCTTAATTAAACACAAAGCAAACAGGGACTCTTCATTTAACCACCGCTTTCTCAGTAGATCTATTTATTCAAACATAGAGAAAGTACTAGTAAACTTTAGACATTTGGAAAGGAAATTTGGCTAATCGGTATGACTTTAGAGGCACATACTTCACTATTACTACCATCATTAAATGAGTGACATTTTATAAGTAAAATTGCCCACAGTCTGTTGAAAAGCAGGTATAAGGGATACATCAGAGGAAGCATCCTAATGGACTCATCAAGCCAATGTTTCAATTCCCACTACCACTTGTGATATGAACACTAAGGAAGGCATTCTGCATTGAACTTTTGTGCCTAGCTGAGGTACCTTATTTCCAAAGATCAATTTCAATTCTTTACAATCCTGATTATACCAGTTGTATATGTAATTATACTTAAGCAATCATCTAAGTGCTATAGATGCTACTTAAATATTTGCATATATTTAAAAATAAGCTGAATGTTTTAAAACGAGTTCATATGAGTATGCTGCTAAAAAGAAAATGAGCTGGAATAGTACTTCACATTTGTAATCCCAACACTTGAGAGGCTAATGAAGGAGGGTCACTAGTTTAAGGACAGTTTGGCTACACAGGGAGACTTATTTTAAACAAAACAAAAATAAGGCAGGTGTGGTGATGCATACCTTTAACTGCAGCACATGGGATGCAGAGGCAGTCAGATTTCTGTGAGCTCAAACTCGGTAGTTTCTACATAACAAGTTTCAGGATATCCAGAGATTATAGAAAGGCCCTGTCTCAACTCCAGCCCCAACCCAAATAAAAAAATTAAGTGAATAACATATTACAAAATTGCACTGATGAGTCAAGTAAAAAATGAGATGGGGAACCTGGGCAGTGGTGGTGCATGCCTTTAATTCCAGCACTTGGGAGGCAGAGGCAGGTAAGCTCTGTAAGTTCAAGACCAGCCCAGTCTACAGAGTTATATTTAAGACAACCAAGCCTACATAAAGAAACACTGTCTAAATTAATTAATTAAATAAGAAGAGGAAATGAAAGTCTCAGGTTGTTTTACAAATATTTTCAGGTCTCTTATTATATGTACTAAGAACCATCTCAAAGTGGCATCCGGCCATTAGTCATCATTGCAACTATGCAGACAAAAAATACAGCTTATATCTGTGCATTGTGGCATGCATCTGTGACCCTGCATTTCAGAAGTGAATACAAAAGAATTGTGGCTTAGGTGCTGCTTTTGCATGTTCAAGACCCATCATAAAATGTACATTTTTCTCCTTAAAAATTCTGATAAATAATTATGCATGCATATTTTTCACTTAATAAGTGATTTGGAGTGAAGACATAGCTCAGTGACTAAGAGCACTTATTGCTTCTGCAGAGGACCTGGGGTCAGTTCCTAGCACACATGTGTTGGCTCACACCCCCCTATAACTCCAGTTATGTGGATCTGACACTTTCTTCTGGCTACCAAGAACTCTAATACATACATGGTGCACATAAACTCATTCAGGCACATGCACATAAATAACTTAATATTTTTAAAAGAAGTGACTTGAAATGTGTATAAATATTTCACTTCAAGTTCTTTATTTCCTGACTCATAAGTGTAACCATGCCCTAAAGATTAAAGCAAGGCTGCTAAGGTAAGTCCTCCAACATTGATTTGAGTAATATTTTCACTTTTTTCTTTCCTATTAAAATCTGCTAATGTAATTCACAAGAACTACTGGGAAAATCATTTTTAAATAGATTGAAAGCAGATGGCAAACATTTTTGCTTGACAGTGTTTGATTTCAAGTAGAGATCTGATTTGCAGACATAAGTGACTGCATGTGCAATAACATTCTGGGGGAAGCACCAAACCTCAAAGAGAAAAATGAAAGCAGGAACATACATATCTCCTCTGATGCTTGCAGGTTTCAGGAGAAGACGTTCTGGAGCGAGCCACTTGAGAGGGATGGTGCTGGTGCGCGCAGAGGAGATGCCCCCTTGGGTGTGGACTTCATAAGCCAGGCCCAATCGGCAGAGTTTGACAGTCAGGTCACTTTGGATCAGGATGTTCCTGGCAGCCACATCCCCATGAAACAGATTCTTATCCTGCAGGAATTCCTATCAGCATATGATCAAAGGTAATCAGCATTTTGAAGGTCATAGTTCACAAATAAGACAGTCTTGGGTGGCCTTCAAAAGATAAGAAACTTCTCTGCTCCAAACACTCACATTAATCAATTAGATTATTTCTAAAGCAGGATAAGGGATTAGATTTTTTTCACTTTATGATTATGGATTACCAAACTCAGTGAATGATCCAAATGGCACTAACACAGGAATTTAACGTTAGTACTCAGGATGGATCCTGCTGCACCACGTGTTCTATGTGAGCACTCTGCAACTGTGCTACATACGTACTCTTAACACTGGACTCTGAAAGCATAATCGCAGGCTCTGTGTCAACCCTAGCCCCTCTTGATTGTACTTTCCCTTCAGATGGTACTCAGTTCAATCCTGATATATACAAGGTTCAAATTATCTCATTCTGTCTTTCCAACTAGATGATGTTAGAAAACCCAAAGGAACACAGAAAGCCACACCCTCATCAGGTGATTGTTGACTGAAAGCCAGTCTCTTAACTCATACCAATCCACTAATAGTTCTTAAGTCAGGCTCCAGATCAAAATTCTCTGAGAACTTGAAAAGACAAACTTTAAGACTTTTAACACAGACTTACTAAGTCACCATCTAAAAAGAGAAAGGGAGTGACTTGAAGTATAAGGGAACAAAGGATTCTGGTGTGGTTAGAAAAGTAGGTGAAAATCAGTGTGGCTGGTGATGTGTGCTGGATCTGCTCCTTTTGCCTGAAGCCACTCAAGCTGTGTGTGACTGAAAGGACAGAAATCTGGGGTTCCGACTACCAAACACATAGAAAACAGAAATTTATAGGGTTAAAGTGTTAGTGTTCAGTCACTGATGAAGAAGAAGACCACGACTAGCCGTTTTCTGTCTCTTGGAAATTTTTAGAACCAAGAAATTAAATAGGATGAGCAAAATTAAGGAATGTATAAGAAAATTATCCTATAATAAGAAAAATTGAAGAATGTATAAAATTTAAGGACATTAAAGATAACAGCAAAACATATAGCCTTGCCTCCAGGCAGGTGACACAGGTGCTTGATGGATATATCAGTTTGATCGGCACACCCCTCTAGGATTGATACCTCTGAATTTACGATTCAGGAGGCAATGTAGGATAAAGCTCACAACTTAGCAGCACTGTGACTACAGATAACTGCTCTGTGATAGCCTCTCTCCTCAGCCAGTGGGAGTACCAACCAGAACTACTTCTCTTTACTCCTTTCACTTCCTTTTTAGTCCATTTTCCTAATTCCATTTAAATACCTGATGGGCCCAGCATGCAGCTCTTGCTGTGCAAGAGGCCATGAGTTCAATTCCCCATACTATCACCACTACAAAGAGTACTGATCCATTTCACACATTGTGGTTGCAAAATTCAACAAAACTTAAAATCATAGTTTCAGAGAGCCTTAATTTTTATATATAAAATATCCATTTGAAATACATCCAAATAATTTCACACATATAGTTATATAAACTTCCTGAATAATTTTGATAAAGGCAATTTTTTTCTGAAGCCCTAAATTCTTTAAAACTCTTTAAGTTGGTTTAAAAATAAAAGAACAGTTGGCCTTTTCTGTTCTTTCCTTTCTCTTCCCCTTGTTCATTATTTTTTCAAGTTTATCATATGCATGTATACATACGTATATGTATATATTTCATTTCACATATATTATCAAAGCAAGTCTCCAACCAAACACAATCTGAGCTAGTCTGCTTTATTTTAGGGGGTATAAATTTGTATCTTTCTTTACCCTTTCATCTACTTGCTTTCTCTCCTATATCTCTTCCATCTTGCTTCCTTTGTTTCCTCTTTGACATGTATATGGGTTCAGATATCAATTGAGCCCAGCTTTTGAAACTTAAGCTAAGTAAACTTTCACATCCTTCTCGTTCACTGTATCAGTCCTAAATTAGCTGTCTTCTGCCTTGAATGCCTTATACTGAGCTGTATTTCCTAAATAATTTCATCAATAAAAGACTAAAAAACAAACTGTCAGTGAATAGACTTCACCTAGCTTTATCTAGCTATCTTAAAAATATATACCCCATATTTATAATTATGTGGGAAATACAGCATAAATACTAGGCTGCTAAGAAACTGATAAGGAACCATCATAGTCCGTTTATGCTGATCTTACCAGGGCTAGAAGAACCTGCTTTCCAATGTGATATATTTGTTTTTCTGTGAGGTCATAGAGTAGGCCATCCATGGTCATCACATCCTAAAGAGACAGAGGAAAGGAAAACATTATATAAAAGTGACTTAAGTATATTTTCTTTTTTAAATTGTAGTAAAGAAACTCTGAAATGAAGATATGAAAGCTAAGGACAGGGATTAAGAATCAAAGAGAGAAGGCTGGAGAGATGGCCCGAGGGTAAATGTACTTGTCACCAAGCCTGATTACATGAGTTCCACCGCAGGCTACAAGTGGTGCAGGCACAGAATTGACTCCCACAAATTGTCCTTCTACTTCTGTGTGATCCCACCCCCACAGAGAGAAGAAAGAAATGTAAAAAAATAACTAAGGTGTATTTATGTTTTTTCTATATGTGTGAATGATTGCTTGCATGTATGTATATGCACCACATGCATTTCTAGTCTCCTTGGAGACTAGAAAATAGCATCTGACAGGTCCAGAACTAGAGTTAAACATAAGTGTGACCCTCCATATAAATGCTGGGAACTGAATGAACACTGATCCTCTGAAAGAGCAGGAGGCACTCTTAGTTGCTGAGCCATCTTTCTAAATATATATATATATATATATATTTAATCGAGAGACAAACATTAGGTATGTTCACATATGTAGAAGAACAGGGTCCCCTAAACAGCAGAAATGCAAAAAGAAGAAGAAGAAGAAGAAGAAGAAGAAGAAGAAGAAGAAGAAGAAGAAGAAGAAGAAGAAGAAGAAGAAGAAGAAGAAGAAGAAGAAAAGCAGATGAACAGCAGGCAATAAACAGGGATGACACTCTCCACTGAATGATTAACACAGCTACGCAGAAGGCCTACTACATATGCCGGTTCCCCTGTTAAAACTTGGTGTTTAAAAGTGAAGAAAACTTCAAAGCTCAAATTACAAACAAAAATTTGAGAAAATTCACTATGTGCAGTTTCTCATCTGAGCCTGATAGCTGCTGCCTTCAAGACTTTCTGAATGCCAGACCTGAGAACTAAAATCAGGAAACTGTAAATAAATAAATGGCAGCATGTGGTAAGTGCCACAAAGGAAATATGCAGCATCTGCTAGGCCATGGGTTGGTAGGAGGAAGACAAGAGCCACCTCAAGGATAGAGGAAGATGGGGAGATGAAGGATTTGTGGATATAAACTGCATGAAGAGTTGCTCCGTGTAGTAATGCAAACGATCTGAAATAGAGAAGGCAGCTCTGAAGAGTGGGAAGTTGCTTGGTGGTGAGAGCAAAGAAGTGGCAGAAGGATAATATCTTGAAAGGTTTAAATGGACAGGGTCTGTGTTCTCGTATTCACACCATTTCCAGTTGTGTGATGATCAGCCTCTGAGGGCTAAATTAGTCTTGAACTGGCTCAACAGCAAGTGAGAAACCAGGGTTTCTTCAACTCTTCAGGGAGGAACATTTAGAGAACAAAGGATATTATTATTACTATTTTAATTTTTAATAACTTTTTACTTTTTGAGATTATAATATAATTCCATTATTTGTCCATTCCCTTACCTCCCTCTAAATCTTCCCATGTTTACCTCCCACCTTGCACTCATTTAAATTCATAGCCTCTTTTTCTTTAATTGTTGTTACAATTGTGAATATATGTACGTATGTATTATATTCATAAATATATAAATACAGCCTGCTCAGTCTGTATGTAACTTGAATGTGTATGTTTTCAGGGCTGACCATTTGGTATTGAATAACCAATTGTTATGTTCTTCCATTGGAAATAGCTAGAAACTTCTGAGCTATTTCTCTTTAAAGATTTGACACACAAACACTTATAGCTGAGCTTCTTCCTTGTCTGCTCTAGTATACTAGGGTGCTTTCATGGAATGAAAAGTACACTTAGCAGGAACAACAGAGTAACTATTATTACTGAGAGTGGTACATCATTCTGTCATTATTCATTTTTAGCACCTACCAGTTTGATTGCTTCTTTAGTACCAATTGCTATTATGTTTTATATACATAATGTCTTTAACATTTTATGAATTTTATTTATAAAACTAAGATCAGAATTAATATTACAGGATAGACATGATGGCACATGATTTTAGTCCCAACACTTGAGAGGCAGAGACAGGCAGATTTCTGTGAATTCAATACCAATCTAGTCTACAGCAAATTCCAGGACAGTCAAGGCTACACAGAGAAACCCTGTCTCAAATAATGGCAAAAAAAAAACCAAACAAAACACTTTGCCAAAGTCAAAGTTAGGCAGTGGAGGCAAGTCTTTAAACATATTTTGCCCAACAATAAAATGATCAGCCACGTGTCTATTTCAAATCACAGTGCATAAAATTGTCCAAAATAAAAAGTTCATTTTCTGTTTCCCCTACATGTCAAGTGTTTAATATCATTTGTGGTTAACTGTGCACATAATAGATATGGAATTTTTATTTTTTTAGTCTGGGTCTCATGTAGCTGGGAGTGGCTTCAAATGGATGTATAGTTGAGATGACCTTGAACTCAAGACCTTTTCCGGAGCTGGAATTATAGGTATATGCTACCACATACAGTTTTACACTGTGTTGGGTTTCAAACCCTTGCTGTAGGAATTCCTACAGCCAGTAGCCTTTAAGTTACTCACCTACTTGGGCATGGCCTCTTAAACTATATATGCCATTGTAAAGCACGCATCCAGCCTCTTTTCCGGCTGTGGGATTTGGTTGTTGTTTCCCATTCAAGCAGAGGACTGTGATCTGTTAGTCTATCCCTAAACAAATAACCTTTTATTATACTCAATTCTGAACTAGTGTGGGATTTCTGTTTTAGCATCTGCCTTCAAATCCTGGACTTTTTGCTAGACAAACATTGTGCCAACTGAGCCATATCCATAGTCCTTAGCTAAAATTGTTTTACACTTACATAATCATAGTTCCATTCAAACATGGTAATTGCTTCACTCTTATATAGTCTGCATATTTTGTCATTCGTGGTGTTAATTGATGCATGAAAAAACTAATCAAAGCTTTGATCTACTGGTGCAGCTTCCCTACAGCTCACCTTACGGCAGGTCCAGAGAAAGTTGAGCAGGTCCCCTGGGACCACATCTTCCAGCACCATGTAAAGTGGCAGCCTTTCTGTGCAGCATCCTTCCAGTTGTACCAGGTTCCTGTGTTTCCCCAGGTACTGATAGAATTGGATTCGCCCTATGAAATTCTGGGCCTCCTGGAGTCCAACGGGTTCTATGAAAAACAGAAGAACTGGGTCAGTGAATAGTCAAGTGCAGCTGACACATAGGGCACAAGAAGCAACGGGCATGTATGCAGGTGATATTGTTCAAGGCCCCTAAAGAAGAGGGACCAAGCCGGGCGGTGGTGGCGCACGCCTTTAATCCCAGCACTTGGGAGGCAGAGGCAGGCGGATCTCTGTGAGTTCGAGACCAGCCTGGTCTACAAGAGCTAGTTCCAGGACAGGCTCCAAAACCACAGAGAAACCCTGTCTCGAAAAACCAAAAAAAAAAAAAAAAAAAAAAAAGAAGGGGGACCAAATGTAGAAGTGCAGTCAGAAAGGGGGCAGAAGAGGGACCATGTAGAAGAGAGTAATACTGAGTCAATGATCCTTTAAAGAAATAATAGAGAGTCAAGGGTCTCAGACCTTGATAGGTTTTTGACTTCCTGAATAGACAAGTGTTCTATTATGTCTACTATGTCACTGTCTGGGCTTTTTGGTGGATGTTTTTGCTTATTTTTAGTCCTTCCTTGTTTTCTGTTCTATGTATCCAGAGCTAATTATGTATACAGAGAGAGAGAGAGAGAGAGAGAGAGAGAGAGAGAGAGAGAGAGAGAGGGGAGAGGAGGGAATGATACACAATATCAAGGAAGGGTATAAGGACCAAAAAGATGGTGAAAATCGGTGACTGGTGACATGGAAGCCTGATGATTTTTCAGTCACTGGAATCCACAATGGAAGGAGAGAAGCAACAACTGAAAGTTAACCTCTGACCTTACACTTGTGTGGCACATACCTGTACTCACACATGCATGCCATGCACACATGCACACACAGAGAGAGACATGCTAATAATAAATTAATTTTAAAAGAAAAGGTATCAAACAGTAAAGAATTTTTTTTAAAAAAAAATCCCATAACCCTAGGCCAAGTAGCATCTACTATGGAAATGTCTACTTTACAGACTTCTATAGGCAAGGGTAAGGCAGAAATCTAAAGACCCAGGAAGAATAACTCTGCAACCAGTTTCCCTTATACACAATAAGCATATCTTCTGACACATATCTTAAAGTTTGCAGCTGCTGTTAATATTTACAGGTACAGGCTCACCATAGAAAGAGAAGGGAATCTTCATACTTTACCTGCTAAAACCTTGAGGACAACACTCTTTGGTGTAGGGTGGTCCCTGGTGGTCATCATGGCGTGATAGAGGGTCCCACAGCTGCCACTGCGGATCTTCTCCATAACGTCTGAAAGCTGTTCTCTGGGTATCTGCAGCTTAGCCAGGGGCGGTGTGGCTGCTCGTAAAAAGCTCTCCACAGAGGTCTCCTTAAGAGGCAGGAATACTTTTTCTCCTTGTCCTGCCACCTCCTGGCTTAGGTCCCTAGATGCAGGTGCAGAGGCAGTACCTAGAACAAAGAGACAAAGTTCAAAACCTGTTTCCTGCCCTGGGGACACCAGAAAAATCAGACTTAACAAATTGGTCAGCCAAATTTCTCAATGAATAACACAGGAACATCTTCTGATGCTTCTCAGTGAATGAATACCAACACTAAGCATCTACAACAGTAACAATAATTCTATTACTTGTAAAAAAAAAACTAATGATGAAGCCCTGGAAACTGGTCATGTTTATTTCTTATCATCCTTGGGATTATCTTCAGTGTTCGCATGGATGTAGTGCAGAAGCAGGACAGTTCTGAAAAGGAATCCACAGCACAGGTACCAAAAGGTGGTAGCCACTGTCTTAAGTCAGTCACATGACTTCCAGAATTGAAGGAGGCTTATAGATAGATACTCAGCCATCAGCAGTAGCTTTTTTTTTTCAGGTTACCCTCAAAAGTGAAATTATTCTATATTTCCATGATTCTTAGTTGAAAGGTCTTCTGAGACTATCTCCCATCCATAACTACCTTTCCAGTTGACTAAGAAAGCTTCCTTCTTAAATTTCCAATCATTTGTTATCAGTAAGAATCGTCATACATCATATACTGTCTGTGAATTGAGGTTAGGCATAGTTCATAAACACTTAAGATTAGTTTCTAATCATAGAACGTACAACAATAAGAATGTTTGAGGCAGCATGTTATCAGGGAAAATAACACAAGGAAATATGATTTTATCTACAGAAGTCAAAAAAGGTCTTTCATATTTGATAATGCTTAATAAAGGCCTAGAAATAATTACAGAGCAAACCATGATGACACTATAGTAGAAGGAACAAGATGTATGAAGTCACCAAGAGAAAAATGCATGGGGTATTTAAGGGGGAGCAAGGAAGGCAGTACAGATGGAAGACAAGTGGGATGACTCTCTGGAGAGATATGGGAGAGGCAGAGTCCAGATCATATGAGGTCATGGGAAGAATCTTGTTATTTTCCATTCTCTGAAATACAACAAGCTATTGGAGGGTCCTAAGCCATATGAATTGAGAGACCAAGCAAGGCATTCATGAATTATTTTGTATTTTCAAGGAGGAATTAGACCATTTAAAAGTTAGAAGCAGTTACAGAGAAAACCTCTGGGAATGCAATATGTGAGTGGCTTGGGTTTGTAATTCACAAGATCTTGCTATGGGTTAGACCTATGAAAACCTTGGCCTATGACTTTCTTAAAATCAATCTTCCCTGAGCCTATGCCTAGCTTCATGATCTGAGTCTTACCCTGTGTTCCAGGGTGCTGCCTTTGGGATCTCTGTCCTCTAATAAAAAGCCACAGGATGATTGCAAGAAGGATGAGGAAGCCTCCAACCAGGAGAGCTGGAACGATGATTACTTCATACTGATGCTCCTGGACAACTGTGTAAGCCATAAACAGAAAGAGAAGTAAGAGTCATGCAAGTTCCCCTACCCACCGTGTCTCAATGCGCCTGTATTCCCTCATTCCCTCATTGCCCATGGAGGGAACCCTGCATCTTAGACCAGTGAGGGTCATTTCTTCTGTCCTGATCTGATTGGTATGCATCCCCCACCACAAAAATGATATCTGCTAGAAAGCAGTCCTCCTCTAGAACCATCCAGAACTCAGTCTCTATTATTTTAGTGTCAGATCACACAGGCAGTTGTGGTCTTTGCTCTTACCACACAGCTTATCACTGAGGCTGCACTCCAACAGCACCCGGTTTAGGCGACCTTTCTCTCCCATAACCACAGGGCCAGCCTCCTATGCTAGACCCACAGAGTGTGCACAGGGCACAGTGACAATGATGCGTTGTACCCAGGGACTGTATGTGTTATTCTATAAAAAAGAAAAAAGAGCACATGTATAAATTTTAAGTACACCTATGAACCTCTAGTTAGTAAGCACACAGTGCCCTCTCTGAGCCATCTACTTCTTTCTGCTCTTTTGTTTGGAATTCAGGCTGAAAGAACATTCTTTTTCTGTGGAAGAATTTTCCTTTCTCTCTTATACAGAATTCTGGCCTTGATTTCTTCATTTCATTGTTACTGAAATTATTTTAAAGGCATCCTAGAGTTCTGTGACTTCATGCTGAAATAGGGAGCCATAGCATCATCCTGACCATTGGTAGAATATATACCCCCACTACAGCCCCACTACATGCTAAATTCCTTTCAGCTGCATGTCACATTTTTTACACATCACATATCACTCTATTTTTACCCAGACAATGAATGAATATTTGACAAATATCAAAGAGATTCATGTTTTTGCTTGCCTCTTTTGAGACACGTGCACCTTCAGAACAAGTAAGTAGACAGCGTTTGTCAATGAAAATTATTTCATTCCTCATCTCTCAAAGTTTGTGTGGACCTCCTCTACACCCACCAGATACAGTCAAACAAAGCCACATTCTAACCAGGTAGGTCATAGACTACAGAAATTGTCACTATAGAAAGAGCCACCTTTATTTTTCTCGATCCTTTAAGAAAATGCATCTATACATAAATATGTTCCAAATATGAGCTGAGGAGTTGACTCAGTATGTAAAGTGCTAACTGTGAGTGCCTGAGGACCTGAGTTTGGATCCCTGGAACTCATGCATCTGAAATCCCAGCATTCCTTGATGAGAGGCAGAGAAAGGAGAGTCCCTAAGGCTTGTGGGCCAGCTAACCTGGTACACATTGCAGAAAAAATAACAAACAGAACCTAGAAGGCAAAGCCTGACACCGGAGAATGTCTTCCACACTAATGTGGAGGCCTGTGCGTGCTCACACACAAAGATACAATCATAACATAAAATGATATAGCATGAAAATATTCCCCACTCCAGTTACCAATTTTCCAAATAAATTACAGTTACTTGTTTCTTGAAGGACATTCTTTTTATTATTAATATAGTTTGTCCTTTAAAAGTTTCATATAAGTACATAAAACATTCTGTTCTCTCCCACAATACAACACACACACCCATGCATGCATCTTATTTTCCTATTGCCCCTGCCAGCACCCTATCTTCCTTATGAATCTTGGTCCTCTATTCACTTGTTTATTGTTTTGTTGTTGTCATTGTTGTTGTTGTTGTTCCTCGTGGGGTTTAACTAGGGCTATCTGTCTGACCCTGAGTCTCCAGTGGGTACATACATGACTAAATGCTATGCTTCCCACTCTGCAAAATCTATTCGCTGACAATAAATCATTAGTGAGTGGTAGGGCCCAAGGAGCCACTTCTCCTACCATAGCTGACTGTTGGGAGCACCTGCCTATGTGGACCAAGTCTAATGCGCACAGACTCAGCAGCTATGACTGAATGGGTCTTTATCTAACCACCTTCAACAACTTCATATCACCCCCACATTTTTTAAGTGACATCTCCAGACTTGTTTCTTTCTGAAGAGAAGTGATAGTTCTCACTCTTCTATGTATCTGGCAATCTAGCCTGTACCCTTGCTCAGAGATGTGGTGGCTCTGGAGTCGGTGCAGACTACTGCTTTAATTCTGACTAGTCTGAAACAGAACACACTGATTTTCCTGCTAAGTAATCTCGGGCAGTCTCATTTTGTAGAGATTTGATGAAAACAAAACCAGAAGTGCAGCTGATACGGTGTGATGCTAAATGTCTGTTACCCATTCCAGACCTCCTATAGTTACACACTGAGTTTTAGTATTGGTGCTAATGATCAAAGAGTTACTTACTGAAGGCCAGAATCTCTGCCGCAAAAACTTAAGCAAAGACATCTCCCAGGTTCAGCCTCATGCCTTTTCACTTTTCACTGTTCTATGAGTACATGTTGTGAATCACAATTAACAACTCGGAAAGAAGACGGGTTTGTGGCCTGATAAGCGAGGTGGGCAGGTGGTGAAAAGTGGCATACACTGGAGAGAAATTGACCAGGAATTCCAGCACTGGGGAGCCAAGGGCAGGAGGATCTCTTGAGTTTGAGACCACCCTGGTCTACATAATGAGTTTGAGGACAGTAAGGAGTACATAAAGAGACCCAGTCTCAAAAAATAAAAATTAAAAGCCCATACACACAAATAGAGAGTCAGAAAGAGGGAGGGGAAAGGAAAGAGAGAGAATTTCTGTCTGAGTTTGTACACAGCAAGGAATCTATGAAGCCAGTGAACAATTAAACAGTAAAGACTACCTCATGGAGGTGGTGAACCAAACAAGCAAAAAGAAACTAGTTCAGAAAGCTTCCACCCTTCCAAGACCACAGGCTAGGATCAAGGGGGGGGGGGCAAAGGAAAAGGCCCTGAAAAACCAACCCTGAGCTGAGCTGGTTGCTCAGAGCCTGTCTGAAAAGGTCTCAAGGCCTAAGCATTCGTGTTTAACTTTCCTCTTGCTTCCCTTTCAGGACCTTATCAGATGTAAGTAATTATTTTTGTTCAGGGAGCAGCCAGTTGAACGAGTTTGGCTCTCTGGGCAGTATGTGCAAGGAACACAATCTCTCTACACAGTACAAATGGGAAAAAAAAGTCATTCAGCTCAGACTGTGAGCTCTGCCCAAAAGCCAAACTACACGCCCAGTAGCACACAAGGAAGTAACCTGAAGTTGTTGTGCACAGACCCCATGATGAACTGGCTATGGCCAAACACACCTTCTCTCAGTGACCCATATCCACTACCCTTCTTTCGCTACCTGGCCATACAGAATGTCCACCTTAAGGTACCATATGACCTTCACTTAGACTTCCTAAGCCAGGTTCTCACCCTGGCTTCTCCTTGTCTCTGGCAGTTTACGGAAACTAGGATTATTCATACTGAACAAGGCAATGAAACTGGATGCTAAAGTGAGAAGGCAAATTCATTCTGTGAAACTATTTCTAAGATATTCATACAGGAATACTTGCAAGTAAAGGTATTTGCTGTGCTAGCCTGACAATCTGAGTTCAATCCCTAGGACCCACATGGTGGAAGTGAGAACTCCCAAAATTTGGTCCCTGACTTCCACACAGGCACAATGGCAAATGTTCGTGTGTGTATCCATATCCATGCACACAGAAACATACATACACAGAGAGTTAAAAAAAAAGAAATATTGAAAAAGAAAGAAAAAAGAAAGATAATTGTACAATAACTTCCAATGGTTTTAGTTTGCCAAAAGGCATGTGGCACATAACAAAGAATCATAAACAAATAATTTTTAAAAAATTGCACACCAGGCATACTTACTAGGCATACCCAGATAGCCATAAATACACAAGAAACCTTGACACATAGAACCCTATCTCCCTCCAAGTTTATATATCAGAAGATACTCTCATTTGCTTGTCATGGCAAGAGATTTGCTATAAACACTTTCTGCCTGAAATTTGTAAGAGATTAGCAAATGGTTTGTCTATTGGTCTGTATCAAACTGAGAAAGGGCATGCCTTGCTGACCAAACCTCTAGGATGGTTCTTCTCAAAGCTTAAAGTGCCTCTTCTAGAAGAATCCTAAAGCCAACATTTATACTTATAAAATATAATAAATACATATTTATAACACTATATTAATATTTAGAGAATGTTCTTATCTTGTTAAAAATTGTAGCATGGCTACAGCTTTTCTTATATGGACTGCAAAATAGTTAAGAATGTAAAATACTAGTCAGCTACCACAGATAACAAAACGCATGCGTTGGAATTAAGGAACTCTTGCAGCTGTGCAGTTCTTTATTCTGTTCCTCATTTGACAGTTGCAGACTATGTTTGTATATAGCTTGCCTACAGTTTGCATGTGTCCGTACCTGCCAAATCTCTCCAGGCAGACTTCTACCTGAAACAAGAATTGCCTCACCCGTGGGTTGTTATTCCTTGATTTTTCTCCTCTCAGCTACTTACTTCAGTGTGTTGATTTTCTACAAATGTTTAATCCCCCTACTTGAATTGAGAATCCATCATACAGTGACAAAGGAGACACAATATAAAGAAAATGAGAAGGAGCCGGGCGGTGGTGGCACACGCCTTTAATCCCAGCACTCGGGAGGCAGAGGCAGGCAGATCTCTGGGAGTTCGAGGCCAGCCTGGTCTACAAGAGCTAGTTCCAGGACGGGCACCAAAGCTACAGAGTAAACCCTGTCTCGAAAAACCAAAAAAAAAAAAAAAAAAGAAAAAAAAAAAGAAAGAAAATGAGAAGGAAAGGTGAGTGGAGGCCCTAATTAGCTGCAAGACAATATTCTGGAGACTATAGAAGTTAGTGGTAATTAGAATTTAAATCTCAATACTAACTCTCAAACTTCTACATGGATTCACAAGACAATCACAAACCACAGGGCGTTTCTGCACCTGTTTCAATGCATCAGAGGCAGGCCTGTTTGCAACAATAACACAACAACCCTTGTTCCTGACTTTTCAGTTTAGTTAACACAATACCACTCTCCCCCGCCCCCGCAGACACAATCTCCAATCTACCCACAAATTTCCAAAAGGAACTTTCTCCACCAAAGCGCAGTTGTATACTGCCGTGCACCGCAGCCCCGGTCTGCACTCTATGTGCTAGATCACAGTTCGCCAGCTTCGGGCAAGGGGCTGGAGGTTGAGAACACAGATGCAGAGAAAGACCGACATGTACACCTTTTAACATTGATACCAAAGCCCCTCTTTATTAGCACCATGTAGGCTTAAATACACTGAAGTGAATGGCCAACAGGTGAGAATCCCATCCTCTGATCCCCTAAGCTAGGCACAGCTTCTAGTAACTTTAATTAGAAGGTTCTAGGAGGGATGAGCAGCTGAAGGCCAGGACTCATTAATCCCAACATCCAGCTGAAGGCCAGGACTCATTAGTCCCAACAGTGTACAGGGCTTTGAAAACCATCTTGTCCTGCTGGAGCAAAACCTCTCTCTGTGTGCTGCGGAAACTCCTCTGGAACGACATCTGACCCTGCTCCACTGAGGTATGAGTCTGTCTGAAGCTCCAGTCCTAGTCTCAGCATCTGTATAACAGCTGTTGTGGATCTATCAGCAAGGTGGTCTTCAGAGATCCAAGTGACCCACCTGCCGGGTAAATACAAGGGTCAAGGAAGCTATTAACAGTTATGGGATATGGGACAGAAGACTTTAGATGAGGGAATATTTTATGGAGGAGGAAACCCAGGCTGAGAGGGTCTACTTTTGTTCCTAAATGATTGACTGCCCTTCTCTCCTTCCCCTCCCAAGCTATCCAACAAGAAAACTCACTTGCTAGAGAGAACACATCCAGTTAGCAGTAAGAGTGAAAACCACTCAGATCCGGAAGAATTCAGTATAATTTATGTCCAACATCTTGAAAAATAAGCTATCCTTCCTGATTTCAGATCTTACATACCAAGCAAATTCAGCATGCCAGTCATTATGTTAGGCTGTTCCATGCCCAATCAGAAAGGCAGAAACTGAAGAATTAGCATAAAAATGATGAAGTCTCATTTAACCATGTAAATAAATGGCAGAACATGGTTTCATATCTAGGTCCAGCTCTCTTATTTATATACCCAATGTTCTTTAAATGACTGTATGTACATGTGCCTGAATATATATATGCATATTCACATACATACACACACACACACCTTCAATTCTACTTTTATCATCTTCTTTTTGAATGTGAAGATTCAATTTTTAGGAATGGCAATCTTTTAGTGTTTCTGATAGCTAAAGGTGATTTTCCATTATCCAAAGGGAAAGAACAAAGGCTTGGGATTCTTAGACACTTCTCACATACTCAGGCTCCACCTTTCTCCAGAGACAAACCTGTGAAACAAACCTGTGAGACTCCATAGCAGAAAAGACAGCAGAGGTGACCTACAGAGGTAGGCTATGTAGACCCCAGACTTCTCTCTGATATCTGCTAGCACAATGACATAGGTAGGTGTGGGGCCCCTAGCCCTGCTCTTCTCTAGAATCAAGATTAGAATTATTCTAACATTCTCCCTGTTCCACTTTCTCAGAGAACCGTGACCTAAAATGAATTTGGGAACCCAAGAAAAAGCCTGTTTGAGTAGAAATGTTTTCATACAAATCATGCTAGTAACTTTTCCAATGCTTGAAGACCTGCAATGCAAGGCAGAGGAGAGGAGGCTTGGATCAAAATCTGCTGCCTCTAGACAGTTGACCTTGGAAAGCAGGAACCAGCTTTTCAGGCAGATTATCTGCAAGAATCTAGATAAGCTCACAGACTGTCAGAGCTCACACAAAGAGTGACAATTCACAGACATCACCAACAGCCACCAGAGCTCAGAGAGTGACAACTCACAGGCATCACCAACAGCACCAGAGCTCACAAAGAGCGACAATGATGCACACATCTGATTTCCTACAAGGCATTTTATACATTCAAAGCAACTGAGTCTTGCCAGATTTTCATTCTCTCTTGTTTTCGTCTACAGTTCCATGAACTACCATCTACTGCTCTGAACCCTTAAACGATCAGAAATAATGTACCTGAGATGTTTTCTCACTTGTCCTCTCCTTACTAGCTAACAGTTTCCTCAGCTTTCTACATGTACAAAAGAGCTCTTTAAAGAAGAGAGAACAGCACACAACTCCTGCCCACCCCAAACAGCCATGTCCACTCCCGCTGTGGCTTCTTTTCACCATTAGACCAGCACACCTGATGACCTGCAGTGGCTGCTGAAGCCGCCCGCTCAAGGCTTTCCTCACACATTGTACTTCATTACATTGTCCCGTCAAAGCTTAGTCTCCCTGTTTGATTCGTCCTCCTGTCCTTTGCCTACCAAGCAGGTGCTTCTAGATCTTTAAAAATCTCCTCACAGCTGTTTGTGATGGTGTTCACTTGTGTTCCCAGAACTCAGGAGGCAGAAGCAGAGGCAAGTGTATCTGTGTGAGTTTGAGACCTGACCAGCTTGTTCTATATAGTGAGTTCCAGAACAGCCAGGGCTACATACTGAGTCCTTGTCTCAAAACACACACACACACACACACACACACACACACAACACACACATCTCCTTACAGTTTCCTTCATAAACAAAGAGAACTTTTTATTTCCGGCCACTCATCTGTTCTCTGTCTCTGATAGACAGAAAGGTTCAAGCAAAGGTTGAGAAACCTGAGGACCATGCCTGTGAACACAGAGGGCATACACCACACCCTCCCTCTCAGTCATACACCACACCCTCCCTCTCCTCTCCTCTTTCTTTCCTCCCTGCCTCCTCTCTCTCTCAGCCTCTCAGGCCGAGCCAACAATCAGGAAGTCCATTAAGCCTTTTTCTCAGTTCAGTGGCCCGGTAAAGATTCTGTAAACAGAACACAATCACAGGAAACAACAATAAATATCAGGCCAGACTAAAAGTGTGTCCTCAGGGACAAATTAATACCTCCTTCTGCAGAGTTGGGAGCCGAGGCGGAATGTGTCCCCCTCCTGAGAGTGGGTCACTAGCGTCTCTGAGCTAGTACCGATGACAAGCTGAGAGGTGGAGTCAGTATTGACTCCACTCTGGTAACAGAGGTTTGCAGTTTGAACTCTGGTTTGGTGGGTGACTCCTGCAGCCCCCAGAACACAACAGCATCTGACCTTGAGGGTCCTCTTCTTCCTCCTCCAGGAATTAGGAAACCCCGGCCTCTCTCTCTCTCTCCTGTGAGCAGTGGAGAAACCACAGCAGGAAAAGAATCAATGACGAAAGGGTCGAGCTCAGGTGAAGCAGGTTATCCGTCCTTGCTTCTTCCTTCTGACCAGGTGATTCTTTCTAACAGAAACAGAACAAAAATAATGTTACTTTGATAGGCATTGAATAGTAGGTAAGAAGGAAGAATGAACATGAGCAACCAATTGTTTCACAACGGGCTCTAGGGTTACAATATTGACAGTAAAAATAAACACTGGAGATGTTGAGGAGGTTGAACCAGCAGCACGCAAGAGCCGTAGGAGGGTGAAGAAAGACAAACTAGAGACAAATAGTACAGGAATAGTACAGGTATATTAGTCAGCTGAAGACGAATCTTCAGGAGCTTAGTTTTTGAGTTTTATTTTGTTTTTGCCAGTAAAATATAGAGGCCAGAAGAGGGAATCAGATCCTTTGAAATTGGAGTTACAGATGATTGTGTGTGCAAAGAATTGAACCCGGACTCTCTGGGGAAGAGCAGCCACTTCACTTAATTTTGTGCCATCTCTCCAGCCCTAGGAGGTGTTCAGTGATACAAAAAGTCTTAGAAGTAGGACAGAAGGATAGCGAAAAAACTGAAAGGAAAAGAGGAAGAAAAGAGGGATTTGTACACGATGGAAGTGTCCTAACATTTAGGAAACCTCAAGGGAGTAAATTATACCCAAATAGAAAATGTACACAGACCTAAAGAAGGAGCAAGGAGGGAAGCAGAAGAATGAGGAGCTGTTGTGGAGGCTTGAAGGAAGAGGGGAGTCCGCAACAACATGGAAGACAACTGGACAGCAGGGAAGGATCAAAAGCCCAAAGCAAGTGACGCAGATCAAAGGGAAGTGAGCATAGAGTAGTGCAGCTGGACCAGAGTGAGTGTTCCCAGGAACACATGTGTGTAAGGATGTGAGAGAACTGTGTCCAGGCATCCCTCCAAGGCATTTGAGAGATTATGAATGAGAGGACTGGTGAGAATGAGTGTAGACTTCTGAAGCTGATTTGTGGACACTCAGGGCTCCAGCAGGTCTGTGGTCCTCAAACATGCCTGCACCATTGCACCTCACAAGAGCTTTGTGACAGTATTATCCCTGCTGCTCATTCCCCACTGCTCCCAGTGATGAGAATGATAAAGAGTACTAGATAATGACTCCACATAGCATCATTCAATAGTGGGAAAGTGTCCCAGAAGATGCTGACAAACAGCAGAGACTGAAACTTCTAAAGTTTAGGAAATGGATTACTTATTTGATTAAAAATAATTTACAACATTACTCCACTGATAATAAAATAAGTTTTAGTCTGAAAAAAGTAATAATATTTCTGAGAAGCATAAATTCATGTTATAGGTTAGGTAAGATTGGTGATTACTTCATAAACTTCAAAGATGGAATATTTTTCCATAGAAAAAATTACAATGAAAAAGCAGTGATTTTATGACAATAAGAAAACTAATATACTGATAAATAAATAGCTAAGACTGGACAGAGGCAAGTTAACTATTTCTAAATGGTTAACAAATATAGACAAAAATGACTTTTATATGAACTAGTAGTTTTATTTTTATTTTTTAATCTTTGAGACAGGGCTTCACTATGAAGCCATAGCTGACCTAAAACTCATGATGTTGATCATACTGGTCCCAAACTCACAGAGATTCACCTGTTTCTGCCTCCTGAGTGCCTTGATTAAAGGTATGCACTACCATGCCCAGCTTAAGTAGTAGTTTTTGAAAATATATTTAAGCACATGCCTATAATCCCAGAACTTGGAAGGCCAAAGCAGGAGGATCTCCGTGTGTTTAGGGCTAGTCCGGTCTACACAGTGAGACTCTTTCTAAAAAAATATTTTTTGAAATATGATTAGATATAAATTTTTATGTACTTATTTCAATGAGGCATCAAAAATTTCTCTCCTGACCTACATTCAGGGTGGAGTCTTGAAATTTAGTGAGTTCTTCCTGGTACTTGTTAAGGCCATTATCTAGCCCAGTCTGGGAGACAGCCAAGTTGAAGTTCACAGAACAGAGTTAATGTATTATATCTTTCCAAAAGCAGAAAGAACTCAGGACAAGAATCAGATTCCTGGGATGGACTTATCTCAATTCAGTCAAATGGACATTTCCTAATCTATGAAGCTGAACTCATCCTTCATGCTCAGCTCAGAGAATCTGCTAGAAAGTCAGTGAGTGTGTGAGGGTCACAGTGTAAGTGGTGGTAAGTGGCTGTTCTAGCAAGAGTTCAGAGTTCTTCCCAATAACCACTAGGGGATTTTTTTTTCTTTGGTTTTTTGAGACAGGGTTTCCCTGTCGCTTTAGAACCTGTCCTGGAACTAGCTCTTGTAGACCAGTCTGGCCTCAAACTCACAGAGATCTGCCTGCCTCTGCCTCCCGAGTGCTGGGATTAAAGGCACGTACCACCACCATCCAGTTTACGAGGGGATTCTCATTTATTGTATTTGTGTATGTATGTGTGTGCTGCTGGAAATAGAAGCCACAGCCACATTCATTCTAGGTAAGCATTCTGCCTCCAAGCTGTAGGCAGAGCCTTAAAATAAACATTGTTATTAAAGCACTATCAAGGAGTCTGGGGAGGTAGCTCAGGAGGCAAAGTGCATATGTGAGGCCCAATATTCAATACCAGTGCCAAATAAACTAGCATAGTGGCACTACTTATAATCCCAAGACTTTGGAGATAGATGCAGGAGAATCGGAAGTTCAGGGTCAACCTCAGCTAGATATCTGATTTATTAATTAATTAACTAATTAATTAATAAGGGCTGGCATGTTAGCTCAACAGATGGATGCTTCCCACCAAGCTGAACTATCATCAATTACAGAACACACATGGAAAAAGGAGAGAATAGACTCCTTCAAGTTGTTCCTGACCTTCATGTTCGTGCTACGTACGCATGGTCACTGCCTCCGCATAAATAAATAAATAAATAAATAAATAAATAAATGTAAACAATTTTTAAATAAATAAATAAGCTGGGGTAGTTAGCATCTACAGGTCCTTTATGACATAAGTCATAATGTCATTCATTTACAGACAACTTGCTGAGTCAAGAAATTCTTTTCTCTAATTGCTCCTCAAAGGAGTCATTGTGTTTCTGAATGTCACAGAACCTGAAGTTCTTTAGTGACTGCATCAGCTTCACTACCATGCTCTCAGGGAAATAAGATCCCCTTCAAAGCACAGACATAAACACAGATCCAGTTCCTTCTCCTCTTAACATGGTGAAAGACTTCTGGAATGTTAGGAAAGAACACTTGGGCAATAACCTAATGAGCAGAAGTGCAAGGTGGTGTGTGCACAGGTGTGGATGTGTAGGGATGTGCTCATAATTCTGTTACATCTGTGTTTTACCTGAGCAACCATACAGTAGCCCAGTTGCCAGCCCACCATCTCTTATCTGTGCTGTTGAACCTGTGCACATTATTGCCCCTGCCCCCTTTCCTCATAGGCATTTATAGTTGCATATTAAAAGCAGATTTATCTTGCTTATCCATCATGCATACTTTGGCCTCAGCTCACTTTCAATTTGTGGGTCAAATCTCAGAAGTATATTAAATAAATCCCATTTCTGAAATCAAACGTACTTGTCTTTAGTGCTCAGTAGCTGTATACTTGGCTTTTTTCATTTTCTTACTAGATTTGTGATGTTATCTGAGTGTAAGAGTTAAGAGACATCACATGCAAAATATTTAGCATAACACTTAGCATGTGTTAACTAGCTACTTCCACTGCTTATATCTCTCTTAAGCAATGCAGAGAAAATTCACTAGGTTCTAATGCACTAGAGAAGGTTTTGTATTGACAGCTGGCCATCATTCTAGTATCACACATATCGACTTCCTTAATTCCTGCTTGCCAGTATTGTTCTACATAAATTTGGGCAAGTGTCATCCCTTCTTGGCATTTTAATTCCTAATCTATAAAGTAGTAAATCATAATACTAAATTTTAATCTTTAAAATTACAAATCACATAATCATAGACATTCTGATGGGGATAAATATGGTAAGTCACATGGAAGTGCAAATCTGCAGTCAGAGCACAGGAGGTTAAGGATTAAGGAGGGCCAGACTGGGCTACAGAGTGAGACCCAATCTCGAAACAATAGATAAAAGATTAAAGTGCTTTAAAATTTCAAGACCAAAGTATTTCAAAGCTCCAAGACAGGATTATCAAATACTTTTTATGCCTCTCCACCGACACACATGTATTGCCCCCTCTTCTAAGGCGCCCAGCCTTCAAGAGTTGAAGCGTAGTAGTAAATGATTGGAGCATCTACTTCACTGTGGCTCTGGTTATTTTGGAAGTCAAGCTGTTTCTGCATGTGACTGCATCATTTGTTGACTGCATGTTTTCTTCTCTTGTATCTATTTTATAACTGTTATACAGAGAGATGATGCCTGACTTATCTTGGGAGATAATCTGCAATCAAATGAACTTTCAGGACTGCTTTATATATGTACCAGTGTGGTCTCCGGTATGATAGAGCTCTTCAACAGCCCAGTGAAGCTTTGTGATCTAGAGCAAGGGCAGTAACAACCAGCACACTGTCAGTATTTGTCCATATCTTAGGCAGGAAGAAATGTCTGCACACATGGATAGATGTAAAATCAGAAGGAAGATGGATACCTGCACTTGTCCCTGTGTTGTTAAGGAGAAGAACCTGTCAGTCTTTCCAATAGTCCTGTTTGTTGTGTGATCACATAGCCTGACTCCTACAGAAAATTCAAGTCATGTAGGTACAGCCGTCCAAACTGCAGAGAGTACTGACAAGTACTGAGAGTCATGAGAGACACCAGGCACCCTCATGGGGTCCTAATCTGTCTTGAAAATAAAAATGTGGCAGCAATGTTAATTTTTTATAGTTGGGATTGACCTTTGACATTGACCTTTGCAAAATAAAAGTCTAACAAAGGCCTCACTTGGGGTATGGGGGAGTAAGAGCTGGAGAGATGGCTCAGTAGTTGAGAGCGCATACTGCTCTTGCAGAGGACCCTAGTCCTGTTCCTAACACTCATGTTAGGTAGCTTACAACCGCCTATGACTCTAGCTCCATGGGATGGAACTCCTTCTACTGGACTCCATAGGCACCTGCACTCACATGTACATACACACACACAAGATAACAATGGTGACAAGCTTCCTGGGGACAGTTCCTCAGAAGTATCTGACTGGTGATTGTTTGCATTGAGCACCACACTCATGAGGTATTGCTCACCATCCCTTCCCACGTCTTCGAAGCTTCACATAACCCGGATACAGATGAGAAAAGTATCTCACACCTGTGATGCCAGCATTTGAAGGCTGAGGCAGGAGGATTGCAGAGGTTTCAGGTCTGTCTTTGCTCTGTAGCCAGCCTAGACTACAGAGTGAGACTCTGTCTCAAAACAAAAACAAAAACTAACAAAACTAAAATAAAATAAAACCCTAGACCAGGAAGCTAGCTACATTCCATGTTATACCCTACCTCTATCAGGAGAGCAGAGTTCACATAATCAAACTAAACAGTCAGCTTTGCTCTCTGCCCCACCCTGCTGCTCCTTAAGGGACAGCCTGAGTCTACTTGATTCTATTTTCTCCCACAGTTGCCTACTGCTGTTGACTGTGTTTACAGTGCCAAACATGGACAATGTTCTCACAGGTTAGGTGCCCCTCTAAACACACTGCATGGAGTGAATCATAGAATTCTCACAAATGGGGAAATAGTGGCCTGAAGTCAGTGTTATTACGATTTATCCTATACGGTATTATCTCTTAGAAGGTTTTCTTTCTTTCCTCCTTCCTGTTTACCTTCCTCCACTCTATTCCTTCCTTTGTCTTTCTTCTCTGTTTTCCT
Source organism: Chionomys nivalis (assembly GCF_950005125.1). Taxonomy (NCBI): domain Eukaryota; kingdom Metazoa; phylum Chordata; class Mammalia; order Rodentia; family Cricetidae; genus Chionomys; species Chionomys nivalis. The sequence continues at coordinate 19,138,961 of NC_080086.1, read as the reverse complement.
TCTTTATTTTGCAGAGTTAGAATTATCTTTAATATTGCTCTTTTAATTTTGTATCATAAAATTCAGCATTCTCAAACTTCAAAAAGTTGTTTTTAATATATTCACAGTGTTACACAATTCATCACTGTGTTACTTTAAAATATGTCATTGGACTGAAGAGATGGCTCAGTGAATTAAGAGTACTTATTATTCTTCTAGGGGACGTAGGTTTGATTCTCAGCACCCACATAGTGACTCGCAACCATTCATAACTCAAACTTTAGGGACCTTGACATTCTAAACTGGTCTCTCCCAGCCCTAGGCACACATGGTACACAGACATATGCAGGCAAAGTACCATACACATAAAAATAATTAAATCTTTTTTAAAAATACAATACTTTCATAACCCTCCAAAATAAAACTCCCTCTTAGTCGCAGTGTTTGCCCAGTGTCCCCACCCCTAACCCAGGGCAATCACAAACCATTTTCTGTCTGTGGATTATACTATCCTTGACATTCCATTTTAATTGAATAAATGCGCTAAATTTACTTTGAGTAACTAACTAGTAATTCTATGTACTTCCAACATATTTTTAACACTCAAAAGAAAGATCCATGCTCCTCATGTCTTTCAGGACCAAGGAAAGATACAGTTTTTAAAGATCCTATTCTCTTTGGATGTAAACCGTGCTCAACCTAGGTGTAGGAGGGAGGGCCTTGGACTTTCCACAGGGTGGGGTGTATGACACTCCCTTAGGGTTGGAGGGGGAGGGGAGGGTCTGAGGAGAGAGAGGAGGAACTGGGAGGAGTGGAAGGAGTGGGAATCTGGATTGGTATTTTTTTAAGTAGTAAAAAAACGGAAAAAAATTTAAAGACATTCTTGAAAATTTTAGGTGGCTGTGTTATAGAAACTCTATGGACTTTACATGGGAAATAACTACTAAGTATATGACATCGTCTATAGAAACCAACAGTTCACAGTGTTTGTTTTATGTTTATTGGTGCTCTATTGTGCATAGCCTGAAGGGAAAGATGAGATGATGCTTTTGCATTGCACACAGGACATGCACTGTGCCGCCATTTATTTTAGAGATAATTAAAGTTTCTAGAGTACTGCCTTTACTTCTCTCACTTTCTCAAACATTTTCCAATCTAGAATATAAACATGCTCAGAATGGGTTTTTTCTTATGAAAGTGGAAGAAACAAACCTACAGATTAAAAGCAAATTGTCCAGAATGCATTTATGAGGTAGATTGCATGCACAGTGGCATAAATGCAAAGCTTCCCTTACTCCAAATACAAAGTTAAAAACCTGAGATCTGCTTTTATATAAAATTGAGAATCCCCCAGCAAATATGTAAACCTGATTTTTTTTTCATTCTCCAGTCTATTACAACACTAAAAGTCATCTTTCTCTTTAGTTCAAACTATAAAAACAAATGATCCAATCAATAAATAGACTAATGAACTCAAGTGATGATTCTTAAAATAAGTGTTGTGGAATATTCCTTTACACTGTGTGAAGATATGTCACTGTGGTTGATTTAATAAAAAGCTAAACAGCCAATAGCTAGACAGGATCTTCAGGGCAGAGAGAATACAGGGAAAAAAATGTAGAATCACCAGCAAAACACATGGAGGATGCCAAACACGCAGGAGAAGATGTAAATGCTACAAGTTATGTGGCAACACGTGAATTAATAGAAATGAGTTAATTTAAGATATAAGAGATAGTTAGAAACAAACCTAATATATCAGCTAAGCTTTCATCATTAATAAGTCTTCTTGTGGTTATTTGGGAGCTGGTTGGTGGGACAAAGACTCGCTACAAAGAAAAAATACATATGGCCAATAAATGGCTATAAAGGAAATGCATGTAAAACAGGGAGTTTTCTTCTCACCCCAATCAGGATCAAGAAAACAAATGACAATGATTGTTGATGAGGATGTGGGGCAAGAAGAAATTGTGCAGCTACTATGGAGACCAAAGTAGTGGTTTCTTAAAAATAAATAAATAAATGAGCTAGAAATGCCATAATCCCATATATCCCAGCTATACTGTTCTTTGTGTACACCCTAAGGACTCTTATATGTAGAGATAGTTACTCATTCATATCTATAGCTACTTACTCTGATGGAGGAAGGTCATTGGTTAAGTAATAAAGAAACTGCTTGACTCTCATAGGTTAGAACATAGGTGGGTGGAGTAAACAGAACAGAATGCTGGGAGGAAGAGGAAGTGAGCTCAGATGCAGGGCAGCTCCTCTCAGGCAGATGCAATGTAGCAAGCCGCCAGGTCAGACATGCTGCATCTTTCCTGGTAAGACTGGTGCTACACAGATTATTAGAGATGGGTTGATCGGGATATGAGAATTAGCCAGTAAGGGCTAGAGCTAATGGGCCAAGCAGTGTTTAAAAGAATACAGTTTGTGTGTTGTTATTTTGGGGCATGAGCTAGCCAGGCGACCAGGAGCTGGGGCGGCAGGAACACAGCCCGCAGCTCCCCACAACAGAATGGCCCCCAACATGTGGACAACTATATCCACAGAAAGCCTGAGAAAGCTTGGGAAAGAATAGAGTAAAACATGTTTTCTTGGTAGAAGCAATTTCTTGGGTCTGCTCTGCTTGCTAGAGGCAAGCAAGTGCTCTCATCTAAGAGAGGCTTCCTGACTCAGCTTTAGCTGCAAAACCCTGCAGCTCTTAAGAGGTCCTGCCAGCACTTAACTGGGGTTAGAAAGAGCCAACTGAATGCTTGTTTGTTTTCAGCAGTAGCAGGAAAAAAGCTGAGTTGTTTTAAAATGCCGGCTTTGTGGCCCGTCCTGCCAGGGCAAACTCTGACTCTTTCAAGCAAGGGGTCCTGACTACGGAGCTTTTTAAGTGCTGCTTAATAACTGTTGCAGTTTGCTTGCTGGCAGGGACCTTGAAATGCCTAGAGTTGTGGCGATAAACATGGCTACAATCAGTACCTCAGCCATGAGGCTGAAAAGCTAAGGAATGGGCTGGATCCAGCTGTCAAAGCCACGATTTTAATCCTACCTATATTGCTTGGTAAATTAAAGACTCATGTGGTCAGAAAAACAGAGAGAGATACGGTAAAGAGAGCATCAAAAACAAAGAAAACTTCTAAATGATTTACAGTGTGTTAAAAATATATGCAGGCTAAAAGTTAAAGTTCTTAAAAGTAAAAAAAAGGAAGAAAGAAAGTAGTTGGGTGTGGTAGTACACACCTTTAATCCCAACACTTGGGAGGCAGAGGGAGATTGACCTCTGTTACTTCAAGGTGTGGTAGCACACGCCTTTAATCCCAGTGCCTAAAAGGCAGAGACAAATAGATCTCTGTGAGTTCAAGGTGTAGTAGCTTACACCTTTAATCCCAATGCCTGGGAGGCAGAGACAGGTGGATCTCTGAGAGGTCAAGGACAGCCTGGTCTACAGAGTTATTCCAGGTCAAAGATACAGAGAACCTGTCTCAAAAAGCAAAAAATAAAAGTAAAAATAAACAAAATAGAGGTTAAAATAAAGCACACAAAGATGGAAAATACACAGAGAATTTTGATACTGTATGCTATTATGCTCTCTTTGAACTGTTTGAATGCTGAGAAAGGAGCAACAGATGCTAAAAGATATTTGTTTATAAATGCTACTGAACTAATCCAACATAAATATTTTGAAAATACCTTGACTTCAGAATTTGGATCTAAGGATATGATACTTTGGAAAAGAGATTCTTCTTTTGTTTTCACAGACGATGACACCCTGTGGATTGCTTCCATCCCAATATGGTATGATAGACCATGCCCTCCTGAAAGGTTGCTGTGAACACCTTCAAAAAATTACTTCACTCAATTGACGACTGAGATGAACCTAGCACATAGGTTATACCCTGAAATATCTGATTAACAGTGCCCCCATTCAGCAGGAAGCAGTTTGGAGAGAAATAACTACGCCCATATTCCCAGATATTGTTTATAAATGTTCTTTTACATTTAAAGGGGGATATGATATAGGTATGAATAATTTGCATTGATATGGATTTTGCTTTAGTGATTTAAATTTAAGGTCAATTTTGTTATGTGTATATGTATTTCTGATATTGATTAAGGTATTGTGATTGTGTAGCTCATGTAAAAATGTTATGTATATAAGTTGTTAATGAATAGTTATCTATAATAGTCAAGTTTGCAGTCATGTTAGATTTTCTAGATGTACATAGATATATTTTAGATAGACATTCTTCATATCTTTCAAAGACTATGAAATATGCTATTTAATGTTTTAATAACTTAGGACTTTTCATGACAATAAGACACATCTGCTCCCGGCAGCACCAATCTACTTCAAGAGGAAGATGGGCATCGAAGAGGATCCTTATGGAGTTTGATAGCCATTTGGGCAAGAAACTGCCCTTGCCTGGACTGTTGCATAAACTGGACACAAAGAACGTGCAGAGAGAGGACTGCTGAACTTGCCTAAAGGTGAGATGATCTTTTGGGGTTTCTGATTCATGAAAGAGTCTGCGAGACATTCTGCAGGATACAGCAGATAGTGACTGAACTGCCTTTGAAATTTCCTGCTTCATGGAAATGTCTCTGGATACTATGGACCTGTAAGCCGAAGATGGATACCCCAACAGTACAGAGGAACTTTGGGTGACTGTCCAGGCAGCGAGATGTCTCTGTGATTTCTAGAGTTTTGTAAGTTGCTTACTTCTCATTTACTCAGGTAATATTATATCCTTCTGGAGTCTTTGATGGAGTTGAAGAATAGATAGATAGTTATAGTTTTCCTTAGTTATGATAAAGATAAAATAGATGTAAATATTTTAACTGTAATTCTTACTTGATAACTGTTTTGTTATATGTAATTTTGCTATGTTAAAGTTAAAGCCTTCCTTTTTTGTTTAAACAGAAAAAGGGGAAATGATGGAGGAAGGTCATTGGTTAAATAATAAAGAAACTGCTTGGCTCTCATAGGTTAGAACATAGGTGGGTGGAGTAAACAGAACAGAATGCTGGGAGGAAGAGGAAGTGAGCTCAGATGCAGGGCAGCTCCTCTCAGGCAGATGCAATGAAGCAAGCCGCCAGGTCAGACATGCTGAATCTTTCCCGGTAAGACTGATGCTACACAGATTATTAGAGATGGGTTGATCGGGATATGAGAATTAGCCAGTAATGGCTAGAGCTAATGGGCCAAGCAGTGTTTAAAAGAATACAGTTTGTGTGTTGTTATTTCGAGGCATAAGCTAGCCAGGTGACCAGGAGCTGGGGCGGCAGGAACACAGCCCGCAGCTCCTACAACATTACTCTAGCCATGCAATGAGCCAGTCTAGATGCTGATCAGTACATGAATGGAAGAAGATAAGTGATACATACATACAGGCAATTTTATAGAGCACCCTACCAAAATGAGATTTTCATGAAAATGTATGGAACTGGACATCATATGTTTAAAGCAGTAAGGCACAATCATAAGACAAGCACCACATATTTTCTCTTATATGATGAACCTATGTTAAAAATTGAAAGAGGGGGTTATGGAGCTCTTTTGGGAATGATAAAAGGAAAGGAAGAGAGGGGGATAGGATAATTAAGCACCTTAATGTGACAGGAAAGCAAAGAGTGATTGCCACGGGATGAAAGGCAAAAGATAGGAGAGTAGGCAGCATGGATTAAGCAAGAGCAGTGATGAAGGGTGTATTGCATAGTTTTTATGAATTGACATGATTTAGAATCATTTTAGGAGGGAGAAACTCTAGATAGAGGGTCTAGAAGTTCTTCCTTCTAAACTTTTGGTCCCACATCAACTGAACAAGCCAGGCTTTGTTGACTCCCCATGGGGGGCATTACCCTTTCTGAGGAGTGGATGGGGTATGGGCTGGGAGGAGATTGCTAGGAGAGGGGAAGGGGAGGGAGGGGGAACTATGGTTGGTATGTAAAATGAATCAAAAATTTTAAAAAATGGAAGGGAGAACCTCAATTTAAAAAGTGTCTGAAAGAGAGAGAGAGAGAGAGAGAGAGAGAGAGAGAGAGAGAGAGAGAGAATGAAAATGTCCTCACCAAACTGGCCTGTGAACAACCCTGTGGTGCATTTTCTTGATTAATGATTGATGTGAGAGGACCCAGCTCTCTGTAGATAGTACCATCCCTGGGCTAGTGGAAAGGCAGGCTATGTAAGCCATGAGGATTAAGAGAGTGAGTAAACACTCCTCCATGACTTCTGCTTCAGTTCCTGTCTCCAGGTTCCTGCCTTGAGTTCCTGTACCGACTCCTTTCAGTCATGGAAGATGAAGTTTAAGTGTAAGGTGAAGTAAACCCTTTCTTCCCCAAGTTGCTTTTGGCATGGTGTTTATCAGAGAAGTAGCAAGCTTAACTAAGGGCTGGTGAGAAGGCTCAGCATGTAAAGGGACTTGCCACCATGCATGAAAAACTGAATTCAATCCTCAGAACCTACATTTAGGAAGGAGAGAACTGATTTTTCACTAAGGCTAACAACACAGAGCAGTGAGTCCCTGACTAGAGGGCAGGCCTCAAGGTCCCCACCAGGGAAAGCGGGCCCCCGCTGCTGGGGCTGCAGTCTCTGCTGTGATCTGCTGGACCTGCTCTGCCTGCGCCCTACTTCCCTTAGTCCCTGGCTCATTGGGGCATCCAGGAGTTCCTGAGTAGGTGCCGAGAAGTTTCATCGGGACGGGTGAGTGTGTGCTATCCTGGGGCGGACGGTCCCGGTAGAGAGCACAAACGCCTCTCCCCCAGCTCCTGCTGTAGGGCTTTCTCTCCTACACACCAGCCCCCACCCCCACCCCCAAGCCTGCCTTGTCTGCAAGGTCCTTAGCTGTGGAACAGTTTCCTGCCATTTCACTAAGGCTACCAACCCAGAGCAGTGAGTCCCTGACTAGAGGGCAGGCCTCAAGGTCCCCACCAGGGAAAGCGGGCCCCCACTGCTGGGGCTGCAGTCTCTGCTGTGATCTGCTGGACCTGCTCTGCCTGCGCCCTACTTCCCTTAGTCCCTGGCTCATTGGGGCATCCAGGAGTTCCTGTGTAGGTGCCGAGAAGTTTCATCGGGACGGGTGAGTGTGTGCTATCCTGGGGCGGACGGTCCCGGTAGAGAGCACAAACGCCCCTACACTAAGGCTACCCAACCAGAGCAGTGAGTGCCTGCCTAGCGGGCAGGCCTCAGCAACACCGGAAAGGGAGCACAGGCACCTCCAGCTTGTACTGCAGTGTCGCCTGTGTTCTACTGGACCCCGCCCGACCCCTTGCATCCGGCCTTCTTTACGCGGGTCATTGGAATACCACGCATCCATGTTTTGGTGTTGAGGAGTTCATCTGGAAGGGAACGGTTCCTGCCCCTACACTGAGGAGATACACCTAGAGAGTTAGTCACAGCAAAGACTGGTCCAAGACATCAGGCCTCTCCTGGCTCCATTTGAAGGAAAAGATGGGCAGGCGCCAATGCAAGAATTCCCCCAACAACTTGAAAGGCAACGTGACATCACCAGGATCCAGGAATCCTGAAATGAGAAGTCTACACCCTAATTCAGAAGAATTAGAAGAATTCGACTCAAAAGTGAATTTTATGAAAATAATAGAGGACCTTAAACAGGAGGTGAAAAACTGCCACAACCAATTAGAGATTACAAACAAAAAGGTAGAGGAAATGAATAAATATCTCAAAGATACCCAAGAAAACCAAGAGAAACAAGAAAAAGTAATCAAACAGGTAAGGGAAACGGTTCAAGACTTGAAGAATGAAGTGGAAGTAATAAAGAAAACACAAACCGGGGGAAGGATGGAGATGGAAAATTTGAATAAACGAACAGGAACTACAGAGACAAGTACCACCAACAGATTACAAGAGATAGAAGAAAGAATCTCAGACACTGAAGATACCATAGAGAAAATAAACACTCTCATCAAAGAAAACAGCATAACCAACAAATTCTCATCACAAAACATTCAGGAAATCTGGGACACAATAAAAAGACCAAACCTAAGAATAATAGGGATAGAAGAAGGAGAAGAAGTACAACTCAATGGTCCAGAAAATATATTTAATAAAATTATAGAAGAAAACTTTCCCAACCTTAAGAAAGATATTCCTTTGAAGGTCCAAGAAGCATACAGAACACCAAATCGACTGGATCAAAAAAAAAACATCTCCTCGTCATATAATAATCAAAACACAAAACATACAGAATAAAGAAAGAATATTAAGAGCCGCAAAGGAAAAAGGTCAAGTTACCTATAAAGGTAAACCTATCAGACTTACACCTGATTTCTCTATGGAAACCATGAAAGCCAGAAGGTCCTGGATAGATATACTGCAGAAACTACGAGACCATGGATGCAAGCCCAGACTACTATACCCAGCCAAGCTTTCGTTCACTATAAATGGAGAAAACAAAGTTTTCCAGGATAAAAACAAATTTAAACAATACGTAGCTACAAATCCAGCCCTTCAGAAAGTAATTGAAGGAAAATCACAAACCAAGGAGTCCAACAATGCCCACAATAACTCAGACATCTAATGACCCTTCACCAGCACAACTTGAAGAAGGGAAACACACAAACTCTACTACCAAAGGAAAGAAAGAAAGAAAGGAAAAATGACCGGAGTTAACAACCACTGGTCATTAATATCACTTAATATCAATGGACTCAACTCACCTATAAAGAGGCACAGGCTAAGAGATTGGATACGAAAACAGGATCCAACATTCTGCTGCTTACAAGAAACACACCTCAACCACAAAGACAGACATCTACTCAGAGTAAAGGGCTGGGAAAAGGTTTATCAAGCAAACGGACCTAAGAAACAAGCAGGTGTGGCCATACTAATTTCTAAGAAAGTTGACTTCAAACTAAAATCAATCAAAAGAGATGGAGATGGACATTTTTTACTCATAACAGGAACAATTCACCAGGATGAAATCTCAATCCTGAATATATATGCCCCTAATATAAAAGCACCCACTTATGTAAAAGAAACGTTACTAAAACTCAAGGCAGTCATCAAACCACACACACTAATAGTAGGAGATTTCAACACTCCTCTCTCACCAATGGACAGGTCAATCAGACAGAAACCTAACAGAGATATAAGAGGATTAAGGGAGGTAATGAATCAAATGGACTTAACAGACATCTATAGAACATTCCACCCAAATAGGAAAGAATACACCTTCTTCTCTGCAGCTCATGGAACCTTCTCGAAAATAGACCACATACTTGGTAACAAAGCAAACTTACACAGTTACAAAAAAAATATCGGTAACCACCTGTGTCTTATCAGATCACCATGGATTAAAGTTAGAATTCAACAACAATGCTATCCCCAGAAAGCCTATGAACTCATGGAAACTGGACAGTCAACTACTGAACCACACCTGGATCAAGGAAGAAATAAAGAAAGAAATTAAAGTCTTTCTTGAATTCAATGAAAACGAAGACTCAACATACTCAAACCTATGGGACACTATGAAGCAGTGCTAAGAGGAAAATTCATAGCATTAAGTGCCCACTTAAAGAAAACGGAGAAAGCACACATTGGAGACTTAATAGCCCACCTGAAAGCTTTAGAAAAAAAAGAAGCAGACTCACCTAAGAGAAGTAGAAGACTGGAAATAATCAAATTGAGGGCTGAAATCAACAAAATAGAAACACAGAAAACAATCCAAAGAATCAATGAAACAAAAAGCTGGTTCATGGAGAAAATCAATAAGATTGATAAACCCCTATCCAAACTAATCAAACGGCGGAGAGAGAATACGCAAATTAACAAAATCAGAAACGAAAAGGGAGACATAACCACAGACTCAGAGGAAATTCAGAGAATCATTAGATCTTACTACAAAAACCTGTATGCCACAAAATTGGAAAATGTTATAGAAATGGACACTTTTTTAGATAAGTACCATATACCAAAGTTAAACCAGGACCAGGTGAACAATCTAAATAGACCTGTTAGTCGCGAAGAATTAGAAGTTGTTATAAAACACCTCCCCACCAAAAAAAGCCCAGGTCCAGACGGCTTCAATGCAGAATTCTACCAGAACTTCCAAGAAGACCTAATACCTATACTCCTTAATGTATTTCACAATATTGAAACAGAGAAGTCATTGCCAAATTCCTTTTATGAAGCTGAAGTTACTCTGATACCAAAACCACACAAAGACACAACCAAGAAAGAGAACTACAGGCCAATCTCACTCATGAACATCGACGCAAAAATACTCAATAAAATACTGGCAAACCGAATCCAAGAACACATTAGAAAAATTATCCATTATGATCAAGTAGGCTTCATCCCAGAGATGCAGGGCTGGTTCAACATACGAAAATCTATCAATGTAATCCATCATATAAATAAACTGAAAGTAAAAAACCATATGATCATTTCATTAGATGCTGAAAAAGCATTTGACAAAATTCAACATCCCTTTATGATAAAGGTCTTAGAGAGATTAGGAATACAAGGGTCGTTCCTAACTATAATAAAAGCTATTTATAGCAAGCCGTCAGCTAACATCAAATTAAATGGAGAGAAACTCAAAGCTATTCCACTAAAATCAGGAACACGACAAGGTTGTCCACTCTCTCCATACCTCTTTAATATAGTGCTTGAAATTCTAGCAATAGCAATAAGACAACATAAGGGGATCAAAGGGATTCAAATCGGAAAGGAAGAAGTTAAACTTTCATTATTTGCAGACGATATGGTAGTGTACATAAGCGACCCCAAAAACTCCAGCAAAGAACTCCTTCAGCTGATAAACACCTTTAGTAGCGTTGCAGGATACAAGATCAATTCCAAAAAATCAGTTGCCCTCCTATACACAAAGGATAAGGAAGCAGAGATGGAAATCAGAGAAGCATCACCATTCACGATAGCCACAAATAAAATAAAATATCTTGGGGTAACCCTAACCAAGGAAGTAAAGGATCTATTTGACAAGAACTTTAAGTCAATGAAGAAAGAAATTGAGGAGGATACCAGAAAATGGAAGGATCTCCCTTGCTCTTGGATAGGGAGGATCAACATAGTAAAAATGGCAATTCTACCAAGGGCAATTTATAGATTCAATGCAATCCCCATTAAAATCCCATCAAAATTCTTCACAGATCTTGAGAGGACAATAATCAACTTTATATGGAGAAACAAAAAACCCAGGATAGCCAAAACAATCTTATATAATAAAGGATCGTCTGGAGGCATTACCATCCCTGACCTCAAACTCTATTACAGAGCCTCAGTATTGAAAACAGCTTGGTATTGGCATAAAAACAGAGAAGTCGATCAATGGAACCGAGTAGAAGACCCTGATTTTAACCCACAAACTTATGAACACCTAATTTTTGATAAAGGAGCTAAAAGTATTCAATGGAAAAAAGAGAGCATCTTCAACAAATGGTGCTGGCAGAACTGGTTGTCAACGTGTAGAAGAATGAAAATAGATCCATATCTATCACCATGCACAAAACTCAAGTCCAAATGGATTAAAGACCTCAATATTAGTCTGAACACACTGAACCTGATAGAAGAAAAAGTTGGAAGTACTCTACAACATATGGGTACAGGAGATCACTTCCTACGTTTATCCCCAGCAGCACAGACATTAAGGACAACATTGAATAAATGGGACCTCCTGAAACTGAGTAGCTTCTGTAAAGCAAAGGACACTGTCACTAAGACAAAAAGGCAACCCACTGACTGGGAGAAGATCTTCACCAACCCTGCAACAGACAAAGGTCTGATCACCAAAATATATAAAGAACTCAAGAAACTAAACTTTAAAATGCTAATGAACCCAATAAAAAAATGGGGCACTGATCTGAACAGAGAATTCTCAACAGAAGAAATTCAAATGGCCAAAAGACACTTAAGGTCATGCTCAACCTCCTTAGCGATAAGGGAAATGCAAATTAAAACAACTTTGAGATACCATCTTACACCTGTCAGAATGGCTAAAATCAAAAACACCAATGATAGCCTTTGCTGGCGAGGTTGTGGAGAAAGAGGCACACTCATTCATTGCTGGTGGGAATGCAAACTTGTGCAACCACTTTGGAAATCAGTGTGGCGATTTCTCAGGAAATTTGGGATCAACCTACCCCAAGATCCAGTAATACCACTATTGGGAATATACCCAAGAGATGCCCCATCAAATGACAAAAGTATCTGTTCAACTATGTTCATAGCAGCATTGTTTGTAATAGCCAAAACCTGGAAACAACCTAGATGCCCTTCAATGGAGGAATGGATGAAGAAAGTGTGGAATATATACATATTAGAGTACTACTCAGCAGTAAAAAACAATGACTTCTCGAATTTTGCGTGCAAATGGATGGAAATAGAAAACACTATCCTGAGTGAGGTATCCCAGACCCAAAAAGAGGAACATGGGATGTACTCACTCATAATCGGTTTCTAGCCATAAATAAAAGACATTAAGCATATAATTTGTGATCCTATAGAAGTTAAATAAGAAAGTGAACCCAAAGAAAATCATAAAGTCATCCGCATGGAGAGGGGGAAGTAGACAAGATTGCAGGGCAAAAACTGGGATCTTGCGGGTGAGGTGGCATGGGGCAAAGGGGAAATGGGATGAGAAACATGAGAAGGGGAGGATGGGAGGAGCTCGGGGGATTGGGATGGTTGGGATATAGGAAGGATTGATACGGGAGCAGCGAAGTATATACCCTATCTAAGGGAGCCATCTTAGGGTTGGCAAGAGACTTGACTCTTGAGGGGTTCGCAGGTGTCCAGGAATATGTCCCCAGCTGGTACCTTGGGCAACTAAGGAGAGGGAACCTGAAATGACCCTATCCTATACTGATGAATATCTTGCATATCACCTTAGAACCTTCATCTGGCGATGGATCGAGGTAGAGACAGAGTCTCAATTTGGAGCAACGGTCTGAGCTCTTAAGGTCCAAATGAGGAGCAGAAGGAGGGAGAACATGAGCAAAAAATCAGGACCACGAGGGATGCACCCACCCACTGTGACAGTGGAACTGATTTATTGGGAGCCCACCAAGGCCAGCTGGTCTGGGACTGAATAAGCATGGGTTGATTCCGGACTCTCTGAGCATGGCGGACAATGAAGGCAGATGAGAAGCCAAGGACAATGGCACTAGGTTTCGATCCTAATACATAAACGGGCTTTGTAGGAGCTTAGCCTGTTTATACGCTCACCTTCCTGGAAGTAGATAGAAGACCTTCGTCTTCCCGCAGGGCAGAGAATTTGGACTGCTCTTCAGTATCGAGAGGGAGGGGGAATGGTGTGGGGGGAGGAGAAGAGGAGTGGGGATAGGGGCAGGGAAGTGGGGGGAGGGGGCAATATTTGGGAGGAGGGGAGGGAAATGGGAAACGGGGAGCAGGTGGAAATTTTAATTAAAAAAGAATAAAAATAAAAAAATAAAAAAAAAGGAAGGAGAGAACTGACACCAAAAAGCTGTCCTGTGACCTGCATCCTACATATGCATGCTGTAGCATTCTTGTCTGCACACACACACATTCCACAAAACAAACAAATTAAAGTTTAATTTTAAAAAAGAAACCATAAACAAAACAGAGGGGAAATAATGAAAACAAAGTATACATGTGTATGAAAAATGCCATAATGAAAAACATTGTTTTGTATGTAAACCTAAAAATTAATAAATTAATGCATGTGATTTGCTGAGATGACAGAAGTTCTACCTTTTAGAGAATCAGTGCATGAAGAAACTGACCATCAGGTCCTCCTAGATAATGGTCAGAATGCTATTTCTGACAATAACTGTGGTGTGAAATGGAGCCACTGGTCACTGGACCACTGCTGTATAGACAGAAATAAAAGTACCATCTGTAGTTCTGTTGGAATATGAACCAAGCTCACAGCCCTATGAAGATCTCAGTTCCTTGCATGACCAAGGGGACATCCAAAGAATCCATGTTCCTAACTTCTATCTCCACTTTGACCTCTGCTAATCCACCCTCCAGCAGAACCCACTACTTCCTTCACACTCAAAATAAATTTCAGAAGATACATATTACACTGTCTCTCCATTCTGCTAGGTGTTCAGTTCAACTTTTTGGCGGTGCTGAGTATCAAGTCTCAGGTTTCATTTGTGTTAGGCAAGTTCTCCAACACTGAGCTCCATCTTCATGCAAGCCCACCATAGCCCATGATATCACTATTAAACTATTGACTTGTTCATAAAGATAGAAAAGGTACATCATCAGCAATTCTATGCCAGAGATCAAAGATCAAAGAAACTCCCTTTTGTAAGATATTTATGTTGTGCTCTCTGAATACCCATAGCCACAGCATGTCATCAGTTATGCAGATATCATTGAGTGTTCATTGCCCGATCAGTTGTAGATAATCTAAACTCCTGCTTTTACTTTCAAATTAGACCACGTCCATTCCCTGCTCAGTACTAATCCAGAGGACTGACAATTGCTTGTTTTCATTTTGGTCCAGGAACAATTAGTGTGATGATGAAAGATGGAGTGGACACAGATCATTGCAAATAGTATTTGGGTTACCTACATTTCTCTCTAATAGTCTTACAGTATTGTGGCATCCTTCAAATTTTCCCTCATTTCTAGCATAGAAAATCAGGTCAGAACATCTCCCTGTTGTTTTAATAACAGTATATTATACTTGAAAACTGTAGTTTAAGTGTTAAGTTTTAAAAAGGTCAGAAGAAAGTAGAGATCTAATATGACGACATGTCACTTATTTATCTTGGCTGTATTATTAGACCATTCTGAGTTTGGATTATGGGTGAGAAAAGAGTTAAACTGAGGTCACATGGTGTCAGGAAGAGTAGCCTGAGCAACCAGGAATGATGCAAGTCAACCCTAGCATCAGAGAGCCATTCTGCTAACATTCTGCAAATGTACTGAGTGTCTCTATGTTCCATGCCATGATAGTCACATTACAACTAAAGAAGCAAGATATCTGAAACAGAACCCTGCTATTTATTTCTTTAAAAAATAAATGTGTGGGGGTTTTGCATGTGTGTGAGCTTGTGCCACAATATGTGGAGGCCAGTGGGTTATTTCCTTCCAGCTTTATGTGGTTTCTAGGGGTTGACTTCAGATCAGCAGTCTTGTAAGGACAATACTGTTGCCTGCTAAGCCATCACTGGTTTCTGTCATCCATTACCCCATACACACACCCCTCTCTTCCTCTTTCTTTCTTTCTTTCTTTCTTTCTTTCTTTCTTTCTTTCTTTCTTTCTTTCTTTCATCACTTATTTTTGAGACACGAAGGGTCTTACTATGTAGCATTTGATATCCAAAAACTTAGTATGAAGACCAGGCTGGTCTTGAAATCATAGAGATCCACCTGTATCTGCCTTGTGCATGGTGGGATTCAAGGCATGCGCCACTTGGGCCTGGCTTATTTATTTATTAATCCCTTTAAGAACACATTATGAAATGCAGCACATGCATCCCAAAGGCCACAGAGTTCTAACTGTGAAACTACAAGAGCCTTCTGAAGGAATTACATGAGAAGAGAAAAAGGATAGTGGAAAAAAGAGTAAGGGAAGGTGATGTGAAAGTGTCGCCATGTGATCCATTATTCTGAAGAACTAGTGTGCACAAATTACAACTAATGAAAAAAAATGACTCTTTGAAAACAACCCAAACCACTAGCGTCTACCCAGCAGTTATCTGGCACTGAAGCTAAGGCTGCTGGCATTGGATGTTTCAAATCCCCACCAAATGCTCTTCCTACTAAAGGTTCCCACCACTCAGAAGCCTGATGATACTTAGTCTTTTTGCATTTAGCTGAGTTTTCTGTAGATAGGAATGAGGCAGGAGTTCCTGGGTCTTGGAATTCACCACGCTCATATACTGTCACATGTCTTCTGCCACCATGCTTTGGGATGGGCAGGCTTCTGACTGGAGCTCCTGCACACACACGGAATTTACCACTTACCCGTGTTCTCATTGCTGAGACTATAGGACTATTCTAGCACTCTGCTCTTTTACCAGAAATTCATGCTGGCTCATACCAAGATGACAGCCCCTTTTGAACCTTGAAGGGAGCACATATTTAGGCCTGAAGGGAAGTTCAAAGGTCAAGAGGCCAGATAGGCCCATCCAGATTCCAACCACACTGACTGGATTTGTAGAATGTGACTATAAATCAGAAGGAAGACAGAATATCCAAGTCAGATTTTTAGTATCCCCTTAGGTTTTCCAGCCTCAAATCACAGAGTACACCACTTCTGCTTCTCGTACTGACAAATCCTGCTACTGTACCTCCTAGCCAATGAAAAGCAGCATTAAACTCATGGCCAAGATCAACAAAGATTCATTGAGCACTTAGGTGAATATCAGCAGAAGGCAAAACAGTGTAATCTGACTTAGGGAGGCTGATTCTAAGCCCATGTGTGCTTGTGTGCATATGTGTGGTGTGTGTGTGTGTGTGTGTGTGTGTATGTGTGTGTTTGGTGTGTGTGTGGTGTGTGTGGTGTTTGTGGTGTACTGTGGTGTATGTGTGTGGTATGTGTGTGGTTGGTGTGTGTATGTGTGTGGGGGTATGTGAGTAGTGGGTGTGTATATGTGTGTGCTGTGTATGTGGTATGTGTGTGGTGTGTGATGTATGTGGTGTATGTGTGCAGTATTGTGTGGTATGTGTATGTGTGTGTGTGGTATGTGTGTGGTGTGTGTGGTATGTGTGTGGTGTGTGTGTATGTGTGTGGTATGTGTGTGGTGTGTGTGTGTGTATGTGTGTGTGTGGTATGTGTGTGTGTGGTATCTGCACTTATGTGGATATGTCCTATGCATGCACATGTAGTGGTCAGCCAGCATCTTCTTTTATTACTCTCACCTAGGAAACACACCTCTGGCAGTGTTCTTGAGGCTGTTTCCAGAGAAATTTATCTAAGGAGAGAAGACCTACCCTAAATGTGAGAAGCATAGTCTTATATACTAAATCCCAAACTGAATACAAAGGAGAAAGCTAAGCCAAGAGTCATGGTGCCGACTGTAATTCCAGCATCAATGATTTGAAGGCCTACCTCAGCTGCACAGCGAGTTCAAAGCCAGCCTGAGCTATATGAGACAGAGTGGGCACATTGTCTATTTTTTTGTTCCTGGTGCATGAAGGAGAACTTTAGTGAAAACCCTTCCCCGTTCTGCCACCAGAGCCACAAGTTGCTCCCACTGCCATGTCATACCCCACCTTTATAGACTGCATCCTCAAATCATGAACCTAACAAATCCTTCATCCCTTAATTTGCTTCTTGTTGAGTATTTAGTCATAGCATGTAACTTAATTGGTGCAAAGAGAGCAAACTATCCAAGGCAGAGGAGGCCATTTGCCTTGAGATGGGAGAGTATAGACCCAGGAAAGAGGCTAGAAGAGAAGGGACACACAGGATCCCCTCATTTCCTCCACTTCCTTTCATTATCTAAAAGTAGCCGTCCCCAACTATGCACTAACCTATCATCTCATTTTTCTGGGTAGAAATTTCAAAAAAATTTTTAGAAGTTTGAAAAATAAAAGGTTCCAGTCTTTGAACATGGAAGTATCCATAGCCATTTTCCCATCTATAGCCACCTTTCATGTCTAAGAAGAAAAAGGATAACAAAACAATAAGACAGAGAGCTAAGTGCTTTGTTCTTCACCCGCTGATAGAAGGGTAGCACTTAAAATTAATCTCACAGTCAAGCACGGTGGCTCACATTTGAATTCTAGCACTTGGGAAATGAAGGAGGAGAAGAACCAAAAGTTCAAGGTCATCATTAGCTACCCAGTGAGTGAGAACAGTCAGAGACATGAGACGCCCTATTTCAAAAAGAAGCAACAATCAAAAACCAATAACATGTACAAATCTCAACAACAAAAGTAATAACAACACTAATAATAATAAACAAAATAAAATAATTTCTGGGCCTGGACTCATCTCACTCTGTCTATAACTGGCAACTTTACCTTCAGGGAATCGATTTCTTCTCTCATTTTCTCTACTTGGAAACTGTGTCCAAAACATGATCTAAAAAATAGAGGGCATTCAGCATCCACACCCCTTATCCCATACATAATGTTGAGTTTCCTGTTACTTCCTGTTCCTTCCCTCAGATAGCCATTTACTCCAGGGCATCACAGTCCACCTCCTGCCTTAGTACAGACAAATATCAACACAGGGAGCATGTGGGAATCCAGACCAATTAACCCTGGACTGCTGAGGACAGAACTGAAGCAACGAGATAGAACAGATGAAACTGCTGTGAACACAAAGATGTAGGAACTGTGGTAAGTAATCCTTTTCACTGCAATCCCCCAGAACAAAGGTTTCCTGAATAAGTAACTAAATTGGTCTATAAGAGTATCACTGGGTCTGTAAGTAACTTTTATAAGAAAATAACTGACAGAAGTTGATCAAGAATATAGACTCAAACTTTATTGACAACTATAAAAGGACTGAGGTGTTTATTTATTTAGTTTGTTTTATTTTGTGTGTTTGTGTGTGTGTGTGTGAATGCATACACATACATACCACAGCTCATTGTGTGAAGATCAGAGGACAACAATATTTGGGACTATATCTTTTTCCTTCCACTCTTACATAGGTTTGAGGTTCATCTCAGGTTGTCAGACTGTGTGACAAGTATCTTACCTACTGAGCCATTTCATCATCCCAAGGAGATTTTTAAAACAGTATTATACAGAGAGCAACATGGTACCCAGTTGTTGCCCAGAGAGCACATGTCTCTTCATTCTATCTTTAGGCAAGCTGATGTTTTTCTCCACAAAAGGGATTTAAGCTTCCTTGGTATCCATAACAAGGAGAACGCCAATCTCTAAGTAGAAAGTGAGTGCTGGCAGTTACTCTGGAAATTGAAGTGGGAAAATAGAAAGTTCAAGACAAGCCTGGCCTACAGAGTCAGTTCAAGACCAGGTTGGACAAGCAAAACTCCATTGAAAAGCAGAAAATAAAGAGAGGGCTAAGATGGGACTGGAGAGATGGCTCAGTGATTAAGAGTATGAACTACTCTTGGAGAGGACCCATGTTCAGTCCCCAGCACCCGACTCTAGTGGCTCACAGCTGCCTGTAACTCCATCTTGGCTGTGCTCCTGGGTGCAAACCCACATTATGGTATATATGCTCCTGTATGTAGCTGCATTATGTTTGTTTCTGTGTGTCTGTATATTAGTTATATACACAAACACATAGACTCAATCATACTGTAAGAATTATAAAACAAAACTGATTTAAAAAAAAACTGACGATATAGTGACAATATCCTGAGTTCAATCCCCAGTAATGAGAAAAAAAAAGAAAGAAAAAAAAAGTAAGGATGTGGATGAGGGGAGGGGATGACAATAAATTCAAAGATCAATACAGGGATAAATAAAAATGCTTTCTTCTTCCCACAATGCACATGGCCTAAATCCCTGGGACCTATAAGTTGCTGTTATTAGTGTTAAAGAGCAAATGAGAATTAACATTGCAGATGGAATTAATCAACTAACTTTGAAAGAGTTTCCTTCAAATAACTGAGTGAGTCCAGTGTTTCACAAAGATCCTTAAATGGTCAAAAGAAGGGCAAAGAGTCAGTGTGGAAGACTGAAGAAATTAAATCCAGGCAGTGTGGTCTTTGAAGAGGGACAAAGGGGCATGAACTCAGGAATGTGCTCAAAACTCCAGAAACAAGCAAGATGGGAACTGAATTTCCTTTAGAGCTTCAAGAGAGAAGGCCTACACATGCTTGACTTCAGACCCACAGAACCCAAAGGCATGACTGTGTGCTTTAGGTCACCAGTTCTGTTTGTTTGTGTGTGTGTGTGTGTGTGTGTGTGCATGCATGAATGGAGACGCCCAAGTGTATGTGTGTAAAGTTATTGGTTATTGCTAAAACAAACAAACCATGTAACTTCTGAGCACATTGTTGTTGAGACCATAGCAAGAGGTGGGAAAGGTGGGGAGAAGCATCAGCAGGAGACAGCTGAGCCTGTCCTAAGATGTCCTGACTGTCTTTGAGTATGCTCATATGTACTTGTAATCTGAGCACATATATAAGGACTAAACTGTTGTCATGGGATGAGTTGTGACCCACTCCATTCACATGTTGACACTGTAGAACTTTCCATTCCAAAATTTGACATTACTTAGGGATAAGAACTATTAAAAGATAAGCGGGATTGGCCTTAGTCTAATATGACTGATGGGCCTATAAATTGAAGATGCAAAGGCAGACAAATGCAGGGGGTGGGACACCATAATATGAAGACAGTTCACCTACAAACCCCAAAGAGAGGCCCAAAAATCCTTCCCACAGAGCTCAGAAGCAACACTCCTACAGACATGGGCTTTGCACACACTTGTACTTCTACAACTTTGGCCAATGGCATGGGGAAAAGGTTATCATTTGCAAAGGAACAATACTTCATGACATCTCAGTGAAAGGATCAGTCTCTAGGTGTCTGTGAGTGGAGATGCTGATGGAGGCAGAACAGTAAACCAAGCAGTTAGCGAAGTCCAGTATCCAACTAGGTTCATGGCAGTGGACCAGCAGCTCCCTCCTTTTCCCCACATCCACTGGTGGCTTGTACTGAGTAGCAGGGGAAAAACATGGTTTCATGTACAGAAGAAACTCCCATGGGGAAAAGACTCGTTACAGAAGGAAGTAGCACAAATGAGAGAGAGAGAGAGAAAAGAGACAAGATGGTAATGAGATTGAGGGACTGATAGGAGGAAAAAGGAAGAAAGAAAAAGAAAGATGATAGTTAAGGAGAAAACAGGTTTGGCCCAACAAAGGACAGCACGTAATTTTGAAACATGAGAAAATACAAATATCTCATTCAACAAATATTATCTCAGTCTTGTGCACTAACTGTAATGGCGGTGCCTAACTCCGAGGCTGAGCGTGCTGATCCCAAGGAAGTGATCTATAAATAATTCCGGTACCCTCATTTTTCCTAAACCCTCTAGGTCCAGGCTGTCCCCTCTCTGAAAATTTCATCTTATTGCTCTCTTTGCCAAAACGAAAGTTTTCGTGTCATAAAAAGCCAGAAGTCAAAAGTCACAAAACACCTGCTCCAAAGAAATACAGATCAACGCACCTTGGTTTTCAGCCAGCCAGCCTGGCCATTCTACCACCAGCTCCCTCTCCTTCCCTTTCTTTTCTACAAACCCACCCCAGATGCAACCCATGT
The DNA here is from genome assembly GCF_950005125.1 of Chionomys nivalis. NCBI lineage: Eukaryota > Metazoa > Chordata > Mammalia > Rodentia > Cricetidae > Chionomys > Chionomys nivalis. Next base: position 19,117,816 of record NC_080086.1, on the reverse strand, counting down.
GCCTTTCCCTCCCTCTGACCCCCAGCTGCTACCTTGTCCCTTCTCCGTTCACTCCGGTTTCAGATGGAGCTGGCCAGTCAGGGCACTGAAAGGGACAGGTGAGGCACAGCAAGGTGTGTCAGCCTCAAGGAAAGACTTTCCAGTCTCAACTTCCCCCAGTTGGGCGTGGCTGCCCGCAGAGGATGAAGTCTGGGCGGGCTCCCCACAAAGGGAAGTCTGTGGGCCCTGAGGTTTCCGGAACTCACCACACAGCAGCCAGCAGGAAACCTCGGCCGAAACTGTAAAAGTTGGACTTGTTGCCCAGCGACGCACTCATTTTTTTTTTTTTTTTTTTTTTCTTTTTTTCCGATTGCAAGATGAATGGGCGTAAGGGAGAAATCAGTTCAGGTAGGCACGGAGTTACAGTGAAGGCCAACATCGCCACCTCCTGGTAGACCCTGTAACAGCAGTTTTCCCGGAAACTTGCCTTTGTCAGGGAGATCCCAGGCAAAGTCCCCCACCTCTGTGTTAAAAGGAAATAAAGACCACAATCAGGACCCAGATAAACCTTAAAAGAATCGATGCAAAACAAAGTTCTAGAAGTAGGTCACAATATATTTAGTATGAAGTTTTAGAAACACATCATGAGCTGGACTCTTCTCCCACTTGGGGAAAGGCGTTTGGGAAAGTAGAGTTACCTACACTCCTTCGTCTAAGCTAGTAGTATCTCAAAACCCTATGAGGGTGGGTCACATAGCAGATATCTTGCATATCAGATAATTACATTATGATTAATAACAATAGCAAAATTACAATTATAAAGTAGCAACAAAATAATTTTATAGTTGGGAATCACCACAACATGAGGGACTATATTAAGAGATCACAGCATTAGGAAGGTTGAGAATCACTGGACGCCCTCTTGATTTACAACTGAGTCTCAGGGGAGAATTATAATTCAACTGGTAGAATTATTTCCTCAAAAAAAATCATTTTAAAAACCTAAAAGATAGTCAATCCTGAGGCACACTGCTTTGAAACTGCTTCAAAGACATTTAACATGAAGTAAGAAAATGATTCTTCTGACTTTATCTGAAAGCACTGAGACCCTGAGAGAGTGGCAAAAATGTCTAGCCATGGCCCCAAGCTTTACCTGAAAGGCCTCCCTGGCAACATGAGATCGCCAGAGAAGCTCTGGTGTAATGTGGGATGTATCTCTGCATGCTGTGAATATGTTTTATTACCACTGGTTAATAAAGAAACTGATTTGGTCAATAGCCAGGCAGAATAGAGCCAGACAGGAAATCCAAGCAAAGATAAAGGGAAAAAGAAGGCAAAGTCTGGGAGACACCAGCAGTCTCCGGGGAAGCAAGATGTGAGGTAACAAGCCATGAGCCTCGTGCTTAAATATAGAATAATAGAAATGGATTACTTTAAGTTGTAGGAGTGAATTAATAATAAACTTGAGCTAATAAGTCTAACCGTTTATAATTAATATTAAGCCTCTAGGAACTGGCAGGCAGGAGAGAAGCCTCCAGTTAGAGTGGTAGAAGCCGTGATCAGGTCTGGAATTGCAGAAGTTTTGCCTGGAACCTTAAGTGAGACTCCCCAGGTACTGAAGTAGACATCAACAACATTAAAGCCAGGTAAGGGAAACCGTGGGACCCTGATTAGGAGTAGAGCTTATCCTGGAGACTATTACACCCCTTCCCATACTGAGGAGTCTCGACGACAACTGAGGGAAACTTTTGTAAGAAAAAGAAAAAAGATATTCTACAATCAGCTAAAGGCAGGGGAGTAAATATGGGCTGTCAGTTTAGTGTGGCCTCATGTTAACACTGGGTTGGTGTAGCCCAGAGGATGCTGGTTATGAGTAAATGTCCATGTATGTATTGTGTTAGTATTATATCCTATGTTTGCTCAGGTTTACAACAGTTTTCTATTGTTGATTTAACAAATTGCACCAATGCAGCTGATTGGCTAACACAGTTATTATCGTACAGTTCTGCACGCCAGAAGTTCAACAAAGATCTCTTTGTACTAAAACAGCCAGCTGTGTATATTCCTTTCTAGGAGACTTAAGGAAAAAAAATCTGTTTCCTTGCCTTTCCAATATCTAAGACTTCTCCCATACTCACTGGTTTGGTACAAACTCCTGCTTGCTGCCCACGCTGTCCACAGTGGAGCATTACTGCTGGGTTAGCATCCAACTCCATCTGAGTTTTCTCAGGGCTGAGGACCTGCAATCAGGCAGCTTCCTTTCCAGCTCTTTCTTCCACCATCAAAGCTAGCAAGGCAGTTAACAGGTGTGGAGTTCGTTCACAGTTTTCAGTGCCTCACATATTCTAAGAAGTGCTTTAACCACTGAACTACACCCGGCCCTGGTATTGTTTTGGGAGCAAGTTTTTGGGTAGGCAGGGAGCTAGGGAAATGGACGGGGAGGCAGATTCTCAATGAGGCCACTTAATGCTTTCAAGATGGACATTTCAATAAACAGTATTCAAAATGCTTATATTGTTTAGTTGAAGAGGAACCAGATGAGCAGCTTGGGGCTCTAATCTGTCCCTGAAGCTTAGGTTTAAACAGGAGACAGTACTTATAAATAGCTGTGCCTTCCTGGTCCAGCTCCAAAGAAAGTGAGCAAGTAAAGTTCTCAGTAGTACGTTTGGTTAGCTGTTGTCTTCTGTCTCATATGCCCATGCTGAGGTTTAGGTTGTACAGAATAGCCTGCAAGCTTAAATCAACAGAAATAAAATGTGTTTATTTCTCCCTGTATTAGTTTGAGGAGGTGGAGTACCACATGATCCTGGGCAGAAGACAGTTTTCATGCTAGCCTCAATAAAACAAAGGCTGGGTACAACTGCTCTTTGTACTTTCTCCATTCACCTATCTTGCCTTCTGGCAAGGCGTGCTATCCTTCCACTGAATTCAAGTTTTCATTGAAAGTTTTCTTAACCTTTTTACTGGTGTCCATTTGCTTCCTGTCTCAGAAAGTGCTTGTGGGAGATGTCCCTAACCTTAGGCTGACTCCTCCAAAGACAGAGTGTTTTTCTAATTGTGGTTACAGAGTACCACTCTGGGTGGCTTTCAAATCACTGGAAACCTATTCTGGCCTGTAATCCTCCTGCCTCAACATCCTGAGTGCTGGAGTTAGAGAGCACAACCACACCTGCCATATGTATGTTTGTTTAACTTTTCTGTCACTGTTATGGCATATCATTCTAGGCCAAAAAAAAAAAAAAAAAAAGTGTCTTAACAAAATGGTTCCCTGGGTAAACATTCTTGCTGCCAAGACTGATGACCTGAGTTCAGCCTCAGCTCCCGCACTGGGGAAGGAGAGAAACAACTCCCACAGGTTGTCCTCTGTCCTTCTGCATGCACACACACACTCACACACACACAGAGACACACACATATGCAAACACTTATGCAAGTAAGAAAATAAATGTAATTAACATATTATTAAATAAAATGGTTTTAAAAAGAATCGAAATAATTCATGTGCCTTATCAAAGCATATTAAACAAACATGAGAAATGTCAATAAGAAGCAAAATTCAAAAACCTTACAAACACATGCAGAGTGAATTACACATTCTCAAATGACCAATGGGTCATAGATAAAAAAAACATCATGGATAAAATTTTAAAATTGCTAGAGTCAAATGAAAATAAAAACGTAACTTCCCAGGACCTTAGGATACAGCAAAAGGATTTCTAAGACGAAAGTTCCCATCTGTGGATGTTTGAATGAAAAAAGAATCAGAGCTATCACATGTAATTAACCTAATAATGTTTCTAAAGTTCTCTTGGAAAGTAGCCAAACACCAAGCAAGTAAATAGCAAGGGTGGTCCGAAGTGGGGGTGCAGGTGGGGTTGGGGTGACACAAGTCTCCAAAGCCAGCATTTGGGTGATGGAGGCAGGAGGGTCAGACATTCAGAGAGTAGTTTTGAGTAACATGTATTCCTCTAGAACTCACAGAACCTGTGACTGTCTGCTTAAGTCAGGGTTCTCAACATTCCGTCACGGACTGGAGAGGACTTAGAAGTCCCCAACCGGACTTAGAAGTCCCCAACCATCCCTGAGGAGCGATAGTCAGCTTCTGGAGGAGTGACTGTTCGTCATTGGTATTGCCATTTGGTAAGGCGCCTGCACTCCTGTAAATCACCTCTCATCCCACTCTAGCATGGAACCCCAGTGACACTCACTGGGTGCCCCTGAAAGACATAAAGTCGGATCAGGGCTAATTAGGAAGAAGAATTAAAAGGGAATAAGATGATGGAGGGTACAAAGTACATTACGTTTACTGCAATTGTGAAAGATGAATTTTATAAAGGGCCTACAAATCTCCAGTCTAGCAAGTCTAGCACCTTTGTGGTCCTGGAACACTTGAGGTCTGCATCCTGAACCCCTCATTTTTGTGAAGTCTTAACTGAGCAATGAAACCTTTCCTGACCCCTCCCCCACCCCATCTCTATACATCCATTACTTTTAGCAGGCTCCCCCAGTTCAGGACTCACTACTCCCAAACATGCTAACAATTGCTTGTTTATTTCTTCTTTCTCTTCCCTAACTCCATAGTACAGGATTTTGTCTGCTCACAAATGTATCACTAAAATAACACATGTAAAATGGTATGGGAAGTCCTTCTGTCAATGTGTTGCTTTTATTGGTAAATGAGTAAAGAAGCTGTTTTGGCCTGTGATAGGACAGAATAGAGCTAGGCGGGAACACTAAACTGAATGCTGAGAAGAAGAAGACGGAGTCAGAAAGAAGCCATGGAGCCACCAGAAAAGAAAGACGCAAGCTTCCAGCTGGGATCTTGCCAGTAGGCCATGAGCCTCGTGATGAAATATAAAATAATAGAAATGGGTTAATTTAAGATATAAGAGTGAGCTAGAAATATGCATAAGCTAGCAGGTCAAGCAGTGTTGTAAATAATATAGTTTCTGTGTGATTATTTCAGGAGTCTGGGTGGCTGGGAAATGAACAAGTGGACTACAACTACAGTAATAGTCACACAGTATTTTTGAGAAGAATGGATAATGTCAGCAATGCCTGGCTTATAGCTCCTTCTGGTGTAAGCCTAAGTACAGCTAGATGTCCAGTTTTGAGGCAATTGGTTTGACTCTTTTTGATACATTGTTTCTAATTTAGAAGTATATCTGTTAGGATTCAAGCATTATGCTGGTCCCTGTCACCTGGCAGAATGCACCCAGGCAGTACCCTGGCTAGCCTGGGGTCCTATGGCTGCTATGTCACTATACAGTCAGTACACAGGTGCAAAATGTCCCTTTAAGAGACAAGCTCCAGGCCAGGCAGTGGTGGCAAATGCCTTTAATTCCAGCACTTGGGTGGATTTCAGTGAGTTCAAGACCAGCCTGGTCTACAAGAGCTAGTTCCAGGACAGCAAGAAGCAAGCAGATCTCTCTCTCTCTCTCTCTCTCTCTCTCTCTCTCTCTCTCTCTCTCTCTCTCTCTCCCTCCCTCCCTCCCTCTCTCTCTCTTTCTCTCTCCCTCCCTCTATTCCCTCCCTCTCTCTCCCCCTTCTTCCCTCCCTCTCTCCTTCCCTTCCCTTTACCCTTCTCTCAGTACACTCACATGAGCTCTGTCTGCATGGCATATGTGTCTGTCCTTAACCCGCAGTTTGGAGTCACTCACTGCCAAGGTCCCAGGCAAAAATCATTACACTGATGCATCATTACAACATATATTCCTTATCTCACCAAATTCTTAGCTCCCTCTTACTATTTACACTGTTTCATGTCGAACATAGTGTGCTCTATACCAGTTTTGACTTCAATACATTTTCCCTTTCAACTCATTCTCTTATCAATGTTTCCCTTATTTTTTTTTGTAGTGTCATATATATAATCAACACACACATACACATCCTTTTCAATCTTCCCGAGAAAGAGAGGATTCAATAATCCCAGGGAACATTTAAAATTAAGCTTACTAAATTGCTACTTCTTACCAGGTGGTGGTAGCACACACCTTTAAACCCAGCACTTGGAAGGCAGATCTCTGGGTTCAAGACCAGCCTGGTCTACAGAGAGTTTCAGGAAAGTCAGGGCTACATTGTGAAACCCTGTCTTCTTACATATCAGGTAAGTAAACACAGCTTTAAACAATCCTTCAAGATGTAAGAATTGTATACTTCATGAAGGAATAAGCATGAGCTCAGATCCTGTGCCCCCATGGCCGCATCCTTACTACTGGGCTGCTGTGTTTGTAGACCCTCACATTCTAAAGCAAGGCAGCATGGATAAGAAACCAAGGATGTTGAAAGCAGAAAGAGCATGTTTGAAATCAGCTCCTTTTCTTTGTAGTTTTTGCTTTGGAATTGTGATAGAGCCTGCTCACCTCATCTTATCCAATCTAGCTTTGTGTAGGTGCATTACACAAATCTCCCAGGCCAATAATGATGTTGTAAGCAGCAATTGCTTATAGGCCTTTAGCATCAGGGATATGTACTCCTTGTTTGAAGCAAAATGGCTCGCTAGGGGCCCTGTGTACTGACTGAATGACGACTAACACTTAAACCACATTTTAAAGGTGGCAGAGCCAAAGCACAAAGAAAACTTCATTCCAGAGTAGTCACAGAGAAGAACATGCCTGGGGAAAGTCACCCAAACAAACACACTGGCAAGAAAAACTGTAATATTAAGACACTGGAATTTATGGCTGTTAGGACAGCAGCTGATATTAAGTACTCTGAGGAAAGCCATCCTAGGAACATTTCAGAAGCACATTTTCCATATCAGACAAGGGAAACAGGATAAGCTACAATAAAGATAAAATATAGCATTTCACTGTGCTTGCTACTCAATTATTTAGTGGTATATAGAAATTAGGAAAAAGATACAAAGATTGATACAGTCCTCAGCCATGGAGGAGAAAGAAAAGAAGGAGGGCAAAGAGGAGGAGAAAAAGAAAAGGAAAGAAGGATGGGAGGAAGAGAAAAGGGGGAGAAATACATGAAAATAAGCTTTCATTAAACCTCTTTGAAATTCATAGATGATGGTGACAATATCACAAGGGCAGTTGCTGAGTTCATGTCATGAATGGAAGGAGGAGCATCCTGAGAAGGGAATGGCAATTACATGAAAGGAAGTGACTAATAATCTGGAAGATCCCTCCTTTTTATTTTAGTTTAGGGATTGACATATGTGTATGCACGTGCCTCTCAATGCCAGAATGTATAAGATCCTTTGGAACAAGAGATACAAGAAGCTGTGAGCTGATAAACATGGGTACTGGAATTCTGATTCTGTCCTTTATGACTGAGCAGCAAACTGTATTAACAACTGAGTCATTAACTCCAGCCCCATGGAAGATACATTTTTGTTTTGTTTTTAGTTAACCGAGTGAGTCTTTATTACTTATTTCATAAAATCAATGTAATAAAGAGAATGTACCTTGAAATGAGAAGGGTGTAGTAATTAATTCGTGCTACACAGAGACTTCCTACTATTGTGTGCCAAAATATTCAGTTCTCATACTTAAATTGTTTTCTTTTTCATTTATATGGAGACAATCCTGTACTTTGCCAATTTTACTGTCACACTTACTGAGAAGGGTATATTGAAAAAATTGATTAGCTTTAAGCTAAAAGTGATATTTTGACTATCTAAAGTCCATTCAATCAAATGTATGTCTGCATTTCTAGGCAGGTTGGGAATTTGGAAATTGAATGTGGGATGATCAAGAGTTCCAGGAGAGCTGGACACAGTGGTTCATGCCTTTAATTCCAGCACTAGGTTTTGTGGAATACACTTTGACACTCCTGAGACTTTCCAATAGAGTTAAGCTTTGAATCAGGAGGACAGAGCCAGCAATTATCTGACTAGATTAGACTGTTTGGATATAGAAGACACATAAAAAGGAAAGGGTGGGGACTTGAGTTTGGTGCTTCCTTTTGGTTCTGCGAAAAGGGAAGAGACCTACCTGTCTCTTGCAGAGTTTCTGACCAAAAAACAAGGTCAGCTACTTGCTACTCAGCCTCTCTGAGCTAGTGGGTTTCACCTCACCCTTTGACTACTGAGTCTTATTGATAAATAGAATATTAGAAACTAAACCTACCCATAAGAGCAGAGGTAGAGTCAGGCAATGGGACAGAAAGTCCCACCAGAGCTTGGTCTGAGTGGCTGGCGGGGTACTGACTACAGAGCTATGGGGTTACAGTCAATAATTAAAATATTCGTATATTCATGTGCAGCTGCTAAACCAACAGAAAAACATCATTTGGTGCTCCAACACCTGGCATGACTACATGGATGGAGAGGTCATGCTAGCTGAATCTCCTCAGTCAGTGCCTGGGCCTTTCCGTGAGCTGTTCAAAGGACTCTGGATAAGGTTCATGCTTGGACATCATGGGAGGGACTAGAGACTGATGCTGATGATACCTTTGAGTTGGACAAACTAAGAAGTCAGCAGGTTTAGCAAGACACTTGAGAAGCCCTTAAGGAGAGAATTAAATGATATTAAAAAGAATAATCTTTCCCATGTTAAGAATAGGAAATATCATAATGCAAGGAGTTAGGACTCTGTATAGTGCTACTATGGATGGCCTACAAATGAAAAAATAAATGAGAGAATAAAGCACTAAACTGGGATTGCTTTAATACCAATTGTAAATACTATCAGTTTGATAATTCATATTTTATCCTTAGGAGGAGGTTTCATAACTGTGCCAAATGAAAGACTTATGACTGAGAAGATACAAACCTTAGAAAAAGGAATTAATGAAATGAATAAAATTTGACTGATAAGATACAAGTCTTAGAAAGATTTACTGTTGATGAGATACAAGCTTTAGAAAGACTACTGATAAGATTCAAACATTAGAAAGACTTACCTATTAAAATAATAAAAATTTGACTAATAATATACAAACCTTAGAGAAACCTACTAAGGAAAATAAAAAAGATACTCAGACACACATAGAGGAATTTAGAGAAAAACCCACTGCACCATTATATTATGAAACTTAAGAGAAGTGGCCTAAAGTTTTTAGAAGCCCAACCTTAATTTATCCAGTTATCATAAAAGAACAACCATCAGATGATAGGCACCATCATGGCTATGCATAAGTTAACTGCAATCCTGTAGAAATAATAAATTTGAGGAGATTTAAGGAAGCAATCCTTTCATATGATATGCAATCATCTTTTGTAAAGCATATGCTAAATATATTGGCAACTCAGAACAGAAATATTCCACAAGACTGGAAAGATCCATCAATAACAATACTGAAAGTTGATCCTAAGTTACAATGGAAAACATGGTAGAGATAAGAAGGTTGGGTCACAAAAAAAAAAAAAAGAGGCTAAAGATATAGAAATTTCCCAATATCAGCTTCTCACTGTGTTGACAGAAATTTCTGTGCTGCCAGGTCCCACAGCCATTCAGTCCCTAAGAAATACACAGAGGGCTACATTAATCATAAACTGGTTGGCCTATTAGCTCAGGCTTCTTATTAACTCTTACATCCTACATTAACCCATAATTCTTGTTTGTGTCAGTCACGGGACTTGGTACCATTTATCAGTGAGGCATTCTCATCTTGCTTTCTCTGCATCTGGGTTATGACTGCAGACTGAGTCTTCCTCTTCCCAGAATTCTCTTGTTCTTGTTGCTCCATTTCTATTTCTTGCCTGGTCACCATGCCTATTCTTCCTGCCTGGCTACTAGTTATTCAGTGTTTTATTAAAGCGATACAACTGATAAATCTTTAAAGGGTAAAAGATCATGTCCCACAGCACTCCCCCCCCCTTTTTTTCAAAACAAGAACTCTGAATCTAATCTCCTTTGTGTAGCTTTCTTCCTGACCATTATCCAGAACAACTTATAACCAACATTTTAAACAAAGAAAAACATCCATAACTCATTTTTTGGGAATGTGGGCATAATTTTCCAGGTTAATTCCTGCTGATTTGGGGTGCACTGATAATCTTATAGGGACCTAAAAAAAATTTGAATTATGGTCAAGTCCTGACTTGAATATTCTTTGAGGCTTGATCATCTCAGCCAGTAGTCTTGAGGCTGTTCTAGATACAGAACTCAGACATCTGGGCCATCTGCTCTTATCAGAATTTCTCAGAGGAGGTCTTCATTGATAAAACCCAGTTTTTCTTAGCTCAGAATGAGTCCACAGCCTCTCATTTCCTAAGGAAACAAAAGTAACATAAGTTTTTACTTAAATTTTAAAGTCTATGTATTTTCAAAATATATATGTTGCATTTATCCAGCAGCGTTTATAATCAAATGTCTTTTAGCAGCTTTTGCTCCTTCCTCAGCATGCAAGCAATTCAAAGAAAACACAATAACATATAATAAGCAAACTTTCTGTGTATTTTCCATCTTTATATGGCTTTAAGTGCTATTTTTCTTTTTCTTTTTAATTTTTGGGATTTTTTTTTGAGACGGGGTTTCTCTGTCTATATTATACAACACATATCAGATCCCATACAGACCTACCAAGCCCTCAAGCACAAGCTAATGATGAAATTGATCAGCAATTGAAAGCAAATGTGATAGAAAACCTAGAATTTCATAAGAAACACCACGTTAACAGCAAACGTTTGAAGAAAGATTTTTCTATCCCTTGGCAATAAGCCAAGGAATTTAAAAGGAAATGTTCTACTTGTTCTTTGCATAATCAAGCTTGCTGGAGGTAACCACAAGGAATTCAAAAAAATGAAATGAAGCAAATGGGTGGCTTTCATTTTGTATAGTTTGAAAAAAATAATATATGTGCACCATATCATAGATACATATTCAGGATTTCATTGGGCAATTGCTTAAAGTTCCGAAAAGAATGATTCTATAAATACACATTTATTAGAAGTTGTGGTCATTATGGGGATACCTGTACAAATTAGTACTAACAATGTTCAAGCATTTGTCTCTAGTAAAAGAAACAAGTTTTTTTTTAATATTATAACAATAAACATTTTAAAGCAGAATCCTACACGACAAGCAGTAATAGAGAGATCTAATCACAATTTAAAAGATATACTTAATAAATGGAAAAGGGTAATAAAGATCCCCAGAGATAGATTTCACAGTGCTTTATTAACTTAAATTTTTTTAAATGCCAATGAAACAGAAACAACAGGTGCAGAGAGACATCAGATAATGGAAAGAAACTGCTGAATTAAATCAGTCTATATCTTTTAAAGCTGTGCTCACCTCAGAATGGAAACCAGGATATGTGTTATATTGGGAAAGAAGTTTTACTTTTGTTTCTACAGGAAAAGAAAAGCTTTGGATACTATAAGATAGACAAAGATTAAATTTGAACAGGAAAAACTTCTGGATTAGGAGAAGTGATAGTTCCTTAAATTGGTCATTCATTCAATTCAAACTAACTAGTAAAATTAACAAATGCCTTTTGTTGATTAGGTATAAAAAGAATTAGTTCTTATTATTAAAATACAATATTTTTATGTGGCCAAAAACATTATGTCATAACAAATATATAATATGTCAAAAAGGAACTCCCCAATGTAAGGGTTAGGGCAGGTTATAGTTGGTTTTTATTTTTACTCTTAAGGGCTACAAAGGAAAAAGGCAAACTAACATATAAAAGCAGACCTATGAGAATTACATCCAACTTCTCAATGGATACAATGAAAGCTAGAAGGTCCTGGACAAGCATTATGCTGACGCTAAGGGAAATGGATGCCAGCACAGACTACTATACCTAGCAAAGTTTTCAGTCATCATAGATGGAGAAAACAAGACATTCCATAATAAAACCAGATTTAAACAAATCTACAAATCCAGTCCTATAGAAAATACTAGAAGGAAAATACAACCCAAAGAGGTAAACTACATCCACAAAAACACAGGAAATAGATTATCCTACAACAACAAACTACAAAGAAGGGAATTGCACATACAATACCAACAACAAAAACAAAAATAACAGGAACTGGCAATCACTGGTCATAAATATCCTTTAATATAATTGGACTCAAGTTGCCTATGAAAAGACACAGGCTAACAGACTGGATACAAAAACAAAATCCATCTTTCTGCTTCTTACAAGAAACACACCTCGGGGGTCGAATCCTCAGGGCAAGCGGGCCGGGCGGGAGTTCCTGTGTGTCAATAACCTGCCTGCACCAGGCAAGGTAGGTGCTTTGTTTACGAACTACCCAACTAGCACGGAGATCTGTTCTCAGCGCCAGGAGAGCCATCTTTGGGATGAGTTTCTGACCCGCGGCAGCAGCCCCGGACAGGGAACTCAGAAGTTCCTCATCCCCCCCCAATACTCCCTGGGCTCCCTGCAGGGGGTCTACTACCTGCATACTGCCTCTCTCTTCCTATCCCACCCAGCTTGCATCCAGAACCCTCCTCCCCTCTGCCCGCCTTCCCTCTTTGGGCACATAAAGCCACCCAGCTCAGCCTGCCTGGGTGCTGGGGTCGAATCCTCAGGGCAAGCAGGCCGGGCAGTAGTTCCTGTGTGTCAATAACCTGCCTGCACCAAGCAAGGTAGGCGCTTTGTTTATGAACTACCCAACCAGCACGGAGATCTGTTCTCAGCACCAGGAGAGCCATCTTTGGGCACGAAGATCTGATCTCGGCACCAGGAGAGCTATCACTGGAGCACCAGGAGAGCCATCACTGGGGAGTGCCATCATTGGGAAGGTACATCAGTAGGCAAGGAGACCTGATCCTGTAAAAGAAGATCCATAGGGGAGCACTCAGAGGAAGAGATGGGCAGGCGCCAAGCAAGAATTCACCCAACAATCTGAAAAACAATATGAAACCACCAGAACCCAGTGACCTCACAGCAGGAGGTCATGAACACCTTAATCAAGAAGAAGTAGAAAAAAATTGACTTTATGAAAGTGATTGACGCCCTTAAACAGCATGTAAAAAATGCCCTTATAGAAATGGATGAAAATTATAACAGAAAGTTTGAAGAATTGAGTAAATCAGTGAATGGTACCCTACGACACCAAGGAAAAACAATCAAAAAGATAATGGAAACAGTTCAAGTCTTGAAAACTGAAATGGAGGCAAAGAAGAAAACACAAACAGAAGGCTGGCTGGACATGGAAAATCTAGGTAAACGAATAGAGTCTACAGAAACAAGCATTAGCAACAGAATACAAGAGATAGAAGAAAGAATCTCAGATTCTGAAGATACCATAGAGAAAATAAACACACTGATCAAAGAAAACAGCAAGGCCAACAATCTCTCATCACAAAACATTCAGGAAATATGGGACACAATAAAAAGACCAAACCTAAGAATAATAGGAGTAGAAGAAGGGGAAGAAGCACAGCTCAACGGTCCAGAAAATATATTTAATAAAATTATAGAAGAAAACTTTCCCAACCTAAAGAAAGATATACCTATGAAGGTTCAAGAAGCATACAGAACACCAAATAGGCTGGATCAAAAAAAAAAAACATCCCCTCACCATATAATAATCAAAACACAAAGCATACAGAATAAAGAAAGAATATTAAGAGCTGCAAAGGAAAAAGGCCAAGTTACTTATAAAGGTAAACCTATCAGACTTACACCTGACTTCTCTATGGAAACCATGAAAGCCAGAAGGTCCTGGATAGATGTATTGCAGAAATTAAGAGACCATGGATGCAAGCCCAGACTATTATACCCAGCCAAGCTTTCATTCACTATAAATGGAGAAAACAAAATTTTCCAGGATAAAAACAAATTTAAACAATATGTAGCCACAAATCCAGCCTTACAGAAAGTAATAGAAGGAAAATCACTAACCAAGGAGTCCAATAATGACCACAATAACTCAGACATCTAGAGACCCTTCACCAGCGAAACTCAAAGAAGGGAAACACACAAGCTCTACTACTAAAAAAGTGACTGGAGTTAACAACCACTGGTCATTAATATCACTTAATGTCAATGGACTCAACACACCTATAAAAAGGCACAGGCTAAGAGATTGGATACAAAAACAGGACCCAACATTCTGCTGTTTACAAGAAACACACCTCAACCACAAAGACAGGCACCTACTCAGAGTAAAGGGCTGGGATAAGGCTTATCAAGGAAATGGACCTAAGAAACAAGCAGGTGTGGCCATACTAATTTCTAACAAAGTTGACTTCAAACTTAAATCAATCAGAAGAGATGGAGAGGGACATTTTCTACTCATAACAGGAACAGTTCATCAGGATGAAGTCTCAATCCTGAATATCTATGCCCCTAATATAAAAGCACCCACGTACGTAAAAGAAACATTGCTAAAGCTCAAGCCAGACATCAAACCGCACACACTAATAGTAGGAGACTTCAACACTCTTCTCTCACCAATGGACAGGTCAATTAGACAGAAACCTAACAGAGAAATAAGAGAATTAATGGAGGTAATGAATCAAATGGACTTAACAGACATCTATAGAATATTCCACCCAAATAGGAGAGAATATACCTTCTTCTCTGCAGCTCATGGAACCTTCTCAAAAATTGACAACATACTCGGTAACAAAGCAAACATCCAGAGTTACAAAAAAAATATTAGTAACCACCTGTATCTTATCAGATCACCATGGATTAAAGCTGGAATTCAACAACAATGCTACCCCCAGAAAGCCTACAAACTCATGGAAACTGAAGAGTCAACGACTAAACCATACCTGCATTAAGGAAGAAATAAAGAAAGAAATTAAAGTCTTCCTTGAATTCAATGAAAATAAAGAAACAACATACTCAAACTTATGGGACACTATGAAAGCAGTCCTAAGAGGAAAGTTCATAGCACTAAGTGCCCACTTAAAGAAAACAGAGAAAGCACACATTGGAGATTTAACAGCCCACCTGAAAGCTCTAGAAAAAAAAAGAAACAGACTCACCTAGGAGGAGTAGAAGACTGGAAATAATCAAACTGAGGGCTGAAATCAACAAAATAGAAACACAGAAAACAAAGATGGTTCCTGGAGAAAATCAACAAGATTGATAAACCCCTATCCAAACTAATCAAACAGCAGAGAGAGAATTTGCAAATTAATAAGATCAGAAATGAAAAGGGGGACATAACCACAGACACAGAGGAAATTCAGAGAATCATTAGATCTTACTACAAAAGCCTGTATGCCACAAAACTGGAAAATCTTAAAGAAATGGACACTTTTTTAGATAAATACCATATACCAAAGTTAAACCAGGACCAGGTGAACAACCTAAATAGACCGGTTAGTCGCAAAGAATTAGAAGCTGTTATCAAAAACCTCCCTTCCAAAAAATGTCCCGGACCAGATGGTTTCAATGCGGAATTCTACCAGATCTTCCAACAAGACCTAATACCTATACTCCTTAATGTATTTCACAATATAGAAATAGAGGAGTCATTGCCAAATTCCTTTTATGAAGCTACAGTAACTCTGATACCAAAACCACACAAAGACTCAACCAAGAAAGAGAATTACAGGCCAATCTCACTCATGAACATCGACGCAAAAATCCTCAACAAAATACTGGCAAACCGAATCCAAGAACACATTAGAAAAATTATCCATTATGATCAAGTAGGCTTCATCCCAGAGATGCAGGGCTGGTTCAACATACACAAATCTATCAATGTAATCCATCATATAAATAAACTGAAAGAAAAAAACCATATGATCATTTCATTAGATGCTGAAAAAGCATTTGACAAAATTCAACATCCCTTTATGATAAAAGTCTTGGAGAGATTAGGGATACAAGGGTCATACCTAAATATAATTAAAGCTATTTACAGCAAGCCAACAGCTAACATCAAATTAAATGGAGAGAAACTTAAAGCCATCCCACTAAAATCAGGAACACGCCAAGGCTGTCCACTCTTTCCATACCTCTTCAATATAGTGCTTGAAGTTTTAGCAATAGCAATAAGACAACATAAGGGGATCAAGGGGATTCGAATTGGAAAGGAAGAAGTTAAACTTGCATTATTTGCAGATGATATGATAGTGTACATAAGTGACCCCAAAAACTCCACCAAAGAACTCCTACAGCTGATAAACACCTTTAGCAATGTGGCAGAATACAAGATCAACTCCAAAAAATCAGTCGCCCTCTTATACACAAAGGATATGGAAGCAGAGAGGGAAATAAGAGAATCATCACCTTTCACGATAGCCACAAACAGCATAAAATATCTTGGGGTAACTCTAACCAAGGAAGTGAAAGATCTATTTGACAAGAACTTTAAGGCATTGAAGAAAGAAATTGAAGAGGAAACCAGAAAATGGAGGAATCTCCACTGCTCTTGGATTGGGAGAATCAACATAGTAAAAATGGCAATTCTACCAAAGGCAATTTATAGATTCAATGCAATCCCCATCAAGGTCCCATCAAAATTCTTCACAGATCTTGAGAGGACAATAATAAACTTTATATGGAAAAACAAAAAACCCAGGATAGCCAAAACAATCTTATACAATAAAGGAACCTCTGGAGGCATTACCATCCCTGACTTCAAACTATATTACAGAGTTACAGTAAGGAAAACACCGTGGTACTGGCATAAAAACAGAGAAGCCGACCAATGGAATCGTATAGAAGACCCGGATTTTAACCCACAAACCTATGAACACCTCATTTTTGATAAAGGAGCTAAAAGTATACAATGGAAGAAAGAAAGCATCTTCAACAAATGGTGCTGGCAAAACTGGATGTCAACCTGTAGAAGAATGAAAATAGACCCATATCTATCACCATGCACAAAAATCAAGTCCAAATGGATCAAAGACCTCAATATCAATCTGAACACACTGAACCTGATAGAAGAGAAAATGGGAAGTACCCTACAACACATGGGCACAGGAGATCGCTTCCTATGTATAACCCCAACAGCACAGACATTAAGGGCAACATTGAATAAGTGGGACCTCCTGGAACTGAGAAGCTTCTGAAAAGCAAAGGACACTGTCACTAAGACAAAAAGGCAGCCTACTGACTGGGAGAAGATCTTCACCAACCCCACAACAGACAAAGGTCTGATCTCCAAAATATATAAAGAACTCTAGAAACTAGACGTTAAAATGATAATTAACCCAATTAAAAAATGGGGCACTGATTTGAACAGAGAATTCTCAACAGAAGAAGTTCAAATGGACAAAAGACACTTAAGGTTATGCTCAACCTCCTTAGAGATCAGAGAAATGCAAATCAAAACAACTTTGAGATATCATCTTACACCTGTCAGAATGGCTAAAATCAAAAACACCAATGATAGCCTTTGCTGGAGAGGTTGTGGAGAAAGGGGTACTCTCATCCATTGCTGGTGTGAATGCAAACTTGTGCAACCACTTTGGAAATCAGTGTGGTGGTTTCTCAGGAAATTGGGATCAACCTACCCCTGGACCCAGCAATACCACTCTTGGGAATATAACCAAGAGATGCCCTATCATATGACAAAAGCATTTGTTCAACTATGTTCATAGCAGCATTATTTGTAATAGGCAGAACCTGGAAGCAACCTAGATGTCCTTCAATGGAAGAATGGATGAAGAAAATGTGGAATATATATACATTAGAGTACTACTCTGCGGTAAAAAACAATGACTTCTCGAATTTTGCATGCAAATGAATGGAAATAGAAAATACTATCCTGAGTGAGGTAACCCAGACCCAAAACGAAGATCATGGGATGTACTCACTCATAATTGGTTTCTAGCTGTGGATAGGGGCCACTGAGTCTATAATTTGTGATCCTAAAGAAGCTAAATAAGAGGGTGAGCCCAAGGAAAAACATATAGTTATCCTCCTGGCTATGGGAAGTAGACAAGATTGCCGGACAAAAAATTGGAATCTTGGGGGTGGGGTGGGATTGGGGTAAGGGGAGATGGGGAGAGAAAAGTGTGAAGGAGAGGATGGGGGGAACTTGGGGAAACGGGATGATTGGAGATAAAGGAAGGTTGGATAGGTGAGCAGGGAAGCACATATCTTAGTTAAGGGAGCCACCTAAGGGTTGGCAAGAGACTTGAACCTGGAGTGGCTACCTGGTGCCAGGGCAATGTCCCCAGTTATTTCCTTGGGCAGCTGAGGATAGGGAACCTGAAATGACCCTATCCTATAGCCATACTGATGAATATCCTGCATATCACCATAGAACCTTCATCTAGCGATGGATGGAGATAGAGACAGAGGCCCACACTGGAGCAACGGACTGAGCTCCCAAGGTCCTAACGAGGAGCAGAAGGAGGGAGAACATGAGCAAGGAAGATAGGACCACGAGGGGTGCACCCACCCACTGAGATAGTGGGGCCGACCTATTGGGAGCTCACCAAGGCCAGCTGGACTGTGACTGAAAAAGCATGGGATAAAACCGGACTCTCTGAACATGGCGGACAATGAGAGCTGATGAGAGGCCAAGGACAATGGCATCGGGTTTTGATCCTACTTCATGTTCTGGCTTTGTGGGAGCCTAGACAGTTTGGATGTTCACCTTCCTAGACCTGGATGGAGTGGGGAGGACCTTGGACTTTCCACAGGGCAGGGAACCCTGACTGCTCTTGGGGCTGGAGAGGGAGGAGAAGAGGAGTGGGGGTAGGGGGAGAAGGGCGGGAGGAGGGGGAGGGAAATGGGAGGCGAGGAGGAGGCAGAAATTTTTTTTTCAATAAAAAAAAACCTTTCTATGACAAAAAAAAAAGAAAGAAACACACCTCAACCTCAAAAATGGATTACCTCAGAGTAAAAGTTGGAAAAAGATTTTCCAAAAAAAAAAAAAAATGGACCTAAGAAACAAGCCAGTGTGAGTACATCCCATGTTCATCTTTTTGGGTCTGGGACACCTCACTCAGAATAGTGTTTTCTATTTCCATCCATTTGCATGCAAAATTCAAGAAGTCATTGTTTTTTACCGCTGAGTAGTACTCTAATGTGTATATATTCCACACTTTCTTCATCCATTCTTCCATTGAAGGGCATCTAGGTTGTTTCCAGGTTCTGGCTATTACAAATAATGCTGCTATGAACATAGTTGAACAAATGCTTTTGTAATATGATAGGGTATCTCTTGGGTATATTTCCAAGAGTGGTATTGCTGGGTGCTGGGGTAGGTTGATCCCGAATTTCCTGAGAAACCACCACACTGATTTCCAAAGTGGTTGCACAAGTTTGCATTCACACCAGCAATGGATGAGGGGACCCCTTATTCCACAACCTCTCCAGCAAAAGCTATCATTGGTGTTTTTGATTTTAGCCATTCTGACAGGTGTAAGATGATAATCAAAGTTGTTTTGATTTGCATTTTCCTGATTGCTAAGGAGGTTGAGCATGACCTTAAGTGTCTTTTGGCCATTTGAACTTCTGTTGAGAATTCTCTGTTCAGTTCAGTGCCCCATTTTTTTGGGGGGGGGGTATGGCTCTTGGTTTATTGATACAAATTTTTTTTTGTTTTATTTATTTATTTATTTATTTATTTATTTATTAAAGATTTCTGCCTCCTCCCCGCTACCGCCTCCCATTTCCCTCCCCCTACCCCGATCAAGTCCCCCTCCCTCGTCAGCCCGAAGAGCAATCAGGGTTCCCTGCCCTATGGGAAGTCCAAGGACCACCCACCTCCATCCAGGTCTGTTGTAATAAGAGTGTCGGGGCTGCATCCCTGGCACCCGGCTGCCCGCATGGCTAGGTTATGCCCCAAAATAATTACACGGAAACTGTATTCTTTTAAACACTGCTTGGTCCATTAGCTCCAGCCTCTTACTGGCTAGCTCTCATATCTAGATTAACCCATTTCTAATATTCTGTGTAGCACCACGATCTGGTGGCTTACCAGGGAGATCTTAATCTGCGTCTGTGTCTGGTGGGCGAATCATGGAGACTCACTGACTCAGCTTCTTTCTCCCAGCATTCTGTCTGTTTACTCCACCCACCTAAGGGCTGACCTATAAATGGGCCAAGGCAGTTTCTTTATTAAATGAAAGTAACTCCTCCATCACAGGTCTAGTAATGTGAGCATCCAAACTGCCTAGGTTCCCACAAAGCCAGTACGTGCAGTAGTATCAAAAACCCATTGCCATTGTTCTTGAGTTCTCAGTAGCCCCCATTTTCTGCTATGTTCAGCGAGTCCAGTTTTATCCCATCCCCATTTTTTTTTTCAAGGCAGAACAGACTTTATTAGTTTTTTCTGGTCATGTCTGGTAGGGCTTGGGAAGGGTCCTCTGGTACCGCCTGGTTATGTTGTGTTTTGGCAGCTGCTGCAGCAGCTTTTAAAGCCTTTCTTTGCTTCTTTAGCTTCTGAACCTCCTGGAGAACCCGAATGCACAGAGCTTTCTTGGCCAGGATGCGGCGGTGGACCTTTTGGGCATGCAGAGGAGGTATGGTATATTCCACCCCTAGCTCCTTGCACGCCTTTTCGAAGACTTCATAGTTGGTCTGACGGAGGAGTTTGAGCAACTTATTCCTTTGGTCGATGCTCATCAGCAGATGGCGTTTGTGGGCTTTGTCCTTCCGATGTTTCTGCATATGTTCTTCATAACTGCGGATCCTGACAGTCAAGGCAACAATTCGAGCCTCCAAGGTTCTGGAATCCTCAGGGTTTTCTGCAATCTTGTTCATCAATTGTTCTTGCTTGACTTTTGACTTCTCTTTCTTGTTGGCCATTTCCAAAGACAAGATTCTTTTCACGACATCATCAACCTTCTCCATGTTGGGAAGGATGCTGTTGTATTCTTTGATGAACGCGGAAGGGGGTGGCTCATCATCTCGGCTGGGCTGGACTGGTTTCTGGGTGGCGTATGCACGGGCGGCAAGCAGGAGACTCGGAGTCTGCAGGCCGCAGCGTGCTGAGGGCAGACTGGCGCTTCCTCCGCCCCGCAGCGCAGACTCTGGAGCCTGTGCCACTGCCTGGGCACGAACAGAGCTCAGCGCCCGCCACGCCGCCCACAGCATGGTGATTCCTGACCCGCGGGCCTGCGCCGCCATTGACCGCGGTGGCCCCCATCCCCATTTTTAATTAGCATTTTAAAGTCTAGTTTCTTGAGTTCTTTATATATTTTGGAGATCAAACCTTTGTCTGTTGCGGTGTTGGTGAAGATCTTCTCCCAGTCAGTGGGTTGTCTTTTTGTCTTACTGACACTCTCCTTTGCTTTACAGAAGCTTCTCAGTTTCAGTAGGTCCCATTTATTCATTGTTGCCCTTAATGTCTGTGCTGCTGGGATTATACATAGGAAGCGATCTCCTGTGCCCATATGTTCTAGCCATAAATAAAGGACATTGAGTCTATAATTTGTGATCCTGAAGAAGCTAAATAAGAAGATGAACCCAAGAAAAACATATAGTTATCCTCCTGGATATGGGAAGTAGACAAGATTACCGGGCAAAAAAATGGGATCTTGGGGGTGGGGTGGGATAGGGGTAAGGGGAGATGGGGAGAGAAAAGTGAGAAGGGGAGGGTGGGGGGAACTTGGGGAATTGGGATGGTTGGGATAAAGGAAGGATTGATATGGGAGCAGGGAAGCATATATCTTAATTAAGGGAGCCATCTTAGGGTTGGCAAGAGACTTGAACTTAGAAGGGCTCCCAGGTGCCCAGGGGGATGTCCCCAGTTAGTTCCTTGGGCAGCTGAGGATAGGGAACCTGAAATGGCCCTATCCTATAGCCATACTGATGAATATCTTGCATATCACCATAGAACCTTCATCTGGCGATGGATGGAGATAGAGACAGAGACCCACATTGGAGCACCGGAATGAACTCCCAAGGTCCCAATGAGGAGCAGAAGACACTGAGACAGAGGGACTGATCTATTGGGAGCTCACCAAGGCCAGCTGGACTGGAACTGAAAAAGCATGGGATAAAACCAGACTCTCTGAACACGGAGGACAATGAGGGCTGATGAGACGCCAAGGACAATGGCACTGGGTTTTTATCCTACTTCATGCTCTGGCTTTGTGGGAGCCTAGCCAGTTTGGATGCTCACCTTCCTAGACCTAGATGGAGGGGGGAGGACCTTGGACTTTCCACAGTGCAGGGAACCCTGACTGCTCTTCGGACTGGAGAGGGAGGGGGAAAGGAGTGGGGGAGGGGGAGAGGAGTGGGAAGAGGGGGAGGGAAATGGGAGGCTGGGAGGAGGCGGAAAATTTTTTTCAATAAAAAATAAATAAAATAAAATAAATAAGAAACAAGTCAGTGTAGCTATCCTAATATCTTTTAAAAAGATTTTAAACTGAAAGCAATCAAACAAAATGAAGAAGGTCATTTCATATTTATCAAATGAAAAATCTATTAAGGACAAGCTCAATTCTGAACATCTACACACCCACGTTTGTAAAAGAAATATTACTGAAGCTTAAATTACACATCAAGTACCGTGCACTAAAAGTGGGAGACTTCAACACCCCACTCTCACCACTTGACAGAAACTTAACAGAGAAAGAAAGGAACAAATTTATGACTCAAATGGACTTAACAAACATCTATAGAAC
Organism: Chionomys nivalis; assembly: GCF_950005125.1. Classification (NCBI taxonomy): domain Eukaryota; kingdom Metazoa; phylum Chordata; class Mammalia; order Rodentia; family Cricetidae; genus Chionomys; species Chionomys nivalis. Next base: position 19,095,419 of record NC_080086.1, on the reverse strand, counting down.
ATTCCACCCAAACACAAAAGAATGTACCTTCTTCTCAGCACTACATGGAACCTTCTATAAAATTGACCACATACTTGGTAACAAAGCAAACCTCAATAGATACCAAAAAATTGATAAGGTAACTCCATGTACCTTATCAAATCACCAGGGCTGAAAGTTAGAATTCAACAACACTATTTTTAGAAAAGCCCACAAAGACATGGAAATTGAACAATGCTCAGTTGAATCAACACTGGTCAGGAAAGAAAGAAAGAAAGAAAGAAAGAAAGAAAGAAAGAAAGAAAGAAAGAAAGAAAGAAAGAAAGAAAGATTAAAGGTTCATTAAAATTTAATGAAAAATGATGTTGCAGGCTGGAGAGATGGTTCAGAGGTTAAGATCACTGACTGTTCTTCTGAAGGTCCTGAGTTCAATTCCCAGCATCCAAATGGTGGCTCACAACCATCTGTAATGAGATCTGATGCCCTCTTCTGGTCTGCAGGTGTACATGCAGGCAGAATACCGTATAGATAATAAATAATAAAGAAAGCATTAACAAAAAAGAAAAAGAAAAATGATGTTGCAACATACCCAAACTTATGAGACACAATGAAAACAGTGCTAAGAGGAAAGGTTATAGCACTAAATAACTACATAAAGATGAAGACAGATGCTAAAAAGAAATCCCATATTAGCTCAGAATTGGGTACAATAAAGGGTTATTTATTTAGGGGTAGACTCACAGATCAAAGTCCTCTGCTTGAACAGGGAACAGTAACCTAATCCAGCAGCCAGAAGAGAGAGAGAGAGTGCATGCATGCTTTACATCAGCATTTATAGTATAAAAGGCCACTCCCAAGTGGGCAGGTAACTTAAAGACTACTGGTTGAAGGGTTTCCTACAACACCTCCCCCTTTTGTTTAAGTAAGAGGGTTCTAAGCCTAATACAAAGTTATATACAAAAAATATATAAAATGTAAAAATTAGAATTATAACCAGCATAAACAATATCAAGCAAGAAATGTGATATTTCAATAATTATCTTATCCTAAGAAGTCTAAGTCTTGTATTAAAAATAAATTGGCCAAGTCATGAGAGGAAAGTAACTATGACTATCCAGTTTTTAACGCCATTGAAGACCCGAGAAGGGAAATAATATTACTTTAATAAGCAGGAAGTGTAATCAAGCAACTTCCAAAATGTGCAACAAATGACAGGGACAACTGGCTACCTGGGTAATCACCCAAAGTCTCATTTGAAATGTTGGAGCAACCAACTTTGGTTAAAGCCTAGAGAAACTGACATATCATTTTCAAAGGCAGGAATTTTTTCAAAATTGTATTACCCTATCTTGTCAGGATGTGACAGCCTTTTTTCTTGTATCCTGCTTGTCCTGTCTAGACATCATGCATGTTGTCAGTGGTTTATGCATGGGCAGTTCCTTGCCCAAAACAAGCTCCAAGTGGTCTATCTTCAGAGCTCAACATTCTCTCGGGAATAGATCGGTGCTGCCAGGAGCAATCATGTCTCACATCAAAAAAACCCTAAGTTATTTAAATGCCATATTCTACTTCTCTTTGAAGTGGTTTAAGATTACCTATCTATGCAGAATACAATCTTTATATATCTAAAGAGCCTAATTAGTCTAACTATAAGTATGACAAACATGGATGACTATTGACCTATAATTCTTAATACATATAAAATTTAAAGACAAAGACTTGATATTTGAATATTAAACAATCTTTAAACAACTGTGCAACAAATGAGGACAATGACCTCAAAATGTAAACAATGTATAAGTATCTTGATCTGAGATATAAATGTATATTGTAATATGATAAATATATCCTAAAATTGTATGAATATACAAAATGTCTTAAGCAGAGGTAGAAGCATGCATGCATGAAATATGGCAAAATAACTTTGTCTATATATAGAAATATTGTAGATAAAAATAGGAACATATTCAATAAAACTTAAGTTTGTATCAATATACAAGAATCTATACCAATGTAATTGCGTATAAATAATAACTCACAAATATTCACTCTACTGATGGAGAAGGGTCATCTGTCTATGTGTTACTTCCATTGGTTAATAAAGAAACTGCCTTGGCCCTTTAATAGGACAGAAAATTAGGTAGGCAGAGTAGACCGAACAGAATGCCGGGAGAAAGAAGCCACATCAGGCAGTCGCCATAGCTCTCCTCTCCAAGATGGAAGCAGGCTAGAATCCTTCCCAGTAAGCCACGGCCTCGTGGTGCTACACATATTAATAGAAATGGGTTAAGCAAGACGTGAGAGTTAGCCAGTAAGAGGCTAGAGCTTATGGGCCAGGCAGTGTTTAAAAGAATACAATTTGTGTGTTGTTATTTCGGGTATAAAGCTAGCCGTGTGGGATCCAGGTGGTAACATAGCCTGCTGCTCCTTACTACACTCTACTACTCACTTTTCTTATTAGTTTGAATAAGTTCACACTACTCCCTGAGCCTTCAAAATTTCTCTCCCAACCCCCAACCATAAACATTACAAACAATGCCTACTTGATGCACCTAACCCTGAGGACAAACCAAAAGACAAGAACAAGAACCTACCACAACCCTTATGAGGTTTCCTTACCACCTGTTTTGTTGTCACCTCTGTGGATGAACCATCATTTCTCTTTCTCAAGAGATTTTTCTTTTTCAAACTGAATCTTTATTAATTTTGATGTTATTCATGACTTTACTTCTCCTGTTGAAACAAAAGCAAAACCTCTTCCCAAATGTAGAACATCTCCTGATTTCCATTGTAAGGCCAAACATGTCCTTGAAATACACTGGCTGATTTAATTCAGAATACATTTCTATTATCCAATGTCTCTCTGGTGCTGTTTTTCCTTTCTCTTTAGCATTAAGAAGATTCAAGGTTAATAAAGCATTATGTTGATGTGGGATACCCCTCTGTGTGTTCTGATTATCATTAATGAACAAAAAAACTGCTTTGGACCTATAGTTAGGCAGAACTTAGGTAGGCAGTGAAAGCTAGGCTGAATGCTGGGAAAAAAGAAGGGGGGAGTCAGAGAGATGCCATGGAGACACCACCAGAGTCAGACCTGCCAAAACTTTGCTAGTAAGCCACTGCCATGTGGTGATAGACAGATTAATGGAGATGGGTTAAATTAATGTGTAAGAGTTAGCCATTAAAATGTGGGCCAAGCAGTGATTTAAATAATACAGTTTCTGTGTGATTATTTCAGGTCTAAGCTAGCCAGGTGGTCAGAAACGAACTAGTGGCCCCCCTCCCCCACATTATGTAATCTATTTATGGTGGTATTTTCATCCCTTACTGTTTGTTTAACATATTCTTTATAGTTTGATTTGATCTTTCTATAACTGCCTGACCTGTAGGATTGTTTGGTATATATACTTTATATTATAATATAAAAAACTATTTCATTTTCTTAGAGACATATGCTTAGAGACATATCTGTCTTCAGTTTTGCAGGTATAACCATGATGGCCATAACTTCTAATTAATGCATGATTATTGAATAAGACTTTACTGAGTTCAAAGCAGTTGCCCATTGAAAACCTGAATAAGTGTCAAAGGTGTGGTACACATATTTTAATTTTCCAAAATCTGAAAAGTGGAACACATCCATCTGCCAAATTTCATGCTTTTGAGTACCCTTTGGGTTACTTCCTGTGGGTAGCAGTGTTTGGATACAGAAAGAGCAAGAAGATCTCTTTATAATTTCCTTAGCTTGTTGTTATATAATCGAAAACTATTTCTTTAAACCTTTGCTTTTGACATGATGTTTCTTACGAAGTTCTGAGGCCTTTCTCTCTGTCCTTCTAGCCCTATGTACTTAACCCATTTCATGATTTTTTTCACTTGAGATAAGGTTCCAATTCCTAGGAATCGAACATTTGCCTCTTGAAGATGCAAATTTGGATGCTGTGATACTGGAATAATGATACATGTGCACTCATGCCTATCAAACTCACAGTTATAATGCCATTTATGCACACTCTTAGATTTGGTCTTTGATCATTTATACAATTCTGTCAAAATATAAGTTTTCTATTTATTTTTGGAATTTTTGATTCATTCTCCATATTTATTCCATCATCCAGAACAGTATGGTTTTTTGTTTTGTTTTGTTTGTTTGTTTGTTTTTTTTCAGAATGCTCTGGATTTTTAATTTTCCTGGTGAGATATGTCTTCTACAGTGACTGGGATTGTCTGGATCATTTTTGACTGGGGGACCTGTGATAGGGTCCCCGAGGAGTTTCCCAATGCTATTAGGTTGTCTTGTCTGTCTTTTGTTGATTTGCATTTATTTGTCCAATGTCAGCCTTTGCCACACCTTCTATATAATCTAGGTTGATACCTTCTATTTTTACCATTCCCAGAGGAGACATTATTTCTAGGAATTCCTCATCTACAATCCCTTCTCAGATGTTCTATTCTAACATAAAATTAAAACATTTGGCATTTTGATGTCTCCTCATATATTTGGCAATTGATTCTCCTACCCCAAATTCAGTAATATAGTCAACTGTCTCAATGTTCATTGTATGCAGGATCCATTTATCCATTGGTGCTGATCTAACCTTTAAAGGCCCAACTATCTTTTTGTATTCTAAATTGGCATTTTCAAAAGCCAGAGATTCAATAAGTACTCATCTAACTTCTGAGTTTGTTACTTCCATTTGTACAGTCTTAGTTAATTTTTGTAAAAAAGTCAATAAAGGGTTCTTTCTGGCCCTTTTTATCCCTGGTTTGATTCAATTTATTTTCCTGGTTTTTGAATCCTGCCCCAAGCATTGAAAGTTGCTTTGTGGCTTTAAATTGGCATTTATAACATAAAAGGCCACACCCAAATAATCAGGTAACTTAAAGGTTACTGGCTGAAGGATTTCCTACAACATAAAAACGGTGCAGGTATTCCACACTAGTGAATTAACAGAACACCTAAAAGCTCTAGAAAAAAAGAAGCATACCCACCAAGGATGAGTAGATGGCAGAAAATAATCAAAATGAGAACTGTAATCAATAAAATAGAAACAAATAAAACAATAAAAGAATCAGTGAAAGAGTTAGTTCTTTGAGGAAATCAACAAGATTGACAAACCTTTATCAAAGCTAACCAAAAGACATAGAGAGAATATCCAAATGTTAAAAAATCAGAAGTAAAAAGGTAGATATGATATCCAGAAATCATCAGGTCATACTTCAAAAACTTGTACTACACAAAATTGGAAAATTGGGCATTTTTCTGGATAAGTAACACATACAAAAATTAAATCAAGACCAGATAAACCAATTAAATATACCTATAACCTCTAAGGAAACAGAAACAGTCATGAAAAGCCTCCCCCCCCCAAAAAAAAAGCCCAGGGCCAGAAAGTTTCAGTGCAGGATTATGCCAAAATTTTAAAGAAGAGATAATACCAATACTCCTCAAATTCTCAAATTGTTCCAAGCAATAGAAGCAGAATGAATACTCTCAAACTATTTTTACAAGGTTACAGTTCCCTTGATAACCAAATCACATAAAGATGCAACAAAGAGACTTACAGACCAAACTCTCTCATGAACATTGACGCAAAAATACTCAATAAAATACTGGCACACTAAATCAAGGAACACATCAGAAACATCATTCACCATAATCAAGTAGGCTTTACCCCAGAGATGCATGGATGGTTCTACATATGAAAATCTATTAATGTTATCCACCTATAAAGACACTGAAAGAAAAAGAAAATACATGATCATCTAATTAGATGCCTAAAAAGCCTTCTACAAAATCCAACATCCCTTCATGATAAATGTCTTGGAGAAAGCAGGGATACAAGGAACACTCCTAAATATAATAAGGGAAATATACAGCAAGTCAACAGCCAACAGCAGACTAAATAGACAGAAACTCAAAGTGACTTCACTAAAATTAAGAACAAGACAATGTTCACTCTCTCCATATCTATTCAATATAGTATTCAAAGTTCTAGCTAGAACAATAGGACAACAAAAGGGAATCAAGGGAATTCAAATTGGAAAGGAAAAAGTCAAACTTTTGCTATTTGTTGATGATTTAAGAATACATACATAAGTGACCCCAAAAATTCCACCAGGGAATTCCTACAGTTGATAAACACCTTCAGTAATGTGGCAGGATACAAAATCAACTGAAAAAAAAATCAGTAGCCCTCCTATATACTGATGATAATGAACTGAAAAAGAAGTAAGAAAAAAAATCACCCTTTACAGTAGCCACAAACAATATAAAATATCATGGGGTAACTCTAACCAAATAAGTGAAAGACCTGTATTACAAGAACTTTAAGTCTTTGAAGAAATAAATTCAAAAGGATATCAGAAAATGGAAAAATCTCCCATTCTCATAGACAGGTAGAATAAACATTGTAAAAGTGGCAATCTTACCAAAAGCAATCTACAGATTCAATACAATCCCCATCAAAATCCTAGAACAATTCTTCAAAGACCTTGAAAAAACAATACTAAACTTCATATGAAAACACAAAAAGCCTAAGAGAGCCAAAACGCTCCTGTACTGTAGTATGGAGCTGCGGGCTGGCTTTCCTGCCACCCAGCTCCCGGCCGCCTGGCTAGCTCATGCCCCAAAATAACAACACACAAACTGTATTCTTTTAAACACTGCCTGACCCATTATATCTAGCCTCTTCTAGGCTAATTCTCATTTATTAATTTAGCCCATTTCTAATAATCTGTGTAGCACCACTAGGTGCGCTTACCGGGAAAGATTCAGCATGTCTGACCTGGCGGCTGGCTGCATCGTGTCTGGCTCTGAGAGGAGCTGCCCTGCATCTGAGCTCACTTCCTCTTCCTCCCAGCATTCTGTTGTGTTTACTCTGCCTATCTAAATTCTGCCCTATCAGATGGGCCAAGGCAGTTTCTTTATTGACCAATGAAATCCCACATCACTGTACAATAATGGAACTTCTGGAGACAACACCATTCCTGACTTCAAGCTGTATTATGGAGATACAATAATGAAAACAGCTTGGTATTGACATAAAAACAAACAGGTGAGCCAGTGGAATTGAATCAAAGACCCTGATATTAATTTGCATACATATGGGCATCTAATTTTTGGTAAAAAGCTAAAATTATACACTGGAAAAAGAAAGCATCATCAACAAATGGTGCTGGCATAACTGGATTCTCACATATAGAGAAAAGCAAATTGATCCATAAACTGTTGCCATATACAAAACTCAAGTGTAAATAGTTCAATAACCTCAGTATAAGTCTAATCACATTGAACTTCATAGAAAATAAAATGGGAAATGCCCCTGAATGAATTGGCACAGGAGACAACTTCTTAAATATAACACCAGTAGCACAGACACTGAAAACAACAATTAATAAATGGGACCTCCTGAAACTTAGAAACTTCTATAAAGGAAAATACTTGGTAAACAAAGCAAAAGGACAACCTACAGAATTGGAAAAGATCTTTTCCAGCCCATCTGACAGAGGGTTAATCTCCAAAATAAACACAGAACTCACGAAACTAGATATCAAACTACCAAATAATCCAATTAAAAATGGAGTATGGATCTAAACATAGAATTCTCAACAGAAGAGGCTCAAAAGGCCAAAAGACACTTAAGGAAATGCTCAACATACTTCTTGATAAAAGAAATGTAAATCAAAACAACTCTGAGATATCATCTTACACATGTCAGAATGAATAGGATCATAAACACTGATGACAGCCTACGCTGGTGATGATTTAGAGTAAGGGTAACACACCTCCATTTCTGGTGGGAGTGCAAACTTGTACAGCTACTATGGAAATCACTATGGTGGTTTCTCAGAAAATTAGGAATCAATATACCTCAAGACCAAGCAATACTACTATTGGACTTATACCCAAAGAGACAAGCTCATACCACAAGAACTTTTGCTCAGCTATGTTCATAACAGCATTATTTATAATAGCCAGAACCTGGTAACATCTTAGATGTCTCTCAACTGAAGAATGAATAAAGAAAATGCATTATATTTACACAATGGCATACTACTCAGAGGTAAAAAAAAAATGGCATCCTGAAATTTGCAGGCAAATGGACAGAATTAGAAAAAAAATTCTGAGTGAGGCAACCCAGATACAGAAAGGCTAATGCAGTATTTACTGACTCATAAGGGAATATCAGACATAAAGCAAAGGATAACACAGCCTACAGTCCACAACCCCAGGGAAATTAGGTATCAAAGAGAACCCTAGAGAGACATACATGGATCCCCCTGTGAAGGAGAAATAGACAAGATATCCTGAGTAAATTGGGAGCATGGTGGTGTTGGAGGCTGTTCATTTTATTTAAGTTACAATATTTATATCTACTTTATGTTTTACCATAACTAAGGAAAACTATAACTATATATTCTTCAACTTAATTAAAGACTCCAGAAGGGTATAATATTACCTAAGCAAATAGGAAGTGCATTGTAAGCAACTTAGAAAACTCCAGAATTGACAGAGACAACTCACTGCCTGGACAGTCACCCAAATTCTTCTGTAATATTGTGGGTACACATCTTCAACCTACTGGCGTATAATATTTGGCAGACATTTTCATGAATCAGGAAATTTTATATTAGCAGTTTGTCAGTCACTTTTTTTCTGTGTCCTGCAGAATGTCTTGCAGACTTTTTCATGAAGCAGAAACTCTGAAGGACTGTTTTACCTTCCTTAGGCAACTTCAACATTCATTTTTGTGGGTCCTGCAAGTCCAGTTCATACAGCATAACATCAAGCAGTTCAGGCAAGAGCAGGTTTTTGCCCAAATGGCAAACCAAATCCAAAAGTAGTCTCTTCAATGCCCATCATCTTCCTTAAGTAGACTGGTGCTGCCAGGAGCAGATGTGTCTCACTGTCATGAAAAGTCTTAAGCTCTTAAAACATTTTAAATGCCATATTTTGAAGGTCTCTGAAAGATTTGAAGAATACCTATCTAACTGAAATATATCTCTATATATCTAGAAAACCTAACATGACTATAAGCTTGACTATTATAGATGACTCTATCAACCTATATTTCTTAATTATACTTTACATCTATCTCTAAATGAACTGCACAAACTTAATACCTTAATCAAGAACAGAAGTATACATATAACAAAATTGACCTAAAGATTGTATCAGTAAACCAAGATCCATACCAATCCAAAGTATCCGTCCTTATAGCATATCTCCCTTTAAATGTAAAGAAACATTTATGAACAGTATTTGGGAATTTGAGAATACTTCTCTACAAACTGCTTCCTGCTTTTCATTGGACAAAGTATTTTGGAGGGTGTTCACAGTGACCTTTTGGGTGGTCTTGGTCCATCAAACCACATTAGTCTTGAAGAAATCTGCAGGCTCTCATCTTCTGTGGAAACAAAGGAAGAACCTCTTTTATAAAGCAACACACTCTTAGACCCAAATTTTGAAGTAAAGATACCTTAATGCTGATTTATCGTAGCAGCCCCCAGAATCAAATAGCTCTCTGCAGTCAAAAAATTCAAAGAAAACACAATAATATATACATAATCTAGTCTCTCTGTGTATATTCCATCTTTATGTGACTTATTTTTCTTTACTTCTTTTAACCTATGACTGTCCATACTCCATCTTTTTAAAAGGTTTTGTTGTATTTAAAAAAAAAACTTTTATTTCTTTTTATAACTCTTTATACCCTTTTTCATCTCTCTCCCAAGCCTCTGTCCCTGGTGGAGGTTACATGACTTCTCCCTGACTCTGCATTCTTTCTTCCAGCATTCGGTTTAGATTTCCCACCTAGCTCTATTCTGCTAAGCCACTGGCTGAAACAAGTTTATTCATTAACCAAAAATAGCAAAACATAGACAGAAAGACTTTACACACTAGCATGGGGGAAAGGGGAAGGGTGGAAGAAGAGAGTGAAGAAGAAGTGAGGGGAGGAGAACAGGGGAGATCAGGAAGGTCGAGTTGGTGGAAGGACAGAAAGAGAGAGCAAGGAGAAAGGTATCTTGATATAAGGAGCCATTATTGTGTTATCAAGAAACCTTGTACTAGGAAAACTCCCAGGATTCCATAACAATGACTCCAGCTAAGAATCTAAGCAATAGTTGAAAGGGTATCTTAACTGCCCTTCCCTTTAATTGGATTGAGGCCTACCTTAACTGACATCATAGAACCCTCATTCAGAAACTGATTAAAGCAGATCCAGAGATCCACAGCTAACCACTGGGTTGAGCTTCCAGAGTACAGTTGAAAAAAAAGGGGGGGGGATGAGAAATAATATGAACAAAGGATCAGGACCATTATGGGAAAATCCACAGAATCAGCTGACCCAAACTAGTGGGAGCTCACTGACTCTGAAATGACAACTGGGGAATCTGCATAGGACCAAACTAGGCCCCCCAAAGTCAGGTGACAATATTGAGGCTTGGGTAGCATGTGGGGGTACTAACAGTGAGTCCAGGATCTAACCCTAGTGCATGAACTGACTTTGTGGAGCCCCTACTCTATGGAGAGATACCTTGCTCAGCATAGGCATGAAAAGGAAGGCCTTGGTCCTGCCTCAATGAGATGATGGGACAGACTTAGTTGACTTCCAATGGGAGGTCTTACCTTCTTAGGAGCAGATGAGGAGTGAGGTGGGGGTAGATGAGGGAAGCAGGAGGAGAGGAGGGAGAGAGAACTAGAATTGGTTCATAAAAATAATTAATGAATAAAAAATCTTAAGAAAAAATCCTAAACCTTTTCATGATACTGAGGTATGTCTGATATATCAATTTAATTCAAAAAAAGGATAATGGACATAAAAAAAACCATATGGAGGTTGCCTTCAATGTGGTAAAACTAGCCATTTGGACAAGAAACTGCCCTTGCCTCAACTTCTGACAGTATGGTCTCCAAACTGAACAAGAAGGACAAAAAACCGCAACTGTTTAACTTTGCCAAGGCAAGGTAGGGTAGTCCTTCAGAATTTCCTGCTTTATAGAAAAGTTTGTCAGATATTAACCCTCACAAAAAGAGGTGTAATATATGCCCACGCACATGCACATGGTTAAAGGCATTAAAAGCTGTTTATCTAAGAAGATGTTTTAAGGCCTAAAAATATTTTAGGATGATAATACAAGTTTTGATAGGAAGTAGTTTAGGTATAAAACTTTGGGCTCACTAAGATAGGATAGATAATACAGTTATTTCTCTAAATTTGCCAAATATTTATGAGGTGGACATTGCTTGTGAATGTAATTCTTACTTGATAATTTTCCTTATTGTATATAGTTTTACTATGTTTGAGTTAAAACTTTCCATTTTTATTTAGACAATACCTGATAGTTGTTCTTATTTTATATAGTTTTACTGTATTAGAGTTAAAAAGTTTTCTTTTTATTTAGACAAAAAGGGGGAAATATTGTAGGATATTTTTTATCACACTCTGACACTCCTGAGACTTGCCAATAAAGTTAACCCTTGAGTTGGGGTGGATCCTGCATTTAGCTGACTGGAATTGACCATAGAGAAGCCAGCAATTTTAATGTAGAAGATGCACAAGAAGCAAAGGGCAGGGACTTGAATTTGTTGCTTCATTTTAGTTCTGGGACCTGTCTCTTTCAATGTCTCTGGCTACCTAACCTCTCTGAGCTAGCAAGTTTTCACCCCATTCTTTGACTCCGGAGTCTTATTGAAGACAGAGACTCAATTTAAGCATTTTGTACACACACACACACACACACACACACACACACACATCAGTCATGGCAGAGCCAGGCCATGGGACCACCCTGTCAGGACAGAGAGGTACTGACTGCAGGGTTATATGGCAGCAGAAGATAACTAAAATATCAATAGATTCATATGTAGCCATTAACCCAACAGAAAAACATCAACTAGGAGGCAGAAACAGGTAGATCTATGACTTCAAGGTCAGCTTGATCTACATAGAAAGTTACAAAATAGACCCTTTCTCCAGCCACCACCACCACCACCACCCCCCTACCACCACCAAAAAACAAGAGAATTCACGATTAGCCTTGGGTACATAACAACTTTGAGATCATGCTGACAACATGAGACCTTGTTCAAAACAATCAACAATAACAAAACCAAACAAATGAATAAATGATACAATAAAAAGTTAAAAATGTATTTTCTCAGAATACATACCTGCAAGCAATAATTCATCTATACATCTTGCAGCCAAAGAAACATTTATATTTCAGAGTCACAAACTCCCAACAACTGTCATATCCATAAAGAATGGTGCAACTAATATTTTTTTTTAAAAAAAAAAAACACTGCTCTAATACTTGGATATTCAAGAGTTACTACTTGTTCGAGATGATAAGAATGATTCCAAGTTGTGCATGGTACCAGCAAAGCAATTATTTCATATAAAAATGAAACTTAACCAGAAAAGGACTTAGCAGAGGCAAGTGGGAAACAAAGAGCCAGTAATTTCAATCTGCTAAGGAAGTGTTTTCAGGCATTCTGTGTCATTTTGAGTACACTTTACTTCCAACTTCAGGACTAAGTCACACTATGTTTGCCATAGAGGACGAAACATGATATCATGGTATCACGGCTTAAATAAATACCTTTTCTAAATAGGAGCAACATGGGTAGAATGAGTTGCCTCTACAAACCTTCACCTACAATGAAGAACATGGATATGGTAAACCTTACAACTGCCTGTAACTCCAACTCTTGGGGGGGGGGTTAACCACTGAGCCATCTCTCCATCCCTTTCTTTGTATTCACTACGTTCTTGAACATTCACCTGCTCATGAACCATCCAGGCTTTTCTGTTTCTGTTCAGTATTTTTGGTCCCAGGAATTTCCTGTGACAATGCCATTTCTTTATTGTTATTTTCTTGTTCCAAACATGCATTCACCTTTTGCGGGGGGGGGGGGGATTCAGAATATATTAGGGCCTTACATTGGACGAGTTCCATCTTCTGCTAATAAATCTTCAGTGGCAGGAATGGCATTACTCTCATCAATATACTTGTGAGACTATGATCTTTCTTGAATTTTTTACCAGCCTCTGTTTGCTTCAAGGGTTTCTCAAGGTGATATTTCATTTTCCAGTATGTAAAAAAAAACCAAAAACTCGGGAGTTAGTTTTCCTCCATGGCAACAGCTTCTTCCATTTTCTGACAGTGAAAAATGGAATAAGGTTCCTTGTTGCTAGTGTTTTGACTTCCTTCCAGTCATCCCCTTAGAGGTAGTTTTGGCGCGAGTTTCCCCTTTTATGTCTCTTTTGCTTAAATCTTTTACAGATAGCTTTTAAAGTCAATGGTCTTGGTTGTAGAGATGAGTCACTGGAAGTGTTGGTCTGAACATGTAGGTGAATGAACACATTTTGTAATGAGGGGACTTTGCCTTTGGGTGGGGATGGAGTTTTGCCATTTAAAGCTGCTTGCAAATGAAAAATTACCACTTTTTCAATTTCAGCAGCTGGATCAGGAGCCATGGAGTGACGAGAATCCACTTTTGATTTATCATTACTTGCTCTTTAATCAGATTTGCCTGACACAAGCAAAAAACGTGTTATCTCAAGACCTGGCCTGTTTCATCTTTTTGAGGCGTACTGACTTCAGTCAAAGTAGCTAAATTGGCCTTGAACTCTTAATTCTTCCACTTCTACCTCCCAACAGTTGGTATTACAGCCCTGAGGTAATGTGCCTAGTTCATTTCAATTTTTATCTTTCTTCCCACTCCATCCAGCTCTTTAAACTTTTCAAATAGTTCAGATAGATTTATATTAGCCCTAAATAAAATCTACAGGCAAAATTTTAAAGCAGAAGAGAACTAAGATTTTGCCCTTCTCACCAGCTGGAGCTCTAAACTTTTAATAATCCACTCAACACATGGAACCCAGTTTTTTCTCTCCCCAGAACTAAGAACACTAATTACTGAAGCAGAAATTACTCAAGCTAGAAGGTGAGGCGATTTTTGTACTGAAGCATGGATATAGGATAACTTAGCATTGACAACCAAGCAACAACAAATTGACATTAGTAGAACACTCCTGCTACTACAGACTTGAACAACACAGGTACAGGACTTTGAAGAATCAAGATGAATGAACCAGGAAGCCTCCTCCACGAGGACTGGCTCTTATAGTGTACCATCTTGATGAGGTTTCTTTTCTCTGTCAGCTAAATTAAAAGGCAGGAAAATATTGCGTATGGCAGGTAAGGGGAGTCTCAAACATAGCAAACAGGAACAGGCAGGTAAAGAAAGGCTTTTATTGGGGATGAGGAAGCACACAGCAAACACACACATAACAAAACCTTTCACACAAATGTTTTTTTGGCACTCAGACATTTTAAATTTGTGGGCGAGGGATACTCAACCTGTATCTTCTAATTTAGCAATAGGGATTTATTCAAACCAAATAAAATATATTGGGGAAGAATTTATTTGTACCATGACGTTCCTTACATGGTTGATTTAGTAAGTGTTGTGTAGTGGGGAGCTGCGGGCCTCTTCCCACAGTCCGGCTCATGGCTGCCTGGCTAGCTTATGCCCCAAAATAACGACAAATTGTATTCTTTTAAACACTGCTTGGCCCATTAGCTCTAGCCCTTACTGGCTAATTCTCATATCCCCATCAACCCATCTCTAATAATCTGTGTAGCATCAGTCCTACCAGGAAAGATTCAGCATGTCTGACCTGGCGATTGCTTCATGGCTTCTGGCTCTGAGAGGAGCTGCCCTGCATCTGAGCTCACTTCCTTTCTCCCAGCATTCTATTCTGTTTACTCCACCCACCTAAAGGCTGGCCAATCAAATGGGCCAAGGCAGTTTCTTTATTAGCCAATGACCTTCCTCCATCAGTGTTGGTCTTGGCTTGGGTCATTTTTTGTGGAGGCTGTATCTTGGGCCATACTTTTTCTTATCCTAGGTGCCTATGAAAGTGCCTTGTAGGACCCTATTTATTGTGTGCTTGTTTACTACAAATGTGTAAATGCTAGAGGTCTTATTTGTCCACTGTTGATAGTGCCCCAAAATATATTCAAGAGCCTGTATCTATAAAATTACTAGTGTTTGCCTCAACAAGACTCACATGATCATATGACTAGCTGATATGCCAGTATTTGTATTGGGGGGTTAGTGTTAAAGCTGGTCCTTGTTAGTCAGGACTTTGCTGCAAAGTCTGACAGCTCAATCCCTAGAACCACATGGTGTAAATAGACAGAAACAACTGTACATTGTTCTCTGACCTCCACATGCACTGTGGCATTTGTACTCCCTCCCTGCACAAACACAGTAAATAGGTTTTTCTTGTTTTTGCTTCTAGTTGCTAAAATACACACACACACACACACACACACACACACACACAAACCAAGGGACCACTGAGATGGCTCAGCAGGAAAGGGTACCTGCCACCAAACCTGAAGACTGGAATTCAATCCCTAGGACCCACATGATGAGAGGAGTGATCTTTTTAACTGCCACATGCAAGCACTCACAGGTAAGCTTACAAATAAATGGGGGAAAAGTTTTCTTTTTGATAGTGATTGCCTGGAGGCCTGCTCAAGTTTGGACCTGTTTGTCCTGAGGATAGTAAGCAGTTGTTAGGGAAGAAAATTTCCTTAGTCTCATTATCACTGTCAAGTTGTCTGAGACCAAGCCTAACACACACACACACACACACACACACACACACACACACACACACACACACACACACACATAGATTCTAAGGGGATCAGCAGAATAAGAGGGAATAGGAGGTGAATGTAAAATACACTTACTGAAAAAACACTAGTTTTACTATGAGAAGGACTTCACACATAACCCAATACTCAAACGCTATCATGATTACACAGAGAACCTTTCATCTGTTGTATTCAGTCCAGAGAAGCCATTGTTCCAGGGACAGTTTGTCAGTCCTAATCAGCAGCTATCCTGGTCTAAGCCCGATGGGAGACATTATCTTCTTCCACACCACAATGTGGACCAAATTGCCTACTTGATGTGTGAACAGATGCTAAGATGGTATCTGGAAAGCACTCACTGTTCTGTTTGTGAGGACAAAAGAATGTACTCTGTATGGGAGGTGAACGGTGGAGGTCGATGTGGGGCACTGTGTAGAAATCCTGCTGTCTTTTTGATTCTGGCTACCACCTAACCTGCTGAGGATGGCTCGTCTGTGGGAAAAGTGAAGGACCGCTGTGTTTCCATGTCTAGCTCTCACTGTCCTTAAGAGAACAGAGTAGATAACATAATTATTAACCAGACTCTGCCATCTATCTATCACTCAACTCACAGAACACTAATCTGGGGGCAGTTTACTCTTAATTCTCTACCCACCATAACTGCAACTGTCTGAACAAGTTATACACGTGTATCTTTCCATACCTTTATGTTCTAAAATATGGAAATAATTCTCCTTGTTATCATCTTTTTAAGCTTTACTCCTTATTACCTCTACCTCCCATACTGGTACTATCATCCATCTTAATCACACCACTCACCCTACTTGAAGCATCAGGCAAAGTAAAAGAATTTTTCCTCATGTAAAATCAGACAAGCACCCCAAAGGAAAGTATTTAGAGTGGACCTTTGCTTTCACTATCACCAAAACGATGCAAAGGCAGCCTCAGAACTATTTACAGGTCACTTACTTTGTCTGACGGCAACCTAGGAATGACAGGAGGCTAAGCCCTGTTCCACTTTAGTGAAGGCTATGGGCACGCAGGGGTTAGGGCACAACTTGTTTAGACGCATCCCTGAATGAATAGCCAGAGATAACTGAGTACACATAAGACATAACTTGATGTCAAAAACCTCAGGTATAAAGTTAAGACTCCTTCATAAATCTACAGAAAATTAACAGATCTGAAACTATACCCTCAAGGTCATCCAGCGTCTGCTCTGATGACTGGGCAGGAAATAGCCTGGGACACTTCATCCTACCCACTCCCTACCAGAAACAAACTTATCTCTGGGTTGCATATTTCAAAGACACCCACCCAGTTCCTATGACTTCAAACTCACGACAAAACATAACTTGTCTGTGTTTGGCTCAACATTTAACAATAACGAATGACCTGAATGATGTAAAGACAGGAAAATATGGGGCTAGGAGATAGTGGTTAAGAGCACAAGTTGATCCCAGCACCCACCTGGCAGTTTACAACCATCTGTAACTCCTTCACTTCTAGGAGATCTAATGCTCTGCGATGTTTAAGGGCACCAGGCACACTAATATACACACTTAGAGAGAGAGAGAGAGAGAGAGAGAGAGAGAGAGAGAGAGAGAGAGAGAGAGAGAGAGAGAGAGAAGAAAATACACACTAGCTTCAACAGTTTTTCCTTTGAAGGTAAAAATTTTATTTTTGAGGAACTTGTTACTGCACATTTCAGAGAGGGCTATGTAAGAAAGCAAATTCTCCCCTCAGCCTAGGAATAAATAAGGGCATAAATTTTCATCTTAAATCATGACATTTGGAAGTTTAGCACCAGCATCCAAAATGAACAACAAAGGAAAAAGAGCATTTACTATATACTTCAGATTTCTTTGGTTGGGGCAATCCCCATGTGGTATTAATATTTCTTCTTTTAATTCATATTACCAAAACAGTAAAAACCAGGGAAAAAAATATAAAGCTAGTGGTTGCTGAAACTGGGGAGGCCGCTCTCCTGCGCCTGTGCAGGTTCCTGGGACGCAGCTTGATGGACACTTACTGGCTCCATTCCCTTTGTAGGTGTTAGTTTCGTAGAGAATAGTAAACATTCTAATGTCCAAATCTTGGTTAGTCTTCCATTTTATTGCTTAGATGTTTCTTTGGTGTTGGTAAGGTCGTGGGTGTGCTTTTTGCCTTGTTTTTGAATGGTCATTAATTCTTAAGGTCACCTGTAAGAAATTAAAGTCAACCTTAGCGAAAGTGATATACAATAACCAAAAGTTAGGACAAACAAGCAAAATTATTTTTCATACAATTCAAAATTATTTACAAGGCTCTAAACCAAGGATACATCTTACACAGATAACATAGGATGAAAATTCTTACTTTCTGGTAAAATACTTTTACAAAGTAGAAAAGTCTGAACAGAATAATGCACATGAAAAGCCTTGTATCATGATGCCACCTGGAACTTCCCGGCATTGTGGGGCTTGCTGGCTATAGCCTAACTCTACAGACAACACAGTGGGTTAATGTAGATCTGAAGAGCGACTGTGTACATTCTGCCTAAAGAAACAAGGAATGCTGCAGACAGCCAGCACAGCAGTGTGCTCTTTGGGGATAGCCAACTCCAACCCCACAGCACTGCACAGAAAAGCTCATTATAAACCCAAAGCTGCACTCTCAAAAAAATGCCATCGGCAGAGTGGGCTTTACAGCGCACAAGGGTAGCAAGAAAAAAATATACATAAGTATCAATTAGAAGGGTGATAGGTAAAACCAGGTGTGGTAGCACATGCCTGCAATCTGAACACTAGACCAAAGTTCAAGACCAGCCTGGACAATGAGTTGTAGGCCACCTGGAACTAAAGAATGACTACTAGTCTGTCTCCCTCATTGTCCCTGCCCCACAAAAACAAAACCCAAAACCAAAATCAAGTATGGTATAAACTTTTAGCCCAACCCTCTGACAGTTGCTCCTTCCTGGCTACAGTTCAATCTACACAAGACTGACAAGAACTTTAGCAAGACAGAAAACGTGTGATCCTCACACTGAGATGCTACTCTTTCCCATCCTATTCTAATACCTCAATACTTCAAGCATTCCCATGACAGCCCTAATCACCTGTGTCTGCTCTCTCCAACAGCAGCAGACGTCAACGAGGCAGAGGATAAACTGCTCAATCCGTAGTCCCCGAGTAGGTCAGAGCTGCAGGAGCCTCACTAGACTCACACCACACTGTACTGTCACATTATGCTGATCAGTAGATGGGCTAAGAGAAACCAAGTTTATGCTGCGGGTAACAGTTCCCTGGAATTTAAAACCAGGATCTGGTTGGGGACCATTCAATTATCAAATTGAGCCCAGTGTGGTGGTGCACGCATATCATCCTAGAGGCTCACTGAGTTCAGACAGCCTGAGCTATATTGTGAGAATCCTTTTGTCTGTTTGTTCTTTGAGGCAGGGCCTCTCTATTATGTAGCTCTGGCTGTCCTGGAACTCAGTCTTCCATGTGCTAGGAATAAAGGTGTATACCAGCACACTTACCTACTAAAAGATTGTCATAAAAACCAAAGCAAAACAATGACATTAACTAGTAGGTGGCAAAACAGCACAGAGTTTGTTAGGTGTCCTTGTTGGGGAAATGGCTCAGAACAGTGCCTGCCACAAGAATGAGGACAAGTGAGATATCCAGCACTCACAGGAAGTGGGTGGCAGGGGTCCATCTGTAGCCCTAGTGCCCTATATTATTGTTGTTGAAGGAACTTAAAAAATGATATCGTCTAAATAAACCGAACATAAATGATAACAATTTGGTTCAGTGGGTAAATGTGCTTGTTGTGTAAGCCCTTCTAAGTTTCATTCCCAGATCCCATGATCAAAAGAACTTGAATAAATGAAGGTTACCTTAGAAAAAGTGGCGATTATTCTGTTTCATTTAATTTTTTTCCTTTTTTTTAAATTAAGAATTTCTGTCTCATTTATACCTTAACTTATTCAAATAGGTCAATCCCAAATACACTGTGTGGCCAACCATCCCCACATCCTCCACCTCCAAGGTACAATGGAGACCAAGGATGGGCACAGTGGGATCACAGGTGACACCTGAGAGAACAAGGCTCACCCTGCTGGTGGTGAAGGTGCCTGGGGGCCAGGGTCACTCGGCACTGCTCTGCTCGGTGGCTGGAGCCGGGTTCTCAGTTGGTGCTTCACCAGCCTTGTTCTGAAACAGATCAAAAGTACAACTAAAATCCTTCAGCGAACTGTGTTGTAAAGGGTAAAAGGTCTCAAAAGAGAATTTTCTCACCTAGGCAAACAAATAACAATGAACATTTCCACTTCTCTTTTATGTGTAAGTCAGAGATTAAGTGCCTTCTAGTTGGCCAATAAATACCCCTCTCCCCAGAGTACATGGCACATAATTGCTGTCACTTTGTTCACTATCGATTTCCTCCTCTATCCACTGCTGTCCTTCATCCTGAGCCCCCAATCACCGCTAGTGTGATTCCTCCAGAGACCAAGGCCGAGCTCAAGTCACACATTCAGGTGTGGAACCGGCAGAGCAGATGGACCCTAAGCAGAACACTGATCTTATTAAGGACCCAGTGTCACACACAGCAAGACCATCTTTAGGATGATAAAGAAGATGGTACAACTAAGGAGGGTCTTGGTATGTCTCTCCTGGATGCTGGCTTTACCTCTTTGCCATCTTGTGAAACAGTGTTCAGGGGACGGGGGCGGCGCCGATAGTTGTAGGGGCGTCGGAATCCACGGCGGGCAGATGGCTGGTTCGGGCCATTGGCAGCTTGCTGATTCTCTTTATCTTCAGCCTCTCCAATAGCAGGGGCAGGTCGTGGGCGAGCAGGTCCTCTAGAGTAGGGAAGAGAAGCTACCTGAGAACACATACAGTGTGACTAAAAGAAATGTGTGGGCAGGGGAAGGGGTGGGAGGGATCTCAAGGACACAGGGTTGGTTTACTATTGAATCAAGTGATAAACAAGTACTTGCTGAATGAATCATCCACAGAGCAGACCTGCAGATGCAATGAAGTCTTGGTAAAAAACCTTATTTTTCCATTATTTTGCTCCTTCACTTTTTCACACATTTGTAGTAAACAAGCACACAATAAATAGGGTCCTACAAGGCACTTTCATAGGCACCTAGGATAAGAAAAAGTATGGCCCAAGATACAGCCTCCACAAAAAATGACCCAAGCCAAGACCAACACTTACTAAATCAACCATGTAAGTAAGGAAGGTCATGGTACAAATATATTCTTCCCCAATATATTTTATTTTGTTTGAATAAATCCCTATTGCTAAATTAGAAGATACAGGTTGAGTATCCCTTGCCCACAAATTTAAAATGTCTGAGTGCCAAAAAAACATTTAAAAGGTTTAACTAACACCGTGGAGCATTGAGTGAGGATGTTCAACCAGTGAAACACATGTCAATGAAAGTGGCACCAGTTCTCTGATTCCCAGATTGTAGATGGGGGAGGGGCAACATGTAAGACACACCAACCATCCAAAAAAGCCTATTAGTTCCCCTCACCTCATGGGTGAGAAGAAACTGAGAAAAGCCTCTATTACGAAGCTTCCTCAGTGAGATGGCTCTAGGTGGAGAGTACCTGCACTCCAAATGCATGTCCCGTTGGCCTGGCTTCCATCCCTGGAAGCTGAGGGAGAGATCTGTCCTCTGATCTACTCATACATGTTGAGGAACACATACAAAGGATACTTAAGGTTGAAACCAAACAAAACAGCCACCCAAAGGATGTCAGGGACTCTAGCCCAAATGAGGCTTTGGAAGAGAAAACGCACATGAAAATGACCCACCCTTCACTAACAGTAATGACAGTAGGGCTGACACCCAGGGTGTAGGTGTACGGAGGCACTATGATCATTACCACAGATCATCTGTTCATTTAAACTTCTCATCACTGAATGACTCCACCAGTTAGATATTTGAAACAGGGCCTTCCTGCTAAGCCCTAATGGGTCTGGAAATCAGAAATCCACCAGACTCTACCTCCAGCTTTGGAAGACCACTGAAAATGTCCAGTGTACAGATCTGGCAGCCATAGCGGAGTACAGAAACATGTCAAAGGACATACAGCTACTAAACTCTTTGATTCCTCATGGGTTATGGTGCTCCACAGCCAGATTCAAAAGCCCCAGTAGACTGCCTTGATGGCTAAAATATTCAATCTCAATTTTCCTCCATTTATGACACACCAAACTACTCATTGATTAACGCTTGTTTAATTTAGTAAAAATTAAGCATTAAGCCAGACATGGTGTCAAACACCTATAATTTCAGACATGGAAGGCCAATGGGTGAGGCATGATGAGCCCAAATATAAGGCCAGCCTAGACTACATGGTAGATATGAGGCAAGATGTGGCTACAGAGTAAGACCCTTTTGTCAACACAAGTAAAAAGATTAATTTATGTGACTTCAAGTTGCAGGCCATGACCAACAGTCCCAGTTAAAGGAGAACAGCATTTTGACGCTAAAGAGTAAAGTAAATTAATGCTGTGTGGAGCCCTGGGCTCTATTCCCACCATTAAAAAAAAAGAGAAACTTTTAGGCTTATGACCAAAGTCACCATATCTTTCAATAATAAACAGCCAGGAAACAGACCCACAGTGCCCTCTTCCACCCTGTTGCTCCTCACTGGCTATCTCCAAAACTGTGGCAATCACTCCTACCTGCGGAACCTTGGGCGATAAGTTGGATTCCGATGAACCTGGAGCTGTGCTCCCTCAGGGACTCCGTCCTTCATCTCTCCAATCTCACCAGCCTAGAGAAGGCAACGACAGCTGGAAATGAGTCAGGACACAGGGCAAGGAGGGTCAAAGCACATAGGCACGTGCAGAAAACTGGCTTTCAAAAGCAAACAGACTCAAGGGCTTCATTATCCGGCCTGACGCCAGTCACAATAGCCCACTACTTACTGGTTATTTTTATGAATGACAGGAAAGGAAAACTCATTCCTACCCCAACAGCCTTTCTCCACTTCCTTAGCACAGAGCACCAAGCTTTCCACAACATTAAAATCTGACCCTATCCATACTGAAGAGATGATTTTAGGGCTTCAGCTACAGCTCAGCTGGCACAGCTCTCACCCTACACATTCAAAGAACTGGTGCCCAGCACCAAAAACAAACACAAAAACTCATTTTATAAAAGGAAATGACACTGTATTTATGAGCACTGGGACACATTCAACTGCTTCAAACTCAGATGCACTGACCCATTAACTTATACTCGTTTTCCATCCATGCCCCCGCTGTCACACGATAATGTCTGTATGACCCACAGAAGTCGCTAAGGGTAGGATTTAAAGACTGGGTTCAACAAAGTACTGACAAATCTTAAACATAACTTTGCCTATAGCTCTTCTTTGTAACTTTTTCATCTGCTTATGTCACGTAACACTTAAAAGTACAATGTGTTTTTTTTTTTTTAATTTAGGGTGTGTGGGGGTGGGAGGACAAGGTACGGCAATGCAGCTTCAGTTAGCCTCAAATGTGTGATCCTTCTGCCGCAGTCTACCAAGTGCCAGAATTACAACTGCGTAGCCACCACTCCCAGCTTAAAAATTCCTAGGATAATGGTACCTGCCTCTAGGACTAGCAACCTGGATTTGTACCCAGGGACTCACATGATGGAAAGAGAGTGCTCGATCAGCAAAGTGCTTTCCTTGCAAGCTGGAGGACCTGAATTTAGATCCCTAGTACTACTAATGTATAAAACCAGACATGCACCTGTAATCCCATAAAAAGGGAGACAGAGACAGGCAGATCCCTGGAGCTCACTGGCCAGTTTCAATGAGATCCTCTCTCAAAAATAAAGTAGAGGGGGTTGGTGAGATGGCTCAGAGGTTAAGTACACTGTCTGAATCCATGTAGTGGCCCACAACTACCACTAAGTCCAGTTTTGCCTCCAACGGCACCAGGTATGCATGTAGAACAGGTAGACAAAACACTGTTCCCAAAACACATGCATAAAATAGTACTCAAGTAATAGTGATGTAGAGGATCAACAGAGGAAGACCCGTCATTGTCCTCTGACCTACACGTCTCCATTCACATTCATAAATCAACAACCCATCCCAGTCAGGTATGATGGCACAAATCTGTACCTCCACAACTCAAAGGACTGAGGCAGGGACATCCAAGGTCAACCTAGGCTATACAATGAGACACTGTCTCAAGAACAAAAACACGTCCTTGCCCCTCCTCAAAACCAAATACATCCTTCATCTTTTAAGATAAAAGAAAAACGAACATTTCCATCATTTGTGAGCATGCCCACTAGTCTCCTTATGATTAATTTCTGTTTTATCCTGGATGACGGCTTCATGTTCACATTTGTTCTCAACACCTGAAACAGACTAACCCTATTTATCTCCAATCTACCTCCGATTAAGGCACGTAGGCCTCTTGAAACCACACTTACCTCTTTCATTTTAAAACAACCACAATGGGAGGTACAGAACAATCCTCAGACTACATTATAGTTTTACCAGGTGTCAATGTCCCTTACAGCAAGGTCTACTTAGAATCATGTATTAAGTTTACTTATATTTCTTTTGGCTGGGATGTTTCCCCTTTCTTGGCTTTCATGAGCTGAGCATCTGAATTTGGGTTACATTCCATTTAATTCATGTACCGCTGATAGGAAAGGTCCCCACTGAATGCTCTGTAAGAAAGTCCCTTCACAGCCTGTAAACGTCCTATTCCTCAAATGTTTCCTATGGTCACCTATTTATTTCACCTGTATGGGCTCGTAGGTTTCCATTTTACTCATCAAGCTATGCTCTGTTACATTTATTACTGGCCAATATAGGAACCCCTACATTCTGGCTCACAGCCTCTTGACAAGTCTCCAACATTCTTTAAAGTACTTCCTGCCTTTTTGGCACAGGATGCTAAAGGTTTGCACTGTATTTTCTCTGACCCAGCTCAGACAGTCTACATTTCCAGAAAGGAGCTTCTTTCTGTTAAAGAACTGCACCCAGAAACAACAACTGGGGATAGGGTCCCTTGCTTTGGGGTCTTTAAGTAGCCATGTGCTCACAGAACATACACATGCAGTTCAACATGTTACATATGTATGCCTACCTTCATCTGCCTCTTCTAGCTAGCACCATTGTCCAGAAGTTCTTCCTATGTTAAAAAGTGGCAAATGAGGCTGGGGGAACTTTAGCACCATAAAAGGAATCAAGAAAACTACCTTGCCATGTTTCCACATTTCTCTGAGCTCCTTTACAGATACACTGGCTACAGAAAACCAGCCCCATTATCATCAACCATCAGGAACATCAAAGAGCACAGCATGCAGCCTCTCTTCCCACTTCCTGACACAGTTCAACTTCTCACCATAACACTCCACTCCAAGTTATCAGACCTGACCATCAATCTCAGCCTCATTTCCTCTACGTCTCAACTTCTGTAACAGTTCCTTCCTGGAATATCCTCCAAGCATGTCCCTTCCCACAGCCCTTTACCAAGCAATATTCATCCTCTCAGTCTCAGCCCTGACACCGCATCCCTGGCAACCCTATAGCAGCTGCAGCTCCCTTCACTGACACTCCTCACTCTGCTGTCCTTGGTGCCATTGTGCTGCTGCACTGAAATCTCTCCATAAAAACCACAATCCTGTCTCCTGCCACACCGTAGATGACACTTTCCTCTGTTCAGCTACCCTTGACCTCTGACTGCTTTTTCTGCCAATCTTGTTATAGAAGAAAGGCTTTCAAAATGGTTTCAGCTTCCTCCTGTAATTCAATCTTTCTCTATTCTTCTCAAATTTTTGCTGAAGTCCATGAGGTACCAACTCCTCACACCACATATTCCTGAAATTATCAGACATTTCCTGTTTAAAGCACTACCCAGCCCTGACCACGGAGCCTCACTTGCTTTGGTAGTGCAGTATCTGACTCACGCATACACTGTTTACCATGGTCCATCTCCTTGATTTGCTCATTGCCCCAAATAGTCTGGTCAATCAAGAATAGATGTCACGATGCTCATTCTTGGCTCAGATGCCCATCTTTGTTTCATCATGCTTACAGCAAAAGGTCCTTACTAAGCTTTGGTGGGAATGACCTGCCTTCCCCAACATCTCATCCTGCTCACTTCCTCCCTGCAGTTGCTACCAACCACATGCCTGCCTTTAACATCCTGAACACTCCAACGACAAAAGATTGGCAGAAAATATAGTGATCCATTATCATGTGTGGGGGTACATGATGTATAATTGTTTTTTTTTTTTTCCTGGTTGTTGTTGTTTGTTTGTTTTTTTTTTTTTTTTTTTGCTTTAGTTTCTCAAAGCAGGGTTTCTCTGTGTAGCCCTGGCTGTCTTAGAACTCTGTACACGAGGCTGGTCTCCCAATTAAAAGCTGGATTAAAGCCATGGAACATCATGCCCGGCTATTTAATGGGTTCTTGCATCCCACCATGTTTGAAACAGGGTCTTTTGTTGTTGGCTACTGTGGAAGTCAGGCTAGCTGGCCTGCAAGCTTGTGAAGCGTCTATTATGTTTGTCCCCAATCTTCCTGTAGGAGAGTAGGTACTACATACGCACACTGCCAGGCACAGCTTTATATTGTTTCTAGTGATTTGAGCCTGGATCTTTGTGCTTGCACGACAAGATTATTGAGAACCCTGGTCACCAAAAGTTGTGATTTTTAAGAACATTCAAATCTCTTTATTTGTAAGAAAAGCAACAAAAACATGGAAGCCACACTAGTTATTTCATAGGCTGCTGGTAAGATGAAATTAGAACTGATTTCAAACATCTGCACCTTGTAGGTGCCACGGTGCTATTTGCTTTTCTCATCAATGACTCTCTTGAGTTCAGGGCCAAATACACACACCGCCACAGTTAGTTACTGATAACCCTTAAGCATCGCACGAACACTACTGCTCCATGGAATTTCACTCTGCAGTAGGTATCAAAGCCTTTTCTAACTGAACTTAATAGTTTTTAACTACCCTAGAGATGTATGCTTAGTTTTTAAAATAGTTTACAGCAATGCTATTAGAGATGCCTAGTTACGTGTAAAAACATGTTTACTAAGTTTTCGATTTCAGCTGTTGATCTGGCTTAAGGGGACTTAGGAACTATGTGCCAACACTGAAGTGGTATGCATGAAAGACTCTTGCTGCAGACATCTACTATGTGCTTTGCTTTCAATGTGGAATGGCTATGGTTGGCAAGCATTACACACAACCACATGCAGTTCTGTGTTGCTGAGAGTAAGCATGCTGCTAGGAAATCAGCTATAAGTCATATGACACTCTATGGCACCAAGGAACCATTTTGTTCTGGTCTTCAGTAGGGACTATCCTCTTTTAAAGAGTGAAAAGAATCTCTATGGTCTCAGGAAGCATATCTCATACATGCCAAACAGGAAGTCACTGCTAAAGCAATATAGCCAATGTTACAACTCTGCTGACTACTCTTGCCCTCATTTCCTAGAAGCCAGAGTGCTGCCCTGAAGACGACTACTACGCCTCACGTACCCAGTGTTCCCATCCATCTGACACGGCCTGTTATTTTTAGCACATTTGTCAGGAGCAGCTGTTGAAGAGTTAGAAGGGGAAAACAAGAAGCCTTGTAGAGACAACAGTCATGCATGATGGGAAGGGGAGGGTACAGCAGAGACTGAACATAATGTTCAGTCAAAACACGTGGGGGTGGAGCCCAAGCACACTAAGACAGAAGTTGCAGCTAGTAATAAATCAGGGCCCAGGTTCCCCAGGAATGGAGACACTGCTGTCAAGCTTATTACACATTCATAAAAGCTCTACCCATTTCCAGCACTCAATCTGTAGACTCTTAGCTTGCCTGAAAACCAGCACTTTGATCTAATTTAACACTTTACATTTTGCAATGTGCTCTACCTTCGTGTTTAATAGAACATTCTAGTAAAGGCATCTGATGTCGCCATTCAACAGTGAGCAACCATTTTCTCAAAATTTTAAATAACCAGTAGTGAAAACAGAATTAAAATTTAGGCCTTTTTGGAGATCAGAGTCTAAGTCCAAGTTCTTACACAAATCACCTGTCTCAGTATGAAACACAGGCTAGTCCTCAAGACTCCTTCTGCCTCAGCACGCATCACCATGCCCAGCAGGTTTTTCTTACACATTTACAAACTAGATACTCTATCCCATTGTCCCATATGATATTCATGTTTATGATCTATTTCAAAAAACATTTTTGTGAGTGTTCTCAACAGGCAGAGTGGGCCTTGCCTCAGCTTTGATAGTATAGTAAGCTGCAAGCAATGTGTTACTTCCGGTAGCTGGAGTTGAAGGAGGAGGAGAAGAAGGAGGAGGCAGAGAAGGACGAAGGGTGAGGACTGCTGAGGAGAAGTCCCGGTGCATTTTACCTGCATTCTGTTGGGATGGGGAAAGACCCGTGAGCGACGGTCAAAGGTCTGTCCCACGTGGTAAGGCGGAAAACGCCGCTGCCGGTATGGAGGGCGATACTGGGGACGGCGCAGCTGATTCCTTGCCCCAGAGAACTGCCCATCAGTGGCAGGGGGTTCAAATCCTTCACTGCTGCCGCTCCCTTCCTCCTCCTCCTCCCCAGCGTACTAGCGAAGCAAAGAAACAGAGTTTTAGAAGAAGTTACAGCCAGGCAAGAACCAAAGAATACCACATAGGATGGCTATCACCAGGAAACACCCACAACTCCCAGAGCAGTGACCGTTCATTGTGTAGACACAACACTGTGCAGACACAGGCATGTAGATTGCCTGGGATAAACTACATGGAGATTAAAGTAATCTATGCAGATAACATATTAAGCAGCAGAAAAGCAAGAGCAGTCAATCTATTACCAAATCTACTGGCACTGAATTAGAACAGCCGTGCTACACTGTTTGGCTCCTTTCAATGCGTCTCCCAAATTTACCCAGCATGGAAAGTCAAGAACTGTCAAGAAAAAAAAAACTTTATGATGTCATCAGCAGATCTGACCCAGGGAGTATGCTTCCTAGGGCAGCTGGGTCTCTGAAAGCCTTCCAGGGGTAAGAGAGGCAAAGCACTCCCAAAGTTCCACTAAGACGTTCATCTCTCACCAGCATACGGTGGGATCTTCTAGCATAAAACGGCATGCAGTCCCTCAAAAGGTCAAACACAAAACAAAGAATCCAACTATCTTCTATTAAACTATACAGAGACACCCAACGATGCAGTGCAATGCCAGTCTGCCCTCCCGATTTGCACAGGATTTTCAAATAAAATGTTTTATCGCTATGTAATAAGTTATTTTAAATGAAATATTTTAAGGTAATTTTAATGTCTAATATAATAGCAGTATCAATACCATCAATGATTCTGGAATCTTTAACACCAGTTAAGCCTAAAAGTGGGTCCAAAAAATCAAAAAGCTTGAGGGCTAGGATGTATTGTATCCTTCCTTTGAATATCTAGAAATAAGGTTTAACTGTTATACTAACCATTTCTAAATATAGAACTTAAAAGGGGATTAATCACTCATTTTTCCTCTATTCATCATTATTTTAACAAGTCAAATTAACAAACACTCAAGAATTTATTATCTCAAATCTCATATAAGCCAGTCTTATAAGAAATACCTGCAATTCCTTTAAGGTTAATTGAAAATTAATAAGCTAGTGACCAGTCTCTCTTAGAGGAAGGGTTAAAGCTTCAAACCAAACACACAAGCCCAACTAAACTCCCCACAGAACTGGTTTGGTCTAACCTCACAAACCAACAACACGGTTCCCTGGGGTACTGGGGCTTAACTCAAAGGCCCATCCGTGTTAGACAAGCACTCTACTACTTAGCTATATCCCAGCCCTCTTTTTACTTTTCATTTTGAGACAGGGTCTCACTAAGTTACTCAAGCTGGCCTTGAACTCACTCTGTAGCCCAAACAGGGCTTGAACTTGCGATCCTCCTGCCTCAGCCTCCCGAGTAGCTGGGATTACAGACCTGCGCCACCAGGCCTGGCTCATTCTACTCTTTATAAAACCTGTATGAATAAATGATGCACAGTTATGTAAAGATATATTTTGCATAGAAAATATTCACCACATCAATTTTTGAAGGTATAACTCTTACGCTCATGCAGCTAAATCTTTCCTAAAGACCTTTGCAAGGCAATCACAATGGCACCACCATCGCTGACTATACTCGGAGTCAGGACAGTAGAAGATTCCATATAGATAATGATTTATCTTTTCTAGCTCTTGGAGGGTACAATCTTTAAAAAATTTTTACCCAAGATTTTCTACCACTTTTACCTCTGAATTGATGTAAACATCAAGCTGATCACAACTAGAGATCTGGGCCATGAACAAACAAGTTAACATCACAAAGCCAACTGCCCATCTCTGCCCCTCAAAGATAAATACATGCATGTGCATTTATGAGGAAGCTGGAAGCTGACGCTGGGTGTCTTTCTCAATTGTTCTCCACTGTACTTTTTGAGACAAGGACTGCCACTGAACCTGGAGCTCATGAATTCAGCTAGACTAGTCAGATGATGAGCTACAGGGATCCACTTGTCTCTGCCCCAGCACTGGGGGCTACATCTGCAACAGCACCCAGGAGGTGCTGACTTAGGGTCTTCATGTTTTTATGGCAAGTACTTTGAACTTTCTGGTCAGTCCTCCTCACTGTTTTTTAAACAAAAAACAGGAAGAAAAAAAAAAGAAAGAAAAAGAAAAATATAAACAAATATAAGGACAGGAGTAGAGGACAGTCTGGAAATCAGAAGCACTTAGAAAAAGATGTGCGTCTATCAAAATGGAGGCAAGTATTTTCATCTGTAGATTTTTTCTTTCTTTTTCCTTTTTTTTTTTTTTTTGAGACAAGGTCTCACTATGTAGCCTTGGCTGGCCTAGAACTCAGGAGATCATCATCTGCCTCCCTCAGCACCATCCCCCATGTATTGTATTTCAAGACAAGAGTCATTCATCATGCCTGACTAATCTGAAGATATTTCGTTCCTTTGAGATTTTTCTAAAGTTTCTCTTTGTATGACATAAGCAACTAAGGAACTGCCACACTGTGCTAACACTGACAAAAACAGAGGGTGCTGGCACCAGGATCTACTTCCACAAACATCAAAAATGTATAGTCTTAATTCAAAGCTAGCAAGGTCCTTCCTCATGATCACAATTGGGTTCATAATGTTTACCTTGAGAACATTCCTGCAAACTGAGCCAAGAATGCTCCAGCCAGAAAATGCTTTCACCTGAACTGAGACTAACCCAAAGAACTACAAACCAGTAACCACTCACCTCTTCCTTACTTTGAAATAGGAGCACAAGGCTTTCCTACATAAAGTAGGCCCTTAACTGAAGCAAGTCGCTTAGCACTTCCGTGGCCAGCATGCACTGAGATTCCCAAGATATCCCCGACTCTTGCTAACTAAATGCCGACTTTCTTAGAGGCCAGCTATCTCAGCACCAAGGCAGAAACAGCTTGCAGAGCTGGGATGGGGAACCCCAATCCTGGTGCCAGTGAATACCACAATGAGAATCTGGCCAAAGAGAAAGCCTATGGGCATCTTGACACCTTAATTAAGCCTTCTGTTACAAGACACTCGATTGTTACTTGTCTCCAAGTACATCCTAAACGGTACAACTTCTGACTGTCATGTTTTCAATAGCACAGGTAGCCATAAATAAAATCTGGGCACTAAAAAATTCCCCTCCAAAGAATAACCATGTCTCTTGTATCTCCGGGACACGGCACTTTCAAATATGGCACTTATCTATTCCTATGTTCATCCTGTTTTAAACATGAGAGTATTTGCAATCAGTGATTAGGGACAGACAACATACATTACGGGGAGGTCCACGGCGTCTGCCATAGTAGCCGCGTCTGTAGCGGCGCCGATCAGCAGCATAACGACTCCCTTCTACAGGAACTCCATCTGGACCAGTCACATTTGCTGCTTCAGCACCCTGAGGAAGGAAACAGAGGCTCTCCAATTTTCAAAGAAACCAAATAACTTCCTCCAGCAACAGACAACTTTTATGTTAAGAACTCCTACTGTGATCCTAAAAACACTGCTTTTATCACCTCAACGAGAGTGCCTGACCTCTGTAACTATGGCTTGAGAAGCCCCACCTCCTTGTCTAGTCAGCCAAGTTTAGGAGCAGTGCATCTCTTTCAGAACACGAATGAATGACTACAATACACACCAACGGAAGGGAACTGAAATGCAATGAAACCTACTGCCATACCCTGAAATACCATCCAAATCCTGACTGGTTGGCTCCAGCTGCTCTCATCAGCTCTGAGTTACTATTTAGTGGGAATCATCTCTGAGCTTCACAAAAACAGAGAAGAAAAGGCCCTGACTTAGGAATAATCTCCACACACAGCCCTCCTTTAGGTCTTCCTGTTATATTGTTGACAATGATTTAAAAGTCTTTCTTCTACCCCCAGGTGACAGGGACGGAAGCTAAGGACAGGCATGCTAGGCACAGTATTCTAACACTGAGCTATATCCCCAGTCACCACACCACCAAATCCACCCACAACAAACCTGTATGGAAAAGGCCCACTTCTTTTGAAATATAGGATATTCTAGGGATCAGAAACCTTCAACCTGTCCCATGTGGGATCTCAATCACTTCTTCTCTACTGTGCAACCAGGTGCAGAGGACAGAATGCTTTGGCCAGTGTGAATCCCAGCTACCCAGCCCTGGGTTTTCCCAAAGTCATCCTGCATACCTGTCTCAACCCTAAATTCTGAACACTGAGATTAGAGACAAGAACAC
This sequence comes from Chionomys nivalis, assembly GCF_950005125.1. Lineage (NCBI taxonomy): Eukaryota > Metazoa > Chordata > Mammalia > Rodentia > Cricetidae > Chionomys > Chionomys nivalis. Next base: position 19,062,996 of record NC_080086.1, on the reverse strand, counting down.
CAATTGGAGAGCTTTGTCTCCTAGGTCCCTTAGAGCAACCTATACAAGGAATAGGCTGCATACACTACCTAGGAGGTTGCTGTCTGCAGCCATTGCACACCAAGGGTCCACCAAGAGAGGAACCCGGTCGGCTTAATTGGTTGCAGTCAAAACTTTTCCAGCAGGGAGGTGAGAGGGGTGTACTTCTGAGGCAGAGTTTACTGTATGGCATAGGCTGGTCTTAGAACCTGCAGCATTCCTCCTCCTCCAGTCTTCCTAGTGCTGGGGTCACAGGCGGGTACCACCATGTTTCTGTGGCACTAGGAACTGAACCATGGGTTGCACGCACTCTACCAACTGGTCTACATGCCTGACCCAAGACAGTTCGTCTTCCAAAGTAAAATAGACTTTGAGAAACTAGCATTTATTCCAGAGTTCCTTTATAAAACAAGAAACTAAAATATATAGCATACAAATATTTATAGTGGTATCCAGTAAGATATTTCCTTTAAAAAAAATATTAATTTATTTAACTTTATTTTATGTGATTGCTGGGAATTGAACTTGGGTTCTCTGGAAGAGCAGCCAGTGCTCTTGACCAGCGAGTCATCTCTCCAGTCCCCCCAGTAAGATATTTCTGCCTCCACTTCCTCCTATCATAAAAAACCTAAATATTATTTCACTAAGGCTGGAAAGCCACTTGTACAACAAAAGTGTGTGCTGGCACACTCCTCCACTACCAGTTTCTCACCTTTTCTCCTTCAACCACATCAAACTCTACAGTTTCTCCATCTCCCACACTGCGCAGATACTTGCGTGGATTATTCTTCTTGATGGCGGTCTGTCAAGGCAAACAGAAAACTCCAATAAAGGTACATTCCAATACTGAAGGTATCCATCAATTTCATGTTAGCCAGAACACTATATCTGTATTTTACTTAAAACAAAAACAAAACCAACTCACACTCCCATCACCTTGCCATTTCCAAAAAACACTCTATATTACATTGTACATTTCTTTCTTGGTTTCAGGGTGCTTTAAAATGTATCCCCAGTAGGTGCATTAAGGAGATAGTCATTCTTGTGCACTCTGTCACCCAGTCAAGACACTAAATCAGTCAGTTACATCAAGCCAAGAGGCTCCTGAGGTTCTGTCTATGGCTCCTTTCACAAGGGCAAAAATGCCTACACATAACTTTAGACAGACACATAACCAAGGTTTGGGTACAGAGGTTTTATACACAAAAGAAATTTTTGGCCTCAAAAGTTTTTTTAAACGGGTGGCAGGCTGGAGCGATAGCTCAGCAGCTATGAGCACATATTACTCTTGCAAGGGCTTAAATTGGGCTCTCACACCCACTATGTGGAAGATAACTATGACCCAGAGGATCTGGTGATTCTTCTGGTCTCCACAGGCACTGCACTCATGTGCATATAACTACCCCCCACACGCACATAAATATAAAGAAATGTATGTGTGGCTGAACACAGTGATGCATGCTTGTAATGCTAGCATTTGGGAGGCAGAAGCAGTAGGATCATGATTTCAACAATAGATTCTTTCTCAAAAATAAAGATGAGCTTAGTGGCTCATGTTTGAAATTATCAACAGTTGTTGGGGGGCAGGATGAAGCAAGAGGATCATTATGATCTCGATGAAGATCCATTATGATCTTGAGGCCAACATGGGCAAAAGAAAATTCAAAATCAGTGTAGACACAGAGTAAGAAATTGCCTCACAAGGTAAATAAATATAATGACTGATTTTTTTTTAAAAAAGGAGTAAAATATCAAGGAGATAAATGTTTATGACCATAAATATTATGATAATATAATGATAAACAAGATCATTTCAGGAATGACGACATTCAGGTGTAACCTGGTCTCTATGCGCTATCCACTTTATGGATAAGGAAACATGAGGTCAACAGGTGACTTATCTGAGTTAGCAGGCTCAAACAGAGGAATTGGTATCCCTACATTATCTCTGTAAGTTCTCAACATTTCACACCTCGCATGCCAGCTATCAGTAGAAAACTTGAGGAAGATGCTACTCCTACCAGACATCTATCTGCACCTACATCGTCTACTTAAGAAAAGGCCCTTTCTCTTTTTCAAATACAAGGAGAGAAGAAACCTCAACAAATTTCCACTTCCCTGGCTGGTCATCTCTAAACAGTTAAAGGGTTGGGGAGTTTCTATGGAACTAGGTCAACCTTATTTTATAAAGCGATTAGACATGTGTAATCCAGCCTTCCTCTACTCTGAGTAGGAGGGAGAAAAGAGGGGGAAAAAGTGAGCCAATAGGGCAGAGACCTCACCCTCTCCAGAAGGAGGCAGCTCAGGACAGGATGTATGTACACACAACACGAACATTTAGCCATTCCAAAAAAACAGCCCCTCCCTGCCGGCTCGTTCCCCTTTTCCTGTTAAACTGGGCAGGCCTCAACACACTGAGGTGACTCACCACACAACCTCATGGGGCTGGAATCGGGTCATTAGCTCACAGCTTAGGAGGCCTCCACTAGCATGGAAACCCCTTTCTCCCAGCAGTCACTGAACAGGGAGCTTCTCCCAAAGGCCATTAACCTCCAGATGTTACCATCAACTTCCTTTTCAGTGTGTTAGGACTTATCAACAAATCCACTCTAATTATCTAGATCAACAGAAACGTATTCCACAGGGCAAACATGAAGGATGGAAAATACAACTATAACTATAGTCTTTATACGTGGCTATCCCCAACTGCCCACCACACAAACCCAAACAAGAGGGAACAAGTACAGCACAGCAGCCATTGCAGGTCAGTATGCCACTGCCATACTTTCTCATCAAGACACTGACAGCAGCATGCCTCTTTCAGATTGAATATACAAAAGGAACAGCACGAATAGTCATGATTTCTAATCTATTCTATAAAGCTAACAATCTAGGATCATAGTAAAGAACATCTGTGGACCGAGACACATGAAGTAGAGTTCCAAGATACCCGTTTGTTCAATTTGTTTCAAACAGAAGGGAACTGGAGGGGGTTGAGGGATGGTCCATGGAACTAGATATGTCTGAGTCAACAGGAGGGAGAACTGCCTAAGGAATGGGAAGAGTTCGTATGTCTCAGACACACATCTAACCTTCTGCTTCTGGGTAATGTTCACAAGACTAACGAGTTTTATCTACCACCACGGGCTCAGGCAAAAGTCAGGTTGCTCTGGCCAACCACCAAGAACCACACAATCAGGCCAGTCAGAAGCTGACATGGAAGCAGTTGTCTGGATAAGGACTCCTAGACTCAAAATGCCAGAAAATGGTTTAACTGAGTATAACTTCATTCAAACTTGAAAAGGAACAACACAAATGCTTGAAATCCGTTAATATGATGGGATATGATGGTTTATCTACCACTCTTAGTAATGTTGAACTGAGCGCTGATTCCAAAAAACCAAAGGAGCTCAAGATATTGTAATCATTTGCTGAACTCACACAGACCATGTAAGTATCACTTCTAGAATCCCTCTTACCTGGTGTACAAACACGTCTTCTTTGGTGTCATTTCTGTTGGGAGGCAGAAAAAACAAACTCACCATTAAAGGTTCTAAACATTCAGAGAGGCTTCAAAGAACAAATGTATTGACTGAGATCTCAAGACCTAAAAAACAACCTTTTAAGTAGTTTGTCTTTTCAAAACAGATGCCTAGTACCAATTCCATAACCCCCATCTCTCCCAGATGCCCCCTGACTACACCCCACTACAATGCAGAGACCCAAGCACTGGATTCCACACAAACACCCCTTTGCTCTCATGTCTTTCTCAATCACATGCTATGTAATCAGAGCCCTAAGTTTTCCTCCTAGCAAAAGCAAGACAGTCAAAAGGACAGGGCACAGCTGTGAACTAGGCTCTCCTTACACTGAAACTTAAAACAGCCCTCCCACTACCCCACCCTAACCTCCACCCCACCCAGACAGATAAGGAAGAAAATGGAGGAATTGGTTTTTAAAAAGAAGGAAAGAGAAAATCGCCAAGACCCTGTAAAATACATCCCCATGTCTCCCAGCGCCTGTGGTCAACTTCACTGCCAAGTGGTCACAAGGGACCACGGTTTAAACACTGGTTTCCTCACAGGACTTGGACCAAACCAGGGCTGGGCTTACAGCCCCAGCTCAGTTACTCATTACTGTGTGACCTTAAAGAAAGCTGCTTAACCAGGTTCTCTTTTCTCCATCTGTGGAATTATGGATATAACTAAAGTCCTCCCCATTTGACTGTAGTTTTCATCTCTGCGGCCTTCTAAAGGTAGAGTTTATGAATGTTTTTAAATGTGTCTCAATATAGTCACCAAAAGCTTAGAAGAGAATGCTTACTGTGTTTAGGAATTTCAAAATACAGTCTATTAATAAAGTAGGACAATGGATTTGTAACTGCCATTGCTACAAGGTGGGTACAAGACACACAGACACATACCGATTTATAAATCCATATCCATTTCTGACGTTGAACCATTTGACAGTGCCAAGGACTTTGGTGGCTAAAACAGGATTAAGCAGATATGTTAGCACCTGAGCTACAAAGAGATAAAGCTCATATCAATAAGATCCTGGTATCATTACACTAAGCCTAAACATCCTTGAGTAAACCATTAATGGCTTAATCCCCCACTACCACCAAAAAAAAAAAAAAAAAAAAAAAGGAGAAGAATGGAAGAATGTGGAGAGCTGTGATTATCACCTAGTACCCATGGCCTTGAAGAGTGGTCACGTGCCTAGACAATTCTGTGGTAATTAAAACTAAAAAAGATGGGTGAGGGAATGCTAGTGAAGACTCAGTTCTAAGGCAGAAATGGCTGCACGTGCCTATAAACCCAGCACTTGGGAGGTGAGAGCAGGAAGATCAGGAGTCTGAAGCCAATGTGGACTTCATGAGACCATCCTTACAAAATAAAAAAGCCCAGGACATTCCAGGGCTGGGGATTTGCTTGGCTCAGTGGTAGAGCACTTAGCATTAAGCAGGCAACAGTATGATCCTCAATACAAAACTAAAGCAACAGCCGGGCGTGGTGGCGCACGCCTTTAATCCCAGCACTTGGGAGGCAGAGGCAGGCGGATCTCTGTGAGTTCGAGACCAGCCTGGTCTACAAGAGCTAGTTCCAGGACAGGCTCCAAAACCACAGAGAAACCCTGTCTCGAAAAACCAAAAAAAAAAAAAAAAAAAAAAAAAAACTAAAGCAACAACTACAAAAGGACAAAAAGAAACACATTCTAGTTATCCACGCACAGACATTTCCTATGTGTACAAGAGGAGTCACAGAGAATGTAGATACTGGGTCATCTTATCATTTTCATACTTTGAAATACTAGGCAAACTTTAATAGGCAACACAGTAGCTCCTTCTTAGTAATCAACCTACAAAGATATAAAGAAACTTGTCTGGTAGCCAAATGAGGACTGCTCACCAGTCCAGAGTAATAATAGAACTGATGCTGTCTCATCCCAGTTCTGTACTTGCCATCCAGGACACAACAGGCCCTTTTCACACCAGTTGCTGAGCAGGGGACCCTGGCATGCTCTACAGTCAACTTGATTACTGTCTCTAGTCTGTCACGTGCAGGTTAATTTCTCTACAAAGTCTCACTTGAGAATTCATGGAGAAAAACAATCTATTTTTTTTTTTGTAGATACACATTAATCTTAAACTATTCCAAACATGACTGCTGGAATCCATGGTAAACGCCAAATTTAGTATCTCTAGGAAATAGACAGGTCTAAATCCAGGAAACACACAAGACAATCTTTTAAACTCAAATAGATGCACTTTAAAAAAAGAAAAGCTTGGGAGCTAACAGTACAGATCTAGGCTGCCTCGCAGAGAGATGATGCTGTTCCGCCTGTGGCACAAGGGCAGGCTTGCAAAAACATCTTAGCTTTCTTTGAAAAGCTATTCAGCTTTTAGTTTTAAACCAATCTAATTGGTGCTGCAAGGCAAAGAGGGAAAATTGAGGCTTCAGGTGTCAACACCCAAAAGAGGCCAGGTTTGGACGAACAAACAGCATGACCTCTATGTCAGGCGAGGATTTTGTGTTTCTTTCAAAATCTCTGTACCTATAGATAGACTCTTAGAGTTCTGACTCTGGACCTACAGACAGATGCTCAGAGTTCCGAAACCGACAGAAAGAAGGGTGACACTAAGCTGGGTGTGGTGATGCACACCTGTCATCCCAGCCCTTGAGAGGTGGAGGCAGGATGGCAAGGAGTTAAAAGTCCTCCTCTGCTTCAAGGTGAGTGAGGCCAAGGCCAGCCTGGGCTACTTAATAAGACCAGGCTGGAAAAGAAAATAGAAATGCAAAACCAAAAGATGCATACAAGGAAGGTGAGGGGCAAAGGCAATGAGAACATCACAAAGGGAAAGATGAAAAAGAAAAACCTGTTTTCAAGGCTGAAGGTGTTTACTTCTCAAAGTAGATTTAAAAATATAATTCAGCTGATCAGTGGTGGTGAACGCCTTTAATCCCAGCACTTGGGAGGCAGAGGCAGGTGGGTCTCGTGTGAGTTGGAGACAAAAAAAAAAAAAAAAAAAAACCTAGTTCTCCAACTATTTCCAAGGACTTAATATAACCCAACAAAGTCACTCACATTGTTAACTACGACAAACATCAAGCACCCAACAAGAAATTGGTGGAGTTCCCCTCTCTGGTTCCTTTTACTCATGTAAACTGTTTTCCCTAAAGGACTACATGGTGTAAACCAAAGTTAAGGCCTCTTTCCAAAGACCAGAGCAAAAGCATCCAGGATCAGATATCCATTTCAGTCAGCACTGGGTGCAGAACACTTTGGGCATCCATGTGTCTGCTTGGCACAGGAGACGGCAGACCACAGCGGACAAAAACAAACAGTGCTCAAGTGTCAGGTAGAAGGCTTGCCCTTCATTTTGATAGTCTGGACTTTTGTGTCAGGATGAAAGACAACAGACTCATCACTAGGTATCTGGTAGAAACAGAATTAACTGTTGGAGATTGCGGAAATTAACCTTCATTTATCGGCTCCCTCCATCTCCACAGACATTATCTACCAGAAGTGCAAGGATCAAGTGAAAACCTGTATGATCCCATCTGCCCTCAGTAAGGTATCATTAAGAACCTGCTTTGGTTAGCAACACCGGGTCCTTTCTATCTTTCATTTTGTGTGGAAGTGTTCCAAGCAGCATCTGGTGGAAAGTACGACAATGCAACACTCACAAAACCTTTAAGGAACTTTTTTGGTGCGGATAGGGAAAAAGGAAAAAAAGCACGGAATTTGGCAGGAACTGAGTTTGTAAAGCCTTGGAAAAACAAGAACCGAAGGATTGTCTAGAGTGGGCAACACCGAACGGTGTTGTTTCTTCCACATTATCCCTTCAGCTTTCTTGCTAAATGGGAGAAAGCTGGGAGGGCAGGCAAGCCCAAATGGCCCCACCCAGAAACAGTGAACATTTTTTGAAGCATCCCACACCATCTGTTAACTTTCCTGTTTCGGAGAGCGAACCACATGCGCCATGCACACACCCTTCGGGGAGCTTATCCGCCACCCACCTGCTCTGCAAGCCCTTGGAAAGCCTCACACCGGGTGTTCCTTAAGGAAGATGAAGACACCGAAATGTAGGACAAAACCAACGGCCACAGTTGCAAAGCCTCTGCCCCCATAATCCAGTCTCCACCTTCCCGTTTTCCTTCCAGTTACAAGTCCCAATATAATCATGTTTTGGACACACGTCCTACTCCACTTCCGACCAAGTTTTTTTTCCCAGCCGCCACACCACGTGCGTTCCCACAGTGCAGGGAGATGGAAATGTGCAGCAATTGGTGGGCACTGGAAGGCTCCTTGCATCTGTGCCACGGGGAGGGGTGAGGAGGGCGCCCGCCCCAAGTTTCCCGAGACGTTGCAACATCCCTGTGCCGGCATGTGGCTGGCAGGAGCATGGCGGCTGTCCCAAACCCACGAGGGAAGGGCGTCGGGGACAGACACCTGACTCTCCCAGGCAAGGGGGAAAAAAAGCAATAAAGTCTTCCCAATTGACCCCGCCCATCCCTCCCCGGAATCCCCATCTTCCCCCCAGGAAACGCGCTGCTTTCTGGACTCAGGGCAAAGACGCCAAATCCCGGCCCACGTGTCCCAGCCCGCCCTGCATCCGCGTCCATCCTCGCCCGCCGCCTCTCCGGGGCTGCACCCGAGGACTCACCGAGAACTTTCTTCTCCGCGTCCTCGCTACCCGCGGGGGCTGACGAGACCGGGGCGGGCCCGGGGGCTGCGTCTCCGCCGGGGCTCCCCGCGAGCAGCGCGGCGGGCGCCGGGGCCTGGGGCGCGCCGCCGGCCGCCGGGCTCTTGGGCGCGGGGTCCGGGGGCGCCGCGGCGGGCGCGTCGGCCGCGGCCTGCGGGAGCGTGGTGCCGCCGGTGGTGGCCTCGCCCGCCTCGCTCATGCCGCCTCTCCGCTCTCTCCGGGCACCTCGGTGGCGGTTGGCGGCGGTTAGCGCGGTGGCAGTCGCGGCGGCCGGCTCGCTCTCGGGGAGGCCGGTGCGGATCGCGCGGCGGCGGGCGGCGGCGGCGGCTCGAGGGCGGGGGGCGCGCGCTCGCGGTCTCGCTGGGTCTCCCGGCCCCGAAGATGGCCCCGCGCAAGTGCTCGCGGGCGGAGGGCGGCGGGCGGCGGACGGGCAGGCGGGCGCGGGGCGGGGAGAGGGTGGGGAAAGCCGGCGCGGCTGCTCATTAGCATTTAAAGGCACCCTCGATACTCGGTAAGGCTTTCCCTGGGCCGGCGGTCCCAGGGATGTGGGCTCCCGGGCTGGATCGCCGCATCTTTCATCTGAATCTGCTTTTTGGAGAGGTGGAGTGGGGCGGTCACACGCCGCCTTAAAAAAAGAAAACCTCAAAACCCTTTACATTTGCGCACCCAGCAGCCACCAGAAACTATTCTGGGTCCTGCGATTAGGAACTAGAATAACCCGGGCGCAGAGGCTGGCTCACTCCGGTAAGACTAGTACTTTAACAGGTTCAGACAGGACCGACCTTCACTGTGAGTTCGATCCTAGAATGGGCTTCTGAGACCGTGCCTCAACTACCCTTTCTTCCAAGAAACAATACGGAAACAAGGGACTGGATATGTAGCTCAGGGGATCCAGTGCTTGTCTAGTAGGCACAGAGTCCTGGGTCTAGGAGTGGAACAATTCGAGGTTATCATCTGGGAAAGAAGTTTTAGGGCTACATGCGACTCTCCAAACAGGTGCATGCATGCACGTGTGTGAACACCCCTCTTCCAACAACAACAAAAAAAAAACTGCAATGAAATTTTAAGGCCCCATTGGCGACTCGACAAATGAAAGAATCAAAATCTAGACCTTACAGAATTACCGCAAATGCGGGGTTTACACCAGTTAGAAGCAACAGATGATAATAAGCAGTTAGAATGTATTAACCTACTTTGAAACAGTGGAATTAATCCACATCATGCCTTTTGTTCTAATGGCTGTAATTAGCTTTAAACTGGTGAAAGCTTGAGCAATTGAGAGCAGGGCCTGCAAGATGGCTTAGCAGGTGAAGGCTTGTAAAGGCTTGTGTCCCAGCCTGACCACCTGAGATCCATCTCAGGACCTACCTGATGGAAGGAGAAAAACTCCCTCAAGTTGTCCTGACCTCCACAACTGTGCTATGGCAACAGCATGCTGCCCTGACTCCAGCCCCCCATTAATGGGAAAAAAATGTTGCTTTTGTTGTTTGTTTTTTGAGACAAGGTTGCTCTGTATTATTCCTGGCTATCTTTGAACACCCTCTGGAAGGCCAGCGTAGCTTATGAGATCCTCCTACTCTGCCTCCCCAGTGCTGAGAATAAAGGTGTGTACCACCATGCCCAGCTTGATAAACAATTTTTAAGGCAAAAACGAATACACAGACAAAAACCAAGAGTCCTCCTGGACAGTCCAACCATAAGCATTCCAGTCAAGGAGCACACATTACCCTTTACAGAGTGATGCTGAACACAGGACCAAAGACAGACCCATACCGAGGACCATCTGGAACACAGGGCCATTTGGCCCCTATAGCTCAAATGGTGCCTACCCTTAGTAACCAAATAATTATACGCCAACCCCTCAGTGCCCTGGAGCTACTAACCTTTATGAGAGTTTCCCAAGGGCGCTATGACAAGAGGATGAGTTATCATACATGATTTCAGTGTCTAGTCCAAAGTTTTCAAGTTCCCTCTTTTCCCAATATTTACCCTCCTTTTCTCCCTGGAGCCTGTTGGTTATGTCCGTGTGCCATCAAGATGGCGCTTTCAAGTGGAACTCCGCTCCTCCTTACACTTCCACTGGTTAGCACAATCCCCAGCCTACGCCTTGCACACAGTAAATATTTGCAAAATGAAAACAACAAAGACTAGATTGTTCCAAACTCATGTACTTATCAATGCAGTCATCAACAGGGTCCATCCATGACAAATACAATTTTAAAAAAATAATTGTTAAGATGCGATGTGATGGTGCAGGCCTTTAGTCTCTGTAATGGGGAGGCAGAGGCAGGCAGATCTCTGTGAGTTTGAGGCCAGCATGGTCTACAGAGCCAGTTCCAGGACAGCCAGGCTGTCACACAGAGGCTGTCTTGAAACAGACACACAGATCAAGAAACAAAAAACTAATTGTTGTGAAGGGGCAAAGGCGTAAGTCACAAACAATCCCACGCTAGTTTGGAATTATGATTAATATAATGGTTATTTATTTAAAGGGGAAAAATCTTACAGATTACCGTCACAGACAACAGCCCTCTGTGAAATCAGGAAGGGAGTCTAGTTGCAAGAAGTGGAGCAGGAAGTAAGAGAGAGCAAGGAGGGAAGTGGCTGCTTTTTTAAAGGGAGAGAGACCACGCCCCAATGGGCTGGTATCTCAGAGGCTATTGGCTGGAGGAGCGGAAGGACCTCCCGCAACACCTCCCCCTTTTGTTTAAGTAAGAGAGTTCTAAACTTACTATGAAATTCTATACAATAAGTACAAATATCCTATTCTAACTAGCTTAGGTCTTGTATAATAAATAGCTTGGCCAAGTCATGAGTCGAAAGTAACTACATTTATATAGTCTTCAACCCCATCGAAGCTCTGAGAAGGGAAACAATGTTACCTGAGTAATTAGGAAGTGCAATCAAACAACTTCCAAAAGATGCAACAAATCACAGAGACAACTAGCTACCTGGGCAATCACCCAAGGTCACGTTTGCAGTGTTGAAGCAACCAACTTTGGCTAAGGTCTAACATAACTGACATACCATTTTCAAAGGCAAGAAACTTGTCAAAACTATCTTACCCTGTTTTGGCAGGATATGACAGTCCTGTTTTTTCCATTCACAGATATTCTGTATTTCTGTCAGTGGTTGAGGTATGTGCATTTTTTTGCCCAAAGTCCGGTTTATCCAAGAAGAAAGGCTCCAGGTGGAGTGCCTTTGGTGCTCAACATGATGCTTCTTATGAAATTCTGAGGCCTGCAACATGCTTCCAATCAATAATTGATCAATCTCAGCATTGCCTTGTGCTAGAGGACCAGGCAGATCTGTATGGAACCAGATGTGTGTTATGTACATCGGACAAAGCCTGTTTCTGATTATGTCTTGTACCTGGATAAACAATGAAGTCAACTCTGTGTCATCTGGTATAAATTCAGCGGTTTCAATATGCAAGATAACTCTTTCTACATATTGTGAATCTGTAACTATATTAAGAGGTTCTTTAAAATCCCTTAGCACCATAAGAATGGCATATAATTCTGCCTTCTGGACAGAATTATAAGGGCTTTGTTCCACCTTACTCAATTCATCTGACTTATAACCTGCTTTCCCTGATTTATTTGCATCACTATAGAACGTATGGGCTCCAGTTAGTGGAGCATCACATACAATTCTAGGAAGAATCTAAGAAGTTCTCTTTATGAGGTTAAGTCTACCACTTTTGGGATAGTTGCTATGAATTTCTCCTAAAAAATTAGCACAAGCTCTTTGCCACGGTTCATTGTCTTCCCATAACGTTTTTATTTCTTCAGTAGTAAAAGGCACTATAATTTCTGCTGGGTCTATACCTGCTAGTTGACGAAGTCTCAGCTTACCTTTCATAATTAATTCAGAGACTTTTTCCACATAAGTTTTTAATTTTTTACTTGGTTTGTTAGGTATAAATATCCAGTCTAAAATAATATCTTCCCTATGTATTAGAATCCCTGTAGGAGAAATTCTGGAAGGCAATATGACTAGGATGCAGCTAAGATTTGGGTTCACCCTATCCACATGTGCCTCCTGTAATTTTTCCTCAATCATTGTCAGTTCCTTTTCTGTTTCAGCTGTCAGTTTTCTTGGACTATTCAAATCTTTATCACCATCTAAGGTTTTGTTTAAATGAACTATTAGATCAGGTGTTATCCCAACAGCTGGTTGTAGACTGGAAATGTCTCCTAACAATCTTTGGAAGTCATTAAGAGTCTTTAACAGGTCTCTCCTAATTTGTACCTTTTGCGTTTTAATTTTCTCTAACCCTATTCTGTAACCTAGGCAATTAATAGAATTTCCTCTTTGAATCTTTTCAGGGGCAATTTGTAATCCCCACCTAGGCAAGACTTTCCTTCTTCAAACATCCTTTCTAAAGTATCTTTATTTGAATCAGATAACAAGATGTCATCCATGTAATGATAAATTATGGACTTGGGGGATTGTTTACGAATTATTTCCAATGGCTTACTTACAAAATATTGGCACAATGTAGGACTATTGAGCATACCCTGTGGGAGAATAGTCCATTGACATCTCCTATTAGGCTGAGAATTATTATAAGTAGGCACTGTGAAGGCAAATTTTTCTCTATACTTTTCTTGTAACGGTATAGTGAAAAAACAATCTTTCAAATCAATAACTACAAGAGGCCATCCTTTTGGTAACAGAGAAGGCAAAGGAATTCCAGATTGTAGTGGGCCCATAGGTTGAATTACCTTGTTGACAGCTCTCAAATCTGTCACCATTCTCCATTTACCAGATTTCTTTTTTACAACAGAGGAGAATTCCAAGGGTTGATTGATTCTTCAATATGGTGAGCATCTAGTTGCTCTTGCACCAGCTGTTCCAATGCCTGTAATTTATCTTCAGCTAGAGGCCACTGTTTGATCCATATTGACTTCTCAGTTAGCCATTTTAAAGGTAGGGCTGTTGGTACCTCTAAAGGTTTGGTATTTGCTGTATGTTCTTGTACAGCCTGAATGGCTAGTGACCTTTTTTCCATAATACCTCATCATATCCTTCCCAGAATTATGAGTTCCTGGAACTACAGGAATGTTAATCTGGGTATTCCATTGCTGTAGCAGGTCATGGCCCCATAAATTTATTGCAATATTGGCAATATATGGCCTTAGTCTTCCTATTTGCCCTTCGGGCCCTATGCATTCAACTCATCTTGTGCTTTGTTTTACACGAGATAGTGTTTCAATTCCCAGGAACTGAACATCTACCTCTTGAAGAGGCCAATTTGGATGCCAAGATTCTGGAGTAATGATACTTACATCCGCACCTGTGTCTAATAAGCCTTCAATAAAAGTGCCATTTATACAGACTCTTAGCTTTGGTCTTTGATCGTTAATAGAAGTCTGCCAAATTATACGTTTACTCTGTCCTACTGGGTTTTTTTACTCATCCTCCATGCATAATTCATCATTTAGACCAGTATTACTTTCTACAGCAGAAATTGCAGCTTTTAATTTTCTTGATGAGGCATATTTTCCACTGTGACTGGGAATGACTGGGTCACTGTCGTCTTGGGGGCCTGCGAGAGGCCCCTCGAGGAGTTTCTCGACGGTATCGGGTTGCCCTGTCTGTCTGTTGTTGACCTGCATTCGTTGGACCATTGTCGGCCTTTACCGCATCTCCTACATATACCTGAAGGCCGAGGTCTCCTATTTTTGTCATTCCCAGAGGAGATATTATTCCTAGAAATTCTGTGCCTGCAATCCCTTTTCAGATGTCCTAATTTACCACAATTAAAACACCTGGCAGTTTGATGTCTCCTCATTGCTTTGGAAATCGCTTCTCCTACCCAAGATTCATCATTATAGCTAAACGTCTCAACATTCATTGTATGCTGAATCCATTCATCCATAGGTGCTGATCTAAACTTTAAAGGCCCAATTATCTTTTTGCATTCTATGTTTACATTCTCAAAAGCCAGAGATTCAAGAAGTAGTCATCTAGCTTCTGGGTCTGTTACCCCTATGTCCAGAGCCTTAATTAATCTTTGCAAAAAGTCAATAAAGGGTTCTCTCTGTCCCTGCCTAATTCTGGTATATGATTCAACCCTTTTTACTGGATCTTGTAGCCTATTCCAAGCATTTAAAGCTGCTTGGTGACATAGACACAGTACTTCATCATCATAAAGAGCTTGGACCTGTGGATCAGCATATTCTCCTGCACCAAGAATTTGATCTCGGGAAACCTCCACACCTTTTGCTCTTCCTTGCTGTTCCATATGTTTGGATTCTTCTCGGAAATAGATTCCAAACATCAAGGAAGGTCCACTATCTAAAACTGCAGACACTAACTGATGGAAATCGTGGGGGGTAGCTCTAGCATTAGAAGCCCAAGTCCTTAGCATTTTCTTAACATATGCAGAGTGCAAGCCAAAAGTAACAATAGCTTGCTTAATTTCTTTTAGATCATTCATTGCTATTGACATTCATCTAGCTTCTCTGACTCCCTTTGAGCCTTTAGAAATTGACGCTTTGTCAGAATGAATTACAGGGTATGTCGCTAAAACCCTGGGTAAGCCAGTTCTAATAGCTGGTGGTGGCATTGTATCCTGTCCTTGTGCCTTCTTACTCTGTTTACCAGTTCCAATAATTTCTTCAATCATTTCAAGTCTTTTTATTATTGTCTCTCTTAAATCCTGAATCTCCTGACCTGCATGTGTTTCTAGTGATTTCACTGAGGTATCAATTTTTTGGTCCCCATTCTGCACCTGTGATTCCAAAGCTTTTAATCCTGAATCTCCTGACCTTCATGAGTTTCTAGTAAAGATTGTATGGTTCTTAGGAGTGCCATAATCTTTCTAAATGATAGAATATGCAAAAGAATACTGAAACCTAGTAACCAGTAAATTAAGTTATCCCCATAGTCATATAAACCTTGCATGATATAACCCATTGTTTTGGTAACCAAAACAGTAAAATTCCTGTTGGAAACGAAAACTGCCATATTACCTATTATCCAGCAGGTGGCGCTGTTGCCAAGTCGCGACAAAACAGGGTCCTGTTTCAGTGTCCGCCTAGTATTTGTTAAAAACTGGGAAATGCAAGTTGCTCAACAAAGTAGATGTAATTAAATCAATTCCGTACACAGAACCACAAACCTAGAATCCAGGGATAGAGAAGAGTAACCCGGAAGTCATGTATGCCTCCACGTGACAGAGTCGCCCCGAGGGGTTGCAGCTTTCGGCAACCTGCAACCGCATGCTCTGGATCCCGCCACTCAAGCGCCGCACTTGTAAGGGAGATTTAAAAATGACTCAGAAAAGAGCAAACCATGGGGTCAGAGACTACGTGGTCCTGTGGAGTTTAATTCCACATAGGGAGGCAAACGATAGGCTGCATGGGGACTTGAAGTCAATCTGAGTCTAAATGGAAAATATAAAGAATTGCAGCAAGAAAAGCCACTGAGTGATGATTTATGTTAAACTGCTGGCTCCACGCACAAGGCACAGGCCGCAAAGCACAGGCTGTGGCCGAACTGGTGGCAGGCAGCTGAGCGGGGGAAGGAGGGGTCCTAAAACCAAACGTTGGGCGCCAGATGAAGGCGAAGGCGTAAGTCACAAACAATCCCACCCTAGTTTGGAATTATGATTAATATAATGGTTATTTATTTAAAGGGGAAAAAACTTACAGATCACCGTCCCAGACAACAGCCCTCTGCGCAATCAGGAAGGGAGTCTAGTCGCCGGAAGCGGAGCAGGAAGTAAGAGAGAACGAGGAGGGAAGTGGCCGCTTTTTTAAAGGGAGAGAGACCACGCCCCAATGGGCTGGTATCTCAGCAGCTATTGGCTGGAGGAGCGGAAGGACCTCCCGCAACATTGTTGGGCAGGGGAGATTTTTAAGCGGGTAAAGGTACTTGTTGCCACACATGCTGATGACCTGAGTTCAACTCCCCCGACATGGTGGAGGGAAGAACCAACTAAAGGAAGCTATCGTCTGACTTCTAAACCTGTACTGTGGCAAACATGTCCCCATGTCACCCACCACACACACTAGATAAAAATAATTAAAATATTAAAAAATAAATAAAGATAAGTTCTGAACAGGGTTGTAATTTCAGTACTTGAGAGGCTGTAAGGAAGATCATAAATCCAAGGCCTGCTTGAGCTATATAAGTAGAGATCATTTCCCTAAATAAAAAATATAAGTCAAAATAAATGACAAACCTTAAAATGAAAAATATAGTTCAATTATCTTAGAATTAAGTCCTCAATGTTTAAACACTGCATGATCCATATTGAAATCAAATGAAAATATGAATAGCATGTAAGGATTTGCCATATCTGGCAATTAAAATATACTCATTGTTAGAAAATAACTCCTAACCTCTGGAAGACCCTGGAGGAACTTCAGATGTTCTTACTGGGACATCTAGAATTTGAGCTGGAATAATTCCCCTGAGTACCCATCATTTCGTCCAATAAAAACAGCTGAGAGTTCTTCATCCTGAGCTAGATAAATTTAGAGAATGAGTGAAAATAAATATGACCTATGCCATCTTAATAATCTTAACTTGGAACCTCCTTGGACACAAATGAACACAAAGACACTCAGTCTTCCACTCATGCTTATACATACACACACATCCATGAAGCACTTCTGTGTGCTGGGGAAAATACTGCACTATAAAGAACAGGTGTTGCTCAAGACTGCTCCCTCTGAGATCTTTACACCATATTGAAGTCTTTTTCCTTATATTTTTCAAATGGTTTTGTTTATTGAGATAGGGTTTTCCAGTGTGGCACAGGCTGGCCTGGAGCTCATGAAAGTCCTGCCGTCTCAGGTTCACGAGTGTTGAGTCTGTGGCATGAGTCATCATACCTATCATTTATTGTCTCTCCTATAAGCATGTAATCATTATTTCTTAAATGTGAGATAACGTGTATGCGAAATCTAATTGCAGACAGCCATCATTTTAAAGCACTGGCTATGTTGGTCCTGAGAACAATGCTACCCTATTCCTATTAAGAAGGAAGTCAGAGCATCCATGAGGGTTGAAAAGGCAGAGGGAGATATTCAGAGCAGAATCTCCCAAAGATCTTTGGTATTCCTCTCGAGTCATTCTGTCTCTGGGAAGCCCTTCACCCTTCACAGCTATATCTAGGTTTTATGATACTTAAACCCAGTACAATTTAGAGCTCTTTCTTAAAAATAAATGAGGGGCTGCAAGATGGCTCAGCAGGCGAAGGTATTTGCCACCACACTGGTGACTGAAAGTCAATTCCAGAGGCAGACATGATGGAAGGAGAGAACCTACCCTCACTAATTATCCTCTGACCTCCATACTTCGGTGTGTGTCCTGTGCTCAGTAATTTTATTTTAATTATAGTTCTGTGGTGGTTTGAAGAGAATGTCCTCCCCACCGCGTGAGCTCTGGCACTTGAGAAGTTGGTGCCCAGTTGGTGGCACTGTTTGGGGGACTTTTAGGTGTGACTTTGTGGGAGAAAGTGTGTCACTGGAGGTGAGCTGTGAGGTTAAACACCTCTGGCTCTTCCCACTGTTCTCTTTGCTCCTGTTGCCATTTGAGACATGAACTCTTGGTTGTTCCTGTCACCATGTCTGCTGCATGGTGCCACAATTCCATGCCATGATGGACTCTTATCCCTCTAGAACAATAAACCATGGTGTTTTATTATTCAACAGAAAAGTAGTTAATACAAGTTCTTACACTAAATTTGCTAAGGCCATTCTAGAATCTTACTAAAAGTTCTCAAAGAACAGGAGCCCAGAAGTTCATTTCCTTCATGCACCAGCTCTCTCAGGGCTAGCAAAGTCTCAAAAAGTTCTTCTGGCAGCATCTTGAAACCGCTTCTTGCCCAAGTATCTTCCTATAACTGGCTTTGGGCAACCATGGTTGCCTCCTCTTTTGCTTTCTAAACCTCTTGCTAACAGATTCTCAACTGGAAGTATGTAATAGAGAAAGTGATTCTAGGAAGTATAATTCCTGCCTTTGAAGAGCCTCAGGATGAGGCTGAGTTGACAGGAGACTATGCAACAAATAATATCAAGGAAGAAACAAATGGTCCTAATTGACTATGGTGATTACGTATGGTTTAAAGAAGCATCTTCATTCAAGTAACTAAAACAGGAAAACCTGACTGACCTAAAATTACATAAAAGGGAAACAGATTGGTATCCTAAGGAAAAAGTTGAAAGGAAACATTTTCAGAGTGTCCCTAGCCAATGCTGGGAGGAGGTAGGCCCTGGTTATTCCATTCCATTCACATTAGCTAACATAACATTGCTTTCAGGATAGATGTTGACTGGTCCCTTTAGGTGCTAAAGATGTTGCATAGAAGGAAACAAGGATGGCGCTTGTATTGGAGGAGATTATAGTTCAGATCAGCACTGCCCCAACTGAAATGTATTTGGAGCCCCAAATATTACATGCGTGTGTATCACATATAATACATACAGATGTATTATATACACAATATACATGTTACATATGATACACATATATTACATACATATCACTATTATTATATATTTTATATACTTACAATGCATGTATGTGTGTGTTTGTCACTGAATTACTGTAGAGATACTATGATCAAGGCAACTCTTATTAAAGAAAGCATTTAACTGGGGACTTGCTTACAGTTTCTGAGGTTTAGTTCATTGTTGTGTAGGCAGATGCTGGAGCACTGGCTGAGAGTGACACATCCTGATCCACAGGCAGAGAGAGAGAGAGAGAGAGAGAGAGAGAGAGAGAGAGAGAGAGAGAGAGAGAGGCCTGGCATGGACTTTGGAAATCCTCAAAGCCCACTCCTAGGGACATACTTCCTCTAACAAGGCCACAGCTCCTAATCCTCCTAATCCTTTCAAACATTTCCACTTCCTTCTGAATAAGCATTCAAATATATGAGCCTATGGTGGGGGCACTCTTATTCAAACCACCACAATGTGTATCTAAATCCCATTCTTTGGTCTGGGGAGACAGGGTTTCATTCTATAGCTTAGGCTGGTCTATCTAAAACTCACTATGTAGCCAGGCTGACCTTAAACATAGACTCATAATGATCCTCCTGCCTCAGCCTTCAAAGTTCTGGAATTACAGCCATGGGCCACAACACCCTGCTTTAAATTTTGTAATTCACAAGGATAAAAAGAGAAAAAATTTTCTAGGAGGATTCTGTGCCTACACTTGGTTATGTATTAGTTTTTGAAACTCTTCTGAAAAACCCATCCTATGCTCTTGTCTACTATATTGAGTACTTCTGTTTGCCTTTACTCTTGTGATTAAGTCTATAAAAAATGTCTTTAGTAAACCCTAACTCTGCTTTAAGAAAGAATACAAGTAAACAAGGAATGGTTGGAAAAATTACTCATCAGGTAAAGACATCTTGTCCTCTTACCAGGGAATAGAACTGTTTGAAAGGATTAGAAAGATTAGGAGGCATGACTTTGTTGAGCAAAATGTGTCCCAGTGGGTGGGCTTTGAGGGTTCAAAAGCTCATGCTTGCACATAGCTCTTACCTATTGCTCCAACACTATATATATGTAATTTTCACATTGAGTCAGGACTGATGTTCTTACAACATTTCTATGCATTATTTGTGTATCTATGTGTGTGCATATGCCTGCATGATTATGTCATTTGTGGGCATGCCAACGTGTGCCAGTTAAATGCATATAAAACCTGAGAAAGCTTAGAAAGGAATTCTAGACAGATAGACACACACACACACACACAAGTTTAGCTGCATTTTTTTCTCGGATGGGCTCTGTTTTCTGGTGGCAAGTTTAAGAGAGGTCATCTTGATTCAGCATTGGCAGCAAAAACCACAGGGCTCCTTTAAGAAAGCTTCCTGGTTCACCAGCAGGAATAACTTTGACTCTTTCAGGGAGGTCTGGCTACTGAGCATTTAAATGGGTCTGTGAGCAATGCACAACAAAATACTTAATGGCAACATAGTGTGCCTAAAAAATGGGCAGTGTACATGGCTCTCAAAGGCAGTGAACAGCTCTGCCATGTTGAACTGGGTGGAGCAAGCAGGCAGGGCCTTGTTGGCCCTAGCCAAACCCATTTAGCATATAAAAAAAGGCGCGTCTGAAGGATTATGGATACATGATTCAGACATAAAAGACTTCTAAATGAGACACAGTGTGTTTTAAAAAATGTACATAGGCTTGGGAGAGAGAAGAAAAAGAGTAAAGAGACAGTAAATGATATAAAAGTACAGAAAGTCATAGATTAAAGGAATAAAGATAATAAAATAAATATTAAACTTATAGAAAAAGTAATAGAGTAAGAAAAATAAGCCACGTAAAGATGGAATATACACAGAGTCTGGATTATGTATATTGTTGTGTTTTCTTTGAATTTTTTGACTGTGAAGTAGCTAAGTACAGAGAGACATTTCATTGTATAGGCTGCTAAGCTAAACCAACATACATCTTTTAAAGGTATTATGACTTTAGAATTTGGGTTTAAGGATTCTTTACTTTAGAAAATAGCTTCTTTTGTTTCCACAGAGGATGAGAACCTGTGGGATCCTTCCAGACTAATGTGGTTTGATGACCAAGATCCCCCAAAAGGTCACTGTGAACATGCTCAAAAAATTACTTCACCCAACAAAAAGCAGGAAGCCGTTTGTAGAGAACTATGCCAAAATTTCCAAATATTGTTTACAAATGTTTGTTTATATTTAAAGGAACATGTGCTATAGAGATTTTCATTGGTATGGATCTTGGTTTATGTATACAAGTTTAAGGCCAGTTTTGATATATGTATATTACTGCTCTTGATTAAGGTATTTTTGTAGCTCGTTTAAAACTGTAATGTATAATTAAGAAATACAGGTTAATAGATAGTCATCTATAATAGTCAAGTTTGTAGTCATGTTGGTTAGGTTTTCTTTATGTACAAAGATGTATTTCAGATGAATAGATATTCTTTATCTCTCTCAAAGACTATAGAATTTGACATTTAAAATGTTTTAAGAGCTTAGAACTTTTCATTACAGTGAGCACATCTGCTTCTGGCAGCACCAATCTACTTCAAGAGGTTGATGAGCATCGAAGAGGCTCCTCATGGAGTTTGTTAGCCTTTTGGGCAAGAAACTGTTCTTGTCTGGACTGTTTGACTGGACTTTCAGGACCTACAGAGAAATGATTGCTGAACTTGCCTAAAGATTAGACACTCCTTCAGGGTTCTTGCTTCATGAAAGAGTCTGCTGGATAGAATGGTCCTGTAGGCTGAAGATGGATGCCCCAATATTACAGAACATTGGGTGACTATCCAGGCAGTGAGATGTCTCTGTCAATTCTAGAGTTGTGGAAGTTGCTTACAATGCACTTCCTGATTATTTAGGTAATATTATATCCTTCTGCAGTCTTTAATGAAGTTGAATAACAGATGGTTATAGTTATGCTTTTCTTTAGTTATGATAAAAGATAAAATAGATATAAATATTATAACTAATTTTTGCTTGACAACTGTTTTGTTATATGTAATTTTACTGTGTTAAAGTTAAAACCTTCCTTTTTATTTAAACAGAAAAGGGGGAAAGGAGTGGGATGTTCTTCTATATATGTGTTGCTTTTATTGGTTAATGAATAAAGAAGTTGCTTTGGTCTGTGATAGGGAAGAATAGAGCTAGGCCGGGAAGACTGAAATGAATGCTGGGAGGAATAAGGCAGGGTCTGTGAGATGCCATGTAGCCACCAGAGGGAAAAGACAAGATCTGCCTGGTGGAACCTTGCTAGTAAGCCATGAACCTCATGGTAAAATATAAAATAATGGAAATGGGTTAATTCTAGATGTAAGAGCTAGCTAGCAATACACTTGAGTGATTGGTCAAGCAGTGATTTAAATAATATAATTTCTGTGTAACTATTTTGGGAGTCTGGGTAGCTGGGAACCAAACAAGTGGCATCCTACTTAATGTCATGGTTCAGAGGTAGAAGTCAGAGGACAACTTTCATCTCTGTCCTTCAGCCTTTAAATGGATTCCAGGGATTGAGCTCAGGTTGCAGGCTTCTGTGACAATCTCTTTTCTCAGCCAGCTGTCTCCCAGATGCTCCACATTCATTTAATGATATTTTAAATAATTTTGGCTAGTACTTTCAAATCTTGGCTTGTATGTTACAGTTTCTGTACATTTTACTTTGGATCCATGACATTCAAAATATTTTGTGTGTCCAGTGGCAACCATAATGAGTAGCGCAAGTCTTCCAGAGAAGTAGAAGCACTGAACGATTTTCCTGGAGTTTGTTGTGTGATAAGACATAAATGCTACTCATCAGCCATCGATGACCCACTAAGAAAATGCTATCTGTCAGGCTAGCTTTAACTTCCTTCATATCATATAATATCCAAAGATTTACTGGGTGCAATGATAAATCCCTCAAATCCTAGAACTCTGAAGTCAGAGGCAAGTTCAGGAGCAGCTTAGTCTATAATCCAGTTCCAAGATAGCTGAGGGCTATATACATTTATGCCAAAATAATAATAGTATAATAATAATAATAGTAACAATAACACAGTAATAACACAAAGTTTTACATGAATCATAGTTCTTTAATTTTAAATAACCATACAGTGTATTATCAATATATCCTAGGATATATAAATATGTTAACTTTTAAAATCCAGCACTCAGTGGCCTTGCTTTTGTGGATATGTACTCTCCTTAACTTTAACAATATTGGCATACTGAATGAACATGTACTTGGGCTCCTTTTATTTTGTATAAAAAACTAAAAGAAGTTGGGCATGGTATACAAGACTTCAATTCTAGGACTCTGGAGTCAGAGGTATGAGATTGCTGCAACATTGAAGCCATTCTGGTCTACACAGCTAGTTATGGCTAGGGCTATACTTAGATCCTGTATAAAAAGACGCA
The DNA here is from genome assembly GCF_950005125.1 of Chionomys nivalis. Lineage (NCBI taxonomy): Eukaryota > Metazoa > Chordata > Mammalia > Rodentia > Cricetidae > Chionomys > Chionomys nivalis. Next base: position 19,039,888 of record NC_080086.1, on the reverse strand, counting down.
AAATTAGCCAGGATTGGTAGCATGTGCCTTTAATCTTGGCATTTGGGAGGCAGAGACTGGTGGATGTCTGTGAGTGCTAAGACAGCCAGAGCTTTAAAAAAAAAGATGAAGAAGATTCCTAATTAGCCAACTGTAGTGGCACATACCTATAACCATAGTATTTGGGAAGAGACAGGATTATCAAGAATTCAAGATCATCTTTGACTGAATAGCAAGTTCAGTGCTTACCAGAGTCACCTGAGACTCAGTCTTGATGGAGGTCGGTCTTGTATTAATCTGTTGCTTTCATTGGTTAATTAATAAAGAAACTGCCTAGGCCCATTTGATAGGCCAACCCTTAGAATGCTGGGAGAAAGAAGCTGAGTCAGTGAGTCGCCATGATTCTCCTACTCCAGACAGATGCAGGTTAAGATCTTTCCTGGTAAGCCAACTCGTGGTGCTACACAGAATATTATAAATGGGTTAGATCAATATGTAAGAGCTAGCCAATAAGAGGCTGGAACTAATGGGCCAGGCACTGATTAAAAGAATACAGTTTCCGTGTAATTATTTTGGGTAAAGCCATGTGGGCAGCTGGGTGGCCGGGAGCTGAGCGGTGGGACGCAGCCCCGCCACTCTTATTACAACAGAAAAATAATAAAGCTAGCTGGGTGGGCGGGAGCTGAGCAGTGGGACGCAACCCCGCCGCTCTTATTACAACACAGTCTCAAACCATAAAGAAAGGGTCTGGATAGATTACTCCAAGAATATCAGGGAATACTTGTTGCAGAATATGTGATCATATTGTGTGAAGATGCCTCTGTTTTACCTCACCTGCCTAAGCCATCTTCTGATTGGTTTAAGGAAGAGCTGAATGGCCAATTGCTAGGTAGGGGAGGATAGGTGGGATTTCTGGGGAGAAAGAGGAACTTGCGGGAAGAATCAGGGAGGTGGGAGATTCATCAGCAAGGGGAGGGGAAGATCACACTTACTGTACTGAGGAGAGGTAATGAGTCACATGACAGAATGTAGATTAATATAAATGTGTTAATTTAAGTTTTAAGAGTTAGTTGGGAACAAGCCTAAGATAAGTCTAAGCCTAAGATAAGTTAATAAGAAGTCTCCATGCCATTATTTGGGGGCTGACAGTCCACAGGAAGTCTGACTACTAATATTGCTCTTTCAGGGAACCCTAGTTCAGTTCCGAGCATCTACATCAGTCAGTTCACAGACACCTGTTAACTCCAGCTCCAGGAGATCCAATATCCTCTTCTGACTTCCACCTGTATTTATGTGCACCTATTCTGCCTTCCCCCTCCCCCGCCACCACAGATACATAATTAAAACTCAAATAAATCTTTTCAAAACGAAATACCTAGAAAGAATGGGGGAAAAACTAATAGTAAAGAGAAGGGTTAATGTGACAACCCTGTGGGAAACAGGTTTTAGTGTAAAGAAAGTGCTGTAGCTCTAGGCCAGAGATCATCACAGAAAGGAAAAGGAAGCAACTTCTCAGGAACGTCAAAGGTACATTTCTAAGGGATAAGAAAAGTAAAAATGGTTGTCTCAGCATATGTTTACACATAGGTTGCAGCTCTAACATTTTCTGTTTTTTTTAAACCTCTAAGTCATTTAGATAGATTTATATTAGCATATTGGCGCAATTTCAGAAGAAGAACCAAACAAAGAAGAATGGTACAGGAAGCGTGTCTGCTACTCATTTCAACCCCATTCATTTTAGAAGGAGCAAACAGAGCACAGAGATGAACCACTTTTCAAACCAATTCAGCTGTTTCATGATGAAGCAGAACCCAGTGTCTGAGTGTCCTTCCTCTCAACTCGGGCCCCTTTCCCCAAATGGAGAGAACCTGCAAACACTCAGAGCTGTCTGCAGAGTCCTGAGGCTTGTTGGCTACCGAAAAAGGGCAGATAGTTACAATTGGGACGTCTGGAGAGGAAACCAAACAGCTGCATGTAATTTTCCTTAGAGCATCTTGGGACACTCTGAAACAAGGAATAAAATATATCCCCTTCCTGAAAAAAATCTCGCTTCTTCCTTTATATTTCTGTGTATATATTTCTCCCTTCCTTTTTTTTTTAAAAAAAAGCGCTATTTAAATCTGCTTTGCTTATTATTTAATTGTCTTCATTACTTCATGAATCCATACTTCATGCCTTCACATCCTTATTTCTGTGGGAATTAAACTTCATGGAATCCTTATGGGATATCTAATATCAACTTCTATCTAGAAGATATAACGTCTTAAATTTTTTGATACACATGATAATTCTGGGAAACACTATCACTCTGCAGAAGACAAACAGGACATTTCTTCTTATTATTTTTTCTCCTTAACATTGTTCCTTTTGAGGCCAGGCCTGGTGGTGTACGCCTCTAATCCCAGTGCTTAGGAGTGGAGACAAACAGATGGTAAATTCAGGGTGCCACTCAATTACAAAGCGAGTTTAAAGCCAGCCTGGGCTACAGGAAACCCTGTGTCAAAAAGAAAAGAAAGAAGAAGTCCCCTTTATTCTCAAATTGAGAGTTCCTCTACTCTGATTCTCATCAGCTCGCTTAACTACTTTTTGCAGTGGTCTGCTTGCTTTTGCAGACAACTGTTTAATTCGATTTCTTCTCTCTCTCTCTCTCTCTCTCTCTCTCTCTCTCTCTCCCTCCCTCCCTCCCTCCCTCCCTCCTTCCTTCCTTCCTTCCTTCCTGATGGAGGTGGGTCATCTTTCTATCTGTTGCTTTCATTGGTTAATTAATAAAGAAACTGCTTGGCCTCTGATAGGGTAGAATTAAGATAGGTGGAGTAAACAGAACAGGATGCTGGGAGAAAGAAGCCGAGTCAGGGAGTCGCCATGTTTCTCCCACCGGACACAGACGCAGGTTAAGATCTTTCCTGGTAAGCCAGCTCATGGTGCTACACAGAATATTAGAAATGGGTTAGATCAATGTGTGAGAGCTAGCCAATAAGAGGCTGGAACTAGTGGGCTAGGCAGTGTTCAAAAGAATACAGTTTCCATGTAATTATTCCAGGTAAAGCTAGCCATGCGGGCGGCCGGGTGCCAGGGATGCAGCCCTGCCTCTCGTGTTGTTATTTTGGGGCATAAGCTAGCCAGGACCAGGAGCTGGGGTGGCAGAAACGCAGCCAGCAGCTCCCACTACAGAATGGCGCCCACGTGGATAACTGCATCCACAGAAAGCCTGAGAAAGCTTGGGAAAGAATAGAGTAAAGCATGTTTCCTTGGTGGCAGCAATTTCTCTGGTCTGCTCTGCTTGCTAGTGGCAAGCAAGCGCTCTCATCTAAGAGAGGCTTCCTGACTCAGCTTCAGCTGTGAAACCTTGCAGCTCATTTAAGAGGTCCTGCCATGAAACACTTAAAACGGTATTGGTGAAAAGCTGAAGGCATGCTTTTCAGTTTTCAGCCGTAGTAGGAAAAAAGTTGTGCTGTTTTAAAATGCTGGCATTCTGGTCCATCCTGCCAGGGCAAACTCTGACTCTTTGAGGCAGGAGGTAAGCTACAGAGAGAGCATTTGAATGTTGTAGCTTGTTTGCTGGCAAGGACCTTGAAACGCCACAGAGTTGTGGTGATAAACATGGCTACAGCTGGTACCTCCGCCATGAGGCTGGAAAGCTAAGGAATGGGGTGAATCCAGCCGTCAAAGCCACGGCTTCATCCTACTGATATTGCTTGGTAAATTAAAGACTCATATGGTCAGAAAAAGAGAGATATAAAGTAAAGAGAGATTCAAAGACAAAGAAAACTTTAAATGATTTACAGTGTGTTTAAAAATATATGCAGGCTGAAAGTTAAAGTTCTTAAAAGTAAAAAAAAAATAAGGAAGTAGTTGGGTGTGGTAGTACACACCTTTAATCCCAACACTTGGGAGGCAGAGGGAGATTGACCTCTGTGACTTCAAGGTGTGGCAGTACACACCTTTAATCCCAATGCCTGGGAGGCAGAGACAGAAGGATCTCTGAGAGTTCAAGGACAGCCTGGTCTACAGAGTTGTCCAGAACAAAGATATACAGAAAACCTATCTCAAAAAGTAAAAATAAACAAAATAGAGTTATAATAAAGATGCACAAAGATGGAAAATACACAGAGAATCTTGATACTGTATGCTATTATGCTCTCTTTGAATTGTTTGAATGCTGAGGAAGGAGCAACAGATGCTAAAAGATATTTGTTTATAAATGTTGCTGGACTAATCCAAGATAGATATTTTCAAAATACCTTGACTTAAGAATTTGGACCTAAGGATATGATACTTTGGAAAAGAGATTCTTCTTTTGTTTTCACAGAGAATGAGACTCTATGGATTGCTTCTTTGATCCCAATATGGTATGATAGACCACGCCCTCCTGAAGGGTTGCTGTGAACACCCTTAAAAAATTGCTTCGCTCAACTGTCAACTGAGATGAACCTAGCAGATAGGTTATCCCATAAAAGACCCGAATAACAGCGCCCCCATTCAGCAGGAAGCAGTTTGGAGAGAAAAAACTGCGCCCATGTTCCCATATATTGTTTATAAATGTTCTTTTACATTTAAAGGGGGAGATGATATAGATGTGAATAATTTGCATTGGTATGAATCTTGGTTTACTGACATTAATTTAATGTTAATTTTATTATATGTATATGTATTTCTGATATTAATTAAGGTATTATGATTGTGTAGTTCACTTAAAAATGTAATGTATATAGGTTGTTAATGGATAATTATCAATAATAGTCAAGCTTGTAGTCAAGTTAGTTAGATTTTCTAGATGTACATAGATATATTTTAGATAGGCATTCTTCATATCTTTCAAAGATTATAGAATATGGCATTTTAAATGTTTTAATAACTTAGGACTTTTCATTATAATGAGACACGTCTGCTCCTGGCAGCACCAATCTACTTCAAGAGGAAGATAGGCATCGAAGAGGCACCTTATGGAGTTTGATAGCCATTTGCGCAAGAAACTGCTCTTGCCTGGACTGATGCATAAACTGGACACAAAGAACCCACAGAGAGAGGACTGCTGAACTTGCCTAAAGGTGAGATGATTTTTCGGGGTTCCTGACTCATAAAAGAGTCTGCAAGACATTCTGCAGGACACAGCAAAAAGTGACTGAACTGTCTTTGGAATTTCCTGCTTGATGGAAATGTCTGCTGGATACTATGGGCCTGAAGGTTGAAGATGGATGCCCCAACAGTACAAAAGAACTTTGGGTGAATGTCCAGGCAGTGAGATGTCTCTGTCATTTCTAGAGTTTTGGATCTCTTGTTTGCTTAGGAAATATATCCTTCTAGAGTCTTTGATGGAGTTGAAGAATGGTTAGTTATAGTTATAGTTTTCCTTAGTTATGATAAAGGATAAAATAGATATAAATATTGTAACTGTACTTCTTGCTTGATAACTGTTTTGTTATATGTAATTTTACTATGTTAAAATGAAAGCCTTCCTTTTTTGTTTAAACAGAAAAAGGGGAAATGATGGAGGTGGGTCATCTTTCTATCTGTTGCTTTCATTGGTTAATTAATAAAGAAACTGCTTGGCCTCTGATAGGGTAGAATTAAGATAGGTGGAGTAAACAGAACAGGATGCTGGGAGAAAGAAGCCGAGTCAGGGAGTCGCCATGTTTCTCCCACCGGACACAGACGCAGGTTAAGATCTTTCCTGGTAAGCCAGCTCGTGGTGCTATACAGAATATTAGAAATGGGTTAGATCAATATGTAAGAGCTAGCCAATAAGAGGCTGGAACTAATGGGCCAGGCAGTGTTTAAAAGAATACAGTTTCCATGTAATTATTTCGGGTATAAAGCTAGCCGGGTGGCGGGACGCAGCACAGCCTGCTGCTCTCATTAGCCGTTCCTTACAACACCTTCCTATCCTCTTTCTCCGTCTTTTTTTTTAGGGTAGTGTCATGCTGTATAGCTTAGGATTGTCTAAAACTCACTGTACCCCCCAGGTTTACTATCAACTTTCTGCAAATCTCAACTTCCTAAGTGCTGTAACTGAAGATATGAGTCACCAACCAGACCCCCACCCCCTTCTCTCTTTCTGCTTCTTTTATTGTACTAAGGAGTGAACACAGGACTTGGTGCATACAAATAATTGTTCTAATACTGAGGCATGTCCAGCCCTTTAATTGCAATTCTTCTTGTTTTGGAGTGTGTGTGTGTGTGTGTGCACAGATGCTTTTGCCCTTGCAAGTATGTGTGGACAACAGACAGTAATGTCATATAGTGTCTTCCTCCATCATTCTTCACTTTATATTTTGGGACAGAAATGTAGAGCTTACCATTTTGGCTAGATTGGATGGACAGTGAGACCTCAGGATATATCTGCCTCCACTCCTGGCTCTAGCGTACAGACTTGCACCACATCACTGCCTTGTCCAGTTTGCACAGCAGACACTTAACTCACTGAGACATCTCCCTAGCTCAATTTATAATTTTAAATTTATTTATTTATTGAGAATTTTATGGAAGTACACAATGCATTTAGATCACATTCCCCCTCCCTCTTCTGACATAAATGGTGCCTCCCCACCCTTCCTCTCAACTGAATACTTACTTCTTCTCCTCCTCCTCTTCCTCCTCCTCCATTTTCCTTATATCACACTTAGTCTAACTAGAGATGCCTGTTCGTTAGCACAGGGGTGTGTAGGGCCATCCACTGGAGCATGGCCAACCTATGAGGGAGGAGCCACACCCATGAAGAAAACTGACTCTCCCTCCCTTAGCAGCCCTCAACTGCCAATAGCTATCAGCTAAGGGTGAGGCCTCCTGCGTGAGCCCTTTCCCCATCCCTGCTGGAATGTTGACTGACTGGCTTGGTATTCTATAGGCAGCTATAGCTGCTGCTCTGAGTTCATGAATGTAATGGCCGTGTCATGTCCAGAAGGCACTATTTCATGCACTCCTCCTTGAATTCTGACTTTTAAAATCCACCCCACACTTTCTTCTTTGATATTCTCTGAAGCTTGAGGGGAGAAGAAGATATAATGCTTCGTATAGGTTCAAGTATCGCACTTTGACTTACTGTGAGTCTCTCTGTCAACTTCCATCTGATGCAATAAGAAAATTCTCTGATGATGAATGAGAGCTCACTAATCTAGAGGTATAAGGATAAGTATTTAGAAGGCAGTTTGATGCTACGTCCATTAGCAGAGTAACAATGATACTTCCCTAGAGCATATGGTCCACTTAACCATGTGTTTTGGGGAAAGTTAATAGTACCAGGCATGAGTTCCTTTCTGTGAAGTGGGTTTTAAATTCAATCATAAAGCTTTTTGTTGCCCCCATAACATTCATGCCACTAGATACTTTTGTACCAATAGTTATATTTTGCCAGACTGGTCATAATTGTAGCTTGAAATGTTCATGATGGGGTTAGAGAGTAAAACCCTTGATGTATTTTCTTTCCAGCAGCCTATATAACACCTTCTAGTACTATGAAAGTTAACCAGAAGGAAGGGAGCCTCTAGGTCAGTATCAGCTTAATTTACCATGTCTATAAACAAAGTTTATGGTGTCTTCTACAATTCGGTTTTACCATCAAGTTCTGGTAGGCAAGAGAAAGCAATGGTGTTAGCCTGTATCATTTGGGGTCTCTGGGATACCTTTGATCAACAACTTGAAGGGAAGATCCCACACATGGCAGTTTTTGTTTGATAATCTAGGGCTTCTGGTAGAAGCATTATCACACTAGTAGGGTAACTCCAAACAAACAACTGGGAAATTTTGGAATGAAAATTGAGAAAATTTGGGAGTACTGGTTCCTTATAAAATCTGAAGAGTAAACAGTTGGTTCAAACACCATCTTGGTATTCATAAGATAGTTAAATGTTAAAATGGAAATGAATAAGTACATAAAAATTTACCACAAAATTAACAGTATTTTCCAACATAGGGATCAATATGTATTTGCTTTGATAGTAAAAATTAAATATAGAATAGAGAGTTGAGCTAGGCATCATGGCTATTGCCCACATTCTAGCAATTGGTAGAGAGATGGGCAAAAGGATAATCACAAGTTTGAGGACAGCTTGTTCTACAGAGCAAGTTCTGGGCAAGCTAGGGGTACATAGCAATACTTTGTCTCAAATTAAAAAAAACAAATAAATGAAGAGTAATATTAGGCCTTTTCAAGTGTAGGGATCTCTAGAAATATTGCTATACCATTAGCAGATTCTTGAAAGTTCTCTACCTTTTACTCTACCTCCGTTGGTCCCCATTGTACTTACTGGCTCTTTACACGGTAGATGTGAAATAGCTTAGTTGGTTTCAGATCCCTGATATCTATGTAAAAATAAGATGGCAAGGAAGGGGAGGGGGGAGGTGTTGCCTTAGTTGGTAAAGTGACTGCCTCACAAGCACACGGACCTGAGTTTGGATCCCTAGCACCCATCCAAAAGCTAGGCATAGAATGCATCTGTGACTCCAGTGCTCAGGAGGGGTTGAAGACAGACAGATCCCTGGAGTTCATTATAGTCAGGAGTCTAGCCATGGAGTCTCTGAAAATCAAGTGGGAAGTGATTAAGGACATCAAATACCAACCTCTGGCCTACAAGTGTATGTACATGTAAAGCATACACACACTCACACACGCACACCCATGTCAGTAGATTTTTCTTTTAAGAGCTGGCAAGATGTCTTAGTTGGTAAAAAGAACTTGCTACCAGGCCTGGTGACATGTGTTCAATCTCCAAGGTCCACACTGCAGAAGGAAAGAACCAAGTACTCTGAGATGTCCTTTGACTGCCATGTGTGCCAATATGCACCCCACACATATATGTGCAAACAAAATAAATAAATTAATGTAAAACTTGTTCCAAGAGTGGTAAACTAAAAGTGGAAATTAGAACTATCAAGCTAGTAGACTTCAGTTCGAGTAAAGGAATTCATAAAAACAAAATTGCAATAATCAAGTAGATGATGTTTTGTGTGCCTGCTCTTTTGTTTTGACATTTTACAAAACAAAATAGCACAGATAACTATAAATCAGAAGGTGGGCAACGTTTGAAGTATGTTCTGTTAAATCGATGGATTATATCATCGGGTTATGGCTCCTTCTGTGCTCAGCTGTTTTAACCTCATGAAGCTTATGCACTTGCAGAATTCCTAACCTATACCATATATGAGCACATATAATCCCAGAACTAGGGAAACTGAGGCCTGGAGGATCAGGAGTTTGAGGCTAGCCTGGGTTGCACAGTGGTGCCCTATCTCAACCCACCTCAACCAAGCTTCAAAGGATTCACAGTCTTTAACTCCCATGTAATGAACTGATTTCCTAATTCTAAAGAAAGGGATGGTATATTTAAAGTGCATCATTAAACATATAAGGGTCTAAGAGATCAGAAGAATACTATTGTACTGATGTGTATGAATGCTAATGAGCTATTTAATTATAGTAAGAGTAAAGTAATGACTCAGATTATACCAAGAAGGCTATCAGCTTAGTAGTGTCAAAATGTGTGAAGAGCACTTGTCAGCAAGTTGGACCCTCTGAGTTCAATCCCTGGGACACATGGTAGAAACAGAAAACTGATTCATGAAGGTCATCTTCTAGCAGCCCCATATATGTGTGTGCATAGATAGCTGCAATCGCACACATATTATACACATGATCACAGAATAAGTAAGGTAAATAATAATAAGTGTTTAAATAATAAGTATTTAATACTTAAAAAACTTTAAATATTTAAAAAAAATTTAGTCCAGCAGTAGTGGTACACACATTTAATCCTAGTACTCGGGAGGCAGAGGCAGGCCGATCTCTGTGAGTTTGAAGCCAGTCTGGTCTACATAGAAAGGACAACTAGAACTGTTACACAGAGAAAACCTATCTGGAAAAAAACCCAGCCAAACAAACGAATAAAACTCATTTTATCTATTCTGTGCGTTTGTACATGTATGTATGTATGTATGTATGTATGTATGTATGTATGTGAGTATGTATGTATATATGTATGTATGTATGCATACTTCTGAAGCAGGTATGTGTATGTCGTAGAATGGATGTGATGGTTAGAGGACAACCTATGAGAATTTTCTCCTTTGACCACGTAGATTATGGGTATTGAACTTGGATCATTAAGCTTCATAGTAAGTACCTTTACTCACTAAACGATTTTGTCAGATCTAACCATAAATTTTGTTTTTCAAGTGTGAAAGGGGAGAAACTCAACTCAATGATATTAAGCAGTGGTTGGAATTATATCCACAATCTTCATGGGAAGGGCTTGGTTGACTACTGCATATAGTCTTGTGAGACAACTACATGGATTGGTCTCATGACTATTTTGTTACCCACATTTACGAAGTGAAGGTTACTCTAGAGCATGGTCCACACTCCCTTCATCAGTCAACTGTCCATGGCTTAGGAAATAACCTTTACAAGCACTGCTCGGCAGGTGTAACTGGTCACACCTTAGTCTTAGTTTCTGATCTCAACATGTTCTTGTCCCTCAAGATTTTTTGATATTCTCCCAGTCTCTGTTATGGCTAAGACTATTAAGTAAGATGCATGTGCCTACAGAAGTAGGCCACGATGCTATGTGAGATAGAAGATTGTCAAGAAAATGCTGGGTGGGATCATTGAGGTCCTTTGTCCCAGCTTATCTCCAACCTTCTCCAATAAAAAGCAGCAAAGAACAGATTTACATACCTCTTAGAGATTTACCCCCTCAACTGATCCTGTCCACATTGTTTTTGTATACAAGGCCAGGTTTTGTTTTTGTTTTGTTTTAAGAGACATGGTTTTATTCTGTGGACACAGACTGACCTCAAACTCGCTGTGATCCTTCTGCCTCAATCTTCACTGCACTTGTATTATATGAGCCACCATGCCTAGTTTAGTTCAGTCAGGATCTGTCAGATTTTCAGGACTGCTTTTTCTGTGGTTTATTGCTTTATGACTTCCATATTAGTAGGAGGCACTATTATTTTTTTGGTGTCTTCCACGATACTACAAGGGAGAATTATGTTTATTATTTCTAACTCCTCCATCAGATCTTCAAAGCCCAAGTTTGGACTGTTTGCATGACTTTGTCATGAGTTAGGAAACTCAGGTTGGTTAAAGCTTGGATCTTTGTTGTTTTATTTTTCCTATGTAGATGACATGGTTCCACCAGGTCCAGAAAGCCCAGTGATTCAGTGCTCATTTAGGGAAGCACTTTTTTTAAATGACAGAAGATAGAAATTACAGATGTTTGTAAATAGTTTTTGATGTTGGATACCTTCATCCATTTTGTCAGCCTCGCAGAGTCATCTACATGGAAAATAAGAGGAGGGGAGAGGATATATTCAAATTAAGATGAATGACAAGGGCATTAGGGCTTTACTATCATTTTATTTTTCTTCTTGAGACAGGGCTTGGAACTCCATATGTAGGACAGGCTGGCCAGAACTCACAGACATTAGCCTGCCTCTGCCTTCAGAGTACTTGAGTTAAAAGGATGTATCACCATGCCCAGCTCAGCTTTTCTTTTATATGCTGTTTTTTTTTTTTTTTTCTATTATATGCTAGGATCATCCTCAACTCTGGCTTCTGCTAAGCAGTTCCAAGTCCATCTACATTTTCAAATTTAATTTATGTAAATAAAATTGCCTTTTATTTATGTTGCAGTAGAAAAAAAATCCAAGAGCATTCTAACTGGGTCTGTTTCTGTAATGTTATTTTTTTCTTATTCTAAAAGAAAAGCTGAGATTTGGCAGTTAGTAGCTGACAAACTAAAAACAAAATCTCTTTCAAGTCACAAAGACTGACTTTGTGAAACTCCAAATCCTCTCATGAAACTACGCTTGGCTGTTCAGAGTGGAACAGAGAAGGGTTGGTGTCTTAGAGATGAGACATGAAAACAGCATCCAACATGCGGAGTTTCTTGAGGCTAGGAAATGAACAATTGGTTACTATGGGTAACTAGGACTGTGGCCCACTCCTTTTGTGCCTCCTAGAATGACTGTGAGGTGTCGCACGAATTCTAATTGGTCTTAATAATAAAAACTCCAAATCAGATATAGGGTAAATGCTGAAAGATCAGAGAAGCAGAGCAGTGAGCCACTAGTTCTTACCTCTACCAAATCTTCAGACCAAATGGGTGATTCTGCCTCTAGGAATCCTCAGACTGAATACTTGAGTTCCTGTCTTCTCCCACCTTCTATTTCTCTCTCTGCCCAGCCATATTCCTTCCTGTCTCCACCTCCCTAGTGTTGGGATTAAATGTGTGAGCCACCACCACCCAGCTCTGTTTCTCTTTTAGACTGGATCAATCTTGTTTGGCCCAGGGTGGCCTTGAACTCACAGAAATCCATCTGCTTCTATCTCTCACGTGCTGGGATTAAAGCCATGTGCCACTACTGCCTGGCGTCTGTGGCTAACTAGTTGCTTAGCTCCACACTCTCTTATTCAGGTCAGCTTTGTTAGATCACAAACAAAACATTGCCATAGTGAGTTGAATGGAATTTTTTATGATGGTGGATTTGGATTGCATACTGTCTGGGGATGTTTGATCACTGTAGTGCAGGGCCATAGAACTACCAAGCTTGGGCACTAATGCAAAGTGGACAATGTGCATGTGAACACAGGTTACAGACTGATGGCTGTGCTCTGTGTGAAAGTCACAGGCTGAATATGGATGGGAAAGACCGGCAGAGCTGTGTAAATCACTGAACTTCTTATCACCCTGATGGGATGACTTTCCAACATGTGGCTGATTTGAAGTAGACAAAAAGACAAGCTGTGTATGATGGTGGTTCATGCCTATAAAACTGAGTGCCTGAGGAGTGGAACCAGGAAACCATGGTCATACCAAGCTGCATGGTGAATTTGATGACAACATGGGCTGTATGAGGCCCTATCTCAAAATGGAGAAGGACTGGAAAAGGAAGAAGGGGAAAGAAGAAAGAGAAGGAAAGAAGGAAGGAAAGACAGAAAGGAGAGAGGGAGGGAAGAACATAGTTGGAGGCCGTTTGCTTTTTCCGGCTGCACAGATTCAAAGTAACCACATAGAAACTGCATTAATTAAATCACTGCTTGGCCCATTAGCTCTAGCTTCTTGTTGGCTAACTCTTACATCTTTTTTTTTGTTTGTTTTTTGTTTGGTTTTTTTTTTGTTTTTCGAGACAGGGTTTCTCTGTGGTTTTGGAGCCTGTCCTGGAACTAGCTCTTGTAGACCAGGCTGGTCTCGAACTCACAGAGATCCGCCTGCCTCTGCCTCCCAAGTGCTGGGATTAAAGGCGTGCGCCACCACCGCCCGGCCTCTTACATCTTAATTTAACCCATTTTTAGTAATCTGTGTATTGCCACGTGATTGTGGCTTACCAGGTAAAGTTCTGTCCAGCTCCAGTGGGGCTACATGGCTTCTCTCTGACTCTGCCTCCCTTCTCTCAGCATTCAGTTTAGTTTTCCCTGCCTAGCCCTATTCTACTCTATCACAGGCTCAAGACTTTTTCTTTATTAACCAATGGTATTTACATCACACAGAGGGGAATCTCACATCAGAAGAATGAAGAAAGAAAAAAAGGAGAAAACAATGTAGCTGGTCTTAATGGTTCAAGTCTGTAATCTCTTGATACTTTAGAAGTTGAGACAGGATGATCAAAGTTCAAGGTCTATCCTACCAAAAGCAGATTCAATACAATCCCAATCAAAAATCCAGTCTCATTCTTCACAGAAATAGAATAAACCAAAAGCAAATAGGCAGAATAACTTTAAAATTCATGTAGAAGCACAAAAATTTCCAGATAGCCAAAGCAACCCTTAATGTGCTACAGGGGTAGGGATAGGGAGGAAGTGATGTTGTTAATTTACTATGCTTGTCTTCAAGTTACACTACAGGTACAAGTTTCAGCAATTGGTACTGGAAAACTGGACACATGTAGAAGGATGAAGCTAGAACCTTATCTCTCATCCTTCACAAAACTCACCTACAAATGGATCAGAGGCCTAAATGGAAAATCTGACACTGCCAGGGTAAAAAGTTAAACACACTCTATGAGATGTTGGCAAAGGTCAGGACCTTCTAAATGGGATCTCAGTTGCCTCAGATATAAGACTAACAATTGGCAGATGGGACCTCCTCAAATGAAAACTTTCTGCATGACAAAAGAAACTATCAGTTGAGGGAAAGGACAGTCTACAGAATGAGGAAAGAAATCTTCACTGCCTATATATCTGGCAGAGGATTAATATCAAGACTATACAAAGTAGTCAAAAAAATCCCAAGGAAATAAACAATCCAATTTTTAAAAATGAGCTACAGACGTGTATAGAGGAATACAAATGGCTGGTAACCCTCTTTAAAAGAGCTCAACAGCCTTAGCCACGGGAAATGCAAGTTAAGACTATGTTGAGATCTAAGTAAGAATGACTATCATATAGAAAACAAAAGCTGGGGAGGACATGGAAGAAAGGGAAACCTCTTTTCCGCTGTTAGTGTGGCTGCAGATTGGTGTAGCCACTGTGGAAGCCAGTGTGAAAGTTTCTCAAGAAACTAAAAATAGAACTACCACATGACCCAGCTATATTATTTTTAGGTGTATACCCAAAAGACTCCATGTCCTACTACAAAGACACCAGCACAGTGCAGCTCTTTGCATAATAGCTGAGGAATGGAATCATCCCAGATATTCAATGAATAATGACTACATGATGAAGATGTGGTATGTATACCCAATAAAATTCTCACAAGTAAAGAAAAAGGAAATTTTGCCATTTTCAGAAGAGAAAATATGCAAAGTGAGTTAAACACTGCCTAGAAAGATAAATTCCATTATAGAAATCTATTTTGTAAGCTAAATAAAAGATGTAATTATTATTCTAACATATGAATAAAGTTACCCTGTGTTATTAAACAATGCTGCCCCCAGAATCCATGGTTTTAATCAGAGGTTCCAGTGACAGGTGGGAGGAAGTGGTGGTGCATTCTTTTAATCCTAGCACTTGGGAGGCAGAGACAGGCCAATCACTGTGAGTTTGAGACCAGTCCAGTCTACAGAGAGAGTTCCAGGACAGCCAGGTCTACACAGAGAAATCCTGTCTGGAAAAAAAAAAAAAAAAAAAAACCAGTGCCAGGTGTGGGATATCTCCCTATGAGATATTGGATAGGGATCTCCTAGAGAGTCCAAAACAATGGGGGATATTGTCGTTATTCTTCACCAGAGCCACTAGAGTTAGACCATAGGACCCTGTTATTGAAGACACTACATAGCTGGGACAAAGAACACATGTAAATCAAGCTGGAACTGAGCTGGAAGCTTCTCATCAGCATTCATGGTACCAGCATGACACACAGACTGCTGGAGAGACAAAAAGGCATCTTTAGTCTTAGCTGTGAATTCTGCAGACCACAATACTTACCTGTGTGCCAGACAGGATGTTCCTACTGGCGTAATTGGGCATGCTTATTTTCTCCATGGGAATGAATCCCCACTTTGCTGTAAACCTGGGGAAATCCTGTGGCTGCAGAGCTCACAGGACCTCAAAGGGGATTTTAATATTGATCCTATGCTGAATGGACACATAGCCTTCTAAATGTGTTTATGCCTTTAGATTAGTGCTATTCTCAGCCTTGGCCGAGTGGTTTTGGTTAATACAGAAACTCATAACTGGACAAACTGCTGAGAATAAGTGACTGTGAGTGTTTGGCCTTCAATGGGACATCTTCGTCTCCAAGACACAGGGACATGACTGAAAAGGGGACGGAGAGGCTGTCAGAGCTGGAGGACAGAGCGAGTACTGTGAAACTGTCTTCTGGATATGAGATGACTGATGGAACCATGAAGACACAGCAGCTGTGGCCTCCTGCACAAGACCCGCACACTCACAGGTGAGGTCTGAAAGTAGGAAGAGAAGACTAGGGAAGAAAATGGTCTAGCAGGAGTGAGAGAAGGTCGAGAGCGTGGTGGGGATGAATACATTCCCACATTGCATGTATTACAATGAAAACTTTAAAAAAAGAAAGTTGAAGGCTTGCCTGTGCTACAGAGTGAGTTTAGGCTAGCCTGGGCAACTAAGTAGGACCCTGTCTCAAAATCAAAACACTGAAAAAAATGAAAGGGCTGGGATGCTGCTCAGTGTTACAATGAGTACTTGCCTAGCACATAGAAGGAAAGAAAATTATGTATTTGTGTGTGTATGTGTGTTTACATGTATGTGTGTGTGTGTGTGTGGTGTGTGTGCACACCTAAATCCATTTTTGCTACCTTTCTTTTCTTCTTGCTCTGAGCCCTAGTAGGCTAACCATTTGGAGAGTTTCTGTAGATGGCCTCTGGCTTGTGGCTGGGTTCAGCTGCTGGTATACATGACTAAGAAACAAAGAAAGTGAACAAACTGAGTTGGAATATTTATTATCCAAGGTTCCCTTCCTTAAGGTTGACTGGTCATTTTACTGAAGGCTGCAGGTCTTGTTTGGTGACTGTCCTTACAGTAATTTCCCTTATGCTGGGATCTAGTAACTAAGTCTTCTTTTTTCTAAAACCTGGGATTTTATTTATTTTGATTTTTGAAGACAACATTTTTCTGTGTATCCCTGGGTGTCCTGGAACTCACTCCTTAGATCAGACTGACTTCAAACTCACAGAGATCCTCTGCCTCTGTCTTTCAAAGGTGTGCTCCTTACCCCGTGAGACCTGGGATCTTTACTGGCTATTCTGCTATTATCAGTCCTGGGCATTCAGCATCATTCCTAATTCTAGCTTTGTTTCTTTAGAGAATTACGTATAAATAATTATCTTCTATCATGTTACCTTGCTTTTCTCTTCTTCTCTCTCTCCCTCCCTCCCCCTTCCTCTTTCCCTTCTGCCTGTGGCCCGATACTATGTGATTCATTTCCATACCAGAATATGTATATAATATTATTCATACCCTTTTTATTCTCTGCCTGTCTCTGTCTCCTTAGTGCTGGGATTAAAGGCATGCACCACCACCGTCCAGCTCAACATGAACATTTAATACTAAGTTCCACATTTTGGCAACAACTTGGTCCTAGAAATATAGGCAAACCAGGTAACTGGCCAGTTTTACTGGGACCCAGGTGTGTTTGTGCACAGGTCCCTACCTGGGAGCTTGAGGATGGAGGATTCCAAGCACAAGTCCAACCTGGGGTACAGATTTGGCTCAGCTGGGGTAACTTAATGGAAGTTTGGCTGAAAAGAAAAAGTATAGGGGGGAAAAGTCTTGCCTACAGTGAACTAGACCCTAGTTGAAACCCTTCATAAGAAGAGAAAAATCATATAGGTAAGCACAAAGTTACTGTATTCTACAATGACTTGGAGAACATTCTCATATAAGACTGTCATTGAAGAATGAGTGGTTTAAAACAAACAACCAAAAATGAAAGACAAAACTCTAGAATGAACTGAAACTTAAATTGCTGCCTGAAGATGGCCGACCCGGCTTGTCAGACTACTAACCACCCGACACACATACTGGCTAAACAAAAGCCATTCAGAGTATTATGAACGTGAGTACCTGCCAGAAACTGAGAATGTTTTTACAGACTGGAATTCTTACCCCAGGGGAAGAAACATTCCTACCTTGGGATAGTGAGATGGCAAGATGTTTTGAGAAGAATGTGGCCCAAGGAATGAGTGGAGAGGTCAAGTCAGGTGGACATTGTGATCTTGGGCAATATGCTCCTCCGACTAGCTAGCTGATTTTTTATTTAGTTATTTGAAATCTGATTTTCAGGACTTAAAAATCGGAGAATCTTCCAGGTAAATTTCCCAAGTATCCCCGAGAACTAACAGAAATTGATTGTATTCAATGAAAGGTTTGTGGGATGTCACAAACAACTGGTGGTCCTCCCCTCCAGTCTAGGGAGTACTCCCTTAGCCAGGTGGGGGTGAGGCACAAGCAAAGCTGATTAACCTTCTTAGTGAAAGCTTTATCATAAGAAGCCCTATCTCTTTCCAGTGCAAATTTCACCCACTTAGAAAAGCTGGTGGGTGGCTGGAGGGATGACTCAGGGGATAAAGGTGCTTGCTGTCAACTGTGATAACCCAAATTCAATCCCTAGGGAGCCACAGGATGGAAAGAGAGAGTCAAGTTTTGCAAACTGTTCTCTGACCTTCACAAGTGCACTGTGGCATTCCTAAAAAATGAATAAATTAATTAATTAACAGTGTAACATTTTAAAAAGAGAAAAGAGAAGGAAAAGCCCTTCCACAGCAAGCTGTAGCATGCAGACAGACAGGTCTTGTTCTCTGGATTGTTGGAGGCCTGCGGGAGATCTACAGCAAGTTAATGTGGCAGAGGAATTGCTGAATGCTCTTATTTCAAGGGTTGTGTAACCACTTACCCTAGATGCTAAACTTGTAGTAGCTCTCCTTCTTACCGGAGAACCAGCTTCAGTGAGGTATAATTTCTGGTATCCTGGCTTAGCATAGACTTTAACTTGCCTTAAGTATTGTGATTCAAGGCACCCGTGGAGAGCTTGGAACTTGAAAGGGACTGAAAATAACTGGTTCTCTGACCAGTATTCATAATGATTAAGAATGGAGGTATAAAGCTATATTTCCTGGGCTTTTAATCTTACAGATTCTGAAACTTCGTGAAAGATTCTGTTTCTTCAGTGCACAGGGGAGACAGTAACAGGTCCTCTGTCTGAGGATGCTGTGCTGATCAAATGAGACAATGCATGCGAGGTCTTAGAATAAATAGTACCTGCTGCAGCCAAATGCTCAGAGTCTGCCTTTTCTTATCATTGGCAGGGAATGCACTTATACAGAAACTTTGCAGATCATCGGAGTGTGTACTACTACCCTTCTTTTACCATACATTGGAGGATGATTAATGTTCCATGACTAACTACACTATGAGTTCCTATGATGCATAAGCTAGGATGTATTTAGGCGTTTCAAGGGGGAGGGGCATCAGTGTAGCTGCACGTCTTAGTGGAGGCATTTTGGCATCTCGTTGCCAAATGCTGCACAAATGAGTCAAGAAAAAACTCATCTGTCTTATGATTAACTCACTGCCAGTTCCAATAGGTCCAGCACTGGGGGTTCTGCTTTCAGGGCCTAGGAAAACTCTTTAGAAAATATTAAATAAAACTGAAATTGGAAAGGGGAAAGGAGTCTGGGTCCTCTCTAGGTAATGGATGAAAAGAGCTAAGAGAGGGTTCAAATGGGTGGATGTGATCAGAGAGCCCAGAAACCAGGGCAAAGAAGAAGGTAGTGCTCTGTCAATCAAGAGTCTTGGCTGAAAACTGGGCTTAGAGGAGCAACCTCCTGTTTCTTATTAAGGTCTATTAAGCATCTCCCGGCTGTTTCATCCCTCTTTGACCTGGGGAGGTATAATGGATGGTAGACTCTAGGACTATTTAGGAAGAAAGATTTGCATGAATGTCACAGTTCCTGCAGGAGACAACCAAGAAATGTCCTCTCTTGTGAGCTAACACAGATTTGAATAACTGCAGCGGCAATATTTCCACTGCCCCAGACCCAGACCTTGATTCTTCTTGACACTTCCTGTCTTTGACACAGCTCAGGATATAAACTGTTTGTTTCGTTGTTTGTTTTATTTACATTTGAGAAAAGGTCTCGCTCAGTAGCCTAGGCCC